>NC_089253.1:82257050-82565746 GCF_963930625.1 Muntiacus reevesi | reverse complement strand
GCTGCATTCACATTCTCAGCATCAACAGACCACAGACCAAAGGGATAGTAACCACTGGGAACAGTGATCATGGTTCCCAGAGGAACGTTTAGGTCAAATCCAGCTACTCAAAGAAATTCAACGGATATGATGACAATGACAATGACAAGCCTTCCTGTAGGCGAGCCATCATGATGCAGTGGGAGGAGACTGGGACTTGAAGTCTGTGGTCCAGGATTGGACATTGAAAAAGTCATTTCTTCTTCCTCTCTACCACCTGTAAACTGAGGATATTATTTTATCTCCCAATGTTGTATGATAACAAATCTATCTGATCTTTGCCCCAAATTGCTGGAACTAAGTGTTCTAAGCCAAATGACAAGGATGTCTGCTATTCATGGGCAGTTCCTGGACCACCTCTGAGTTCATGCCAAGGAGATGACTTGGGCTGGAGGCTGGTCATGCCAGAAAGCCCAACCATGTCATTAGAGAGTTAGAGTTTTGGGCCACATGTTATCAGCCCAGCCTCCCTGTCGCTGAAGAGGGAAGGGAGCTAGAGACTCTAATCACGTGGTGCATGATTTAATCATTCATATCTACCCAATGAAACCTCAATAACTCTGAACAGAGTTCAGACACCAGTGTGCTGAGGGGGATGACCCTGACCTCAGAGAGAGAGGACAGCTGAAGCTCTGCATGTGGAATCCTACCAGACCTCTCCTGAGTGGTCTCTTTCCTCGGGTGGTCCTGATTTGCATTCTTTATAAAAAAGTTGTAATTGTAATTTCCTGAATTCTGTGAGTTATTCTAGTGAACATCAAACCTGAAGGGATCATAAGAACCCCTAATTTGTAGCCAGTTGGTCAGAAGTGTAGGTGGTCTGGGGACCCCCCAAAGCTGTGGCTGACATCTGAAGTGAAGGCAGTCTTGTTGAGGACTGTGAACTTTACTTGTGAATTTTGAGCCAATTCCAGGTGGTTAACATCAGAATTATACTGAAGGTTGTTTTAAGAGTGAAATATAATCAAATATGAAAAAGACCTTATGAATTGTGAAGGGTTAAGTAAACTTGACTTGTACAATTTTTTTAAAAGGCTACATACAATATTGATGAAAGATCAACAGGGCGATTTTATTTAATTAAGATGAATTTCTGTTTTTCTTCTAGTACTCTCTTGCTTAACCCCCTTATGGTTAAGTTTATTTATTTATCACTTCAACTAAATTTAATTAAAATGTAATATGCACAAGATTCTGTGCATGGACATGGAGCTGGGTGTGTAGCAAGACAAATATCAAAATGGAAAAGATGCCATAATTATTTTCAAGAAAAACACAAACCAGCAGAGTAAATAATACATACAAAAACAAAGTAAAGAATATGTGCACCAAGAGAGTCATAGTTAAGCTAAAGACAGGGGATCCTTTCTGAGGGAATCAAACAAAACTTTCAGAGCAAATCTGAGCCAGGCCTAAGAGATGCCTAGGATATAGAGAAAAGAAAAGAAACAGTTCATGCTGAGGAGACAAGGAAGAAAAGACACAAAGGAAGCCATGCAGGTGATACATTGGAGAGACACATTCATGAAAGCAAGGGATTTCACAGCAGGGCAGAAAGATACATTGGAACCAGATTGTAGATGGCCTGAATGGCAAGTACAAAGATTTGTAATATCCTATAGATAAAGGGAACTTGTGAACAATTTGGTACCATCAGACACAGCCACTGTATCTATATATTTACTCTTTTCTATTAAAGGTAATTTGGTTAAAAAGATTAAGAAGCATTACCACATTCCTCATCTTAGAGATGAGCTGAGGAGGATGTAGAAGTTATGTGATATACCTGAGTCCATGAAAACAACAGTCAACCAGAGAGAAGGTGGGATTCCTTCTATCCCATCACTCTTCTTGGACTTCCCTGGTGGCTCAGACGGTAAAGAATCCATCTGCAATGCGGGATACCTGGGTTCAGTCCCTGGGTTGGGAAGATCCCTTGGAGAAGAGTATGGCAACCCATTCCAGTATTCTTACCTGGAGAATCTTCATGGACAGAGGAGCCTGGCAAGCTGCAGTCCACGGGGTTGACTGAGCAAATAAGCACACATAGCCCATCACTCTTGTCACAAATATATTATTTCTCACTTAAAGAGACAATTTCAAATTCCGATCATTAATAATTTATTGGCTGCCCTTCAGACTGAAGAAAACAGATGACATCACAAGTTTCTCTTCTAGAGACATTTGCTCCAACTTGTTCCCTTTGGGAGCGACAGCACAAAAGCACGAGGACCCTGAGCAGATTGGAGGGTCTTGCCCCTCAGTTAAGCTTTTCGTGCAAAGCTAACTCTTCTGACCTGAGTCCACAACACTGGCCTCAATAATACCAGTCAGCTGCAGAGTGAAAGGATGCCTTCAAGGAGACACAGTGCCTGTACAATATCAGCTAGAAATAGCAGCAGGAGGTTCAATGAAAAACCTAAGTGATGTTTTCCTGAAACAGCTGAGCCATGTGACAGACAAAATCAAACACAGCATTCCTTTGTGGTTAAGGAGAGAGAGCTTGCACAGTTTGCTATGAGAAATCTGCATGAACATGTTCATTCTCTAACCCTTTAGTGCCCTTTCTCCTACACTTTCCCAGTCTATGTCACAATAAAATTCATCAGTCCTGCAGCCCTGGAAAATTTCTTGAGTCTCTGATTAGTTTCAGTCTGTGAAGGACATTCAGAGAATCAAGACCCCACCCGGCTTCTTACATTTATCAATGTAAGATGTCTCAGACAAAAAGAGAAGGCTTACTGTCTCATCTATAATGACATGACTGAAAAGGGGGGCAATAAGGATTTTTTTTTTTTGGTCATTCTGTAATCATATAAAAATGGTAGACAAAACTGCTTAATGGTTGGGTTTTTTCCACAATTTTCAATATTATTAATTTTTTTATTCTGTTTGCAAGTTAAAGGGTTTGTCATTTTTTCCTTAAAAAACAATGCACCACCATATTCCTACGCATAAGGTTGAAAAATCTGAATAATCCTTTTAGCATTGTTTAGAAAAATGAGAAAAAAAGGAGAAAGCTTAGTCTGGTTTCAGTGAGGTGCTGATACGATGGCTTCTGAATTTTAACTGTCAAAATTGCATGACTTATTTAAGTTCCATGAATCAAAGTAAACTTACTGTTTATCCATA
Organism: Muntiacus reevesi; assembly: GCF_963930625.1. Taxonomy (NCBI): domain Eukaryota; kingdom Metazoa; phylum Chordata; class Mammalia; order Artiodactyla; family Cervidae; genus Muntiacus; species Muntiacus reevesi. Next base: position 82,562,575 of record NC_089253.1, on the reverse strand, counting down.
GCTGCATGAAAATAAAGGAAAGGATCCACTTTAAAGTGTAATAATGTGGCCCCAGTCACCAACTCACTTGCCTGGTTCCAGGAAGGACAGTGGAGCTGGCACGTGTGTTAAGTCCTCACCTGGTGGGGCTGGGGAGTCTCCTTGTGAATTGATTCCTTCCTCTTGCTCTCAGTCGATGTGAACTCTCTCACATTACTCCTCGAAACTGCTACCTGTTTTGTGGGGGTTTTTTTCCTTAGATGGCTTTCTAAACTTGAATAAATAAACCAACCAGAGTATATTGCTGAGGTTATAGGGGGGTGTTGGGTTGGTGGGCCTAACCTGGTATTTTTTGTTGTCTCATCTCAGGCCCTCTTTAAGTACCCTATAGAGAAAATTTATAACATTCCCTTACTCCTGCTTGGCCACTGCCTAGAATTTCTCTTCTATTCTTAAAAGACGGGAAAGTATTCATAGTAATTCATCTTCTTGAGGGTTTCTTATCAGAATTTTCTATTTTTTTTTTTAAATTTCAACTAATATAAAAGTGTGTTGTTTCCTGGACTTATATTACATGTGATGTTTAAGCTGAAGCTCCAATACTTTGGCTACCTGATTCGAAGAACTGATTCATTGGAAAAGACCCTGATACTGGGGAAGATTGAGGGTAGGGAGAGAAGGGGATGACAGAGGATGAGATGGTTGGATGGCATCACTGACTCAATAGACATGAATTTGAAAAAGTTCCAGGAGTTGATGATTGATAGGGAGGCCTGTTGTGCTACAGTCCATGGGGTCACAAACGGTTGGACATGGCTGAGATGATACTATATATACCAACTATTTCTATGTTCAACAAATATTGATGTTGCTGCCTACTGTTTTAGACATCAAGGATATAACAATCAATAAACTCCTTAGTCTCCTAGAACTTAAATCTAGTGGAGGGGGAAAGCGATAAACAAATAACAAAACATGAACAGTTCAGTTTAGTTCAGTTCAAGTCACTCAGTCATGTCGGACTCCAACACCTTGAGATATCTGGTTTTCCTTAACAATAATCTTTTGAAGTTCAGACCACTTGCCCCTTGTTGCAAACTTCTATATAACCTAACTCCTCCTTCCTCAGAACAGTTCTCTCAGGGTTACTTGAGGTGCTGTCTCTCAGGCTTGAAGTCCCAAAAATTCCCACCAAAGCAAACCTCTCAACTTTTAGGTTGTGACTGTTTTCTAAGTCAACAGAGTGGTCAGGAATAGCCTCTCTAAAGCGCGACATGTGAGCAGTAACAATATGAAGTAAGGGAGCAAGTGTTCCCTAGTTAGATGGATTTCTCTCCATATGACTTGTATCTCCAAATAGACAGTAGATATTTTGCACTGATACTCATAACAGAATTTTTTTAAATGATGACCCTAGCAGAGGTACTGAATTTTTAGCTACCTGAACAATGTAGCCACTCAATACTTTGTATTTGAAAAATTTAATTCAGCCCCTTAATATTATGCCACCAAACCTTAATAATACAGACTCCTTGACACTGAAAAAGGAGCATCTAGACATGATAAATGATTCCCAGGTGGAGATGCAGGAGACACAAGTTTGATCCCTGGGTCAGTTGGAAAAAATCCTCTGGAAGACGAAATGGCAGCCCACTCCAATATTCTTGCCTGGAGAAAACCATGGACAGAGGAGCCTGGTGAGCTAGTCCATGGGGTCACAAAAGAGTCAGACATGACTCAATGACTGAGCTGGAGCCATGATAAAGATGAAATACCTCGAAGTTCTTGTCTAAATACAGTTGACTCTTGAACATGGGGGTTAAGGATACCAACCCTTACTTCAGTCAAAAATCCATGTGTAATTTATAGTGGACCCTGTATGTGCAGTTCTTTCACATCTGTGGATCCAAACTATGGATCATGTAGTATTGTGGTATTTACTATTGAAAAAAAATTCACATATAAGAGAACCATCACAATTCAAATGTGTTTTATTCAAGGGTCAGTAGTACTTCTGCAAACTTAAGCAAGGTCAGTGGAAAATCACATGGAAGCAGATTCCAAGATAACCAGTGATGTGAGGAGGGAGGGGACCACATAAGGAATATTATTTTACCCCATTGAATGTGCCTAAAATTAATTAGATAGATAGATTAAAAAGCAGCTTGCTCATGGCTGTATAGCTTGTTAATGAAGTATTTCCATGTGGTTTTCCATCAACCTTACTTAAGTTTGCAGAAGTACAATTGACCCTTGAACAACTTGCATTTGAATTGTGATGGTTCTCTCATACATGGATTTTTAGGTGCCTAACCCCCTCTCATGGAGAAGGCAATGGCACCCCACTCCAGTACTCTTGCCTGGAAAATCCCATGGACGGAGGAGCCTGGTAGGCTGCAGTCCATGGCATCGCTAAAAGTTGGACACGACTGAGCAACTTCACTTTCACTTTTCACTTTCATGCATTGGAGAAGGTAATGGCAACCCACTCCAGTGTTCTTGCCTGGAGAATCCCAGGGACAGGGGAGCCTGGTGGGCTGCCATCTATGGGGTCCCACAGAGTTGGACACGACTGAAGTGACTTAGCAGCAGCAGCAGCAACCCCTCTCAAGGGACTGCCCTTGCTCTAGCAACAGCTGGACTAGTGAGAGGAACTGTAACCAAGCTGAACCCTATGGGACCCTTCCCCATGTCCTCTGCTTTAGCTCCTCTCTGAAGTACCCAGATAATAGTATTTGATGTACATTTCCTGAGTGGTTTTGCAGATGTGAATCTCCTTTCCCCCACCAAATGCAGGAACTACTTGATGATCCTGAGCACATGATCCAGGCCTCCTGGAGCCTAAGGACTGATCATGCTAATACTTGCGACACCATCACACTCCTGGGCTGCTTCATCATCAGCCAGGAAACTGTATACAAGTTGATCATGTACCCTGAAACCCTCCCCGCTCACCTGTCCTTTAAAAATGCTTTACCAAAACCCTTCGGGGGAACTTGAAACTTTTCAAGACATGAATGAACCAACCACCTGTCTCCTTTCATGGCCTTGCAATAAACCTTTTCCCCCGATTAAAAAAAAAAAAAAAAACTGGGCTAGTGTCCACAGACATGAGGCAGGTACTCACTTCTTCCCAGAATGGCATTCTGATTTTTCCTTTGGATAAACCCTACTAATCAATAGGGATTTTAACAGAAAGGGAAATATTTATAGGCAATACATGGCTAATAAAATTCTTATTGAAAATGTATATAATGGAAATGTTAAATAGATGAACCATCTCGATTTGTTACTTCTCTGATGTCCCTGAAACTACCTTTCTTAGAAACTTGCAGAACTGAAAGTTTGGAATTAAACAACTTTTCCTCAGACACAAAACTAAATATGTGTTCTGTTTTTGAAAAAGGTATGTCATAACGAACAAACGTAGAGTTTTAGAGGAAACTTGTATGTTCTTTTTCATCTTTTTCAAACAAACTATTAAAAGTCAGGGATTTGGGTTTAAAAGACACGGTAAGTGAAGAAAGTTGTCACCAAACATAAGGTATTTGGTGTAAAATTAAGCAGATACTAGGGAGGAAGATAAATTATGTTTTTCTTCCCCAAGTCAGCAGAAATGTTAAAAGTAAAATGGAACCTTCAAGGATGTTGACTTTCTTTCCCATGAATGTTTAGTTTTTTCCTGGAAACCACAGAAAAAAGAAATGATTTAAAAGTGTGGCTTTTATGAACAAGGATAGTCACCAGAATCTAAATTTCAAAATTGTTCTAAACCAAGAGAAGATTCACCTGGTTAGTAAAAAGTCTGAACAACGAAATACTTTTTAAAGAAATATGGTTTCATTACTTTTACAAACATATGAAGGAATGTAAGAGGTTGACAAAGTATAATCTGCTAATAGCCTTTGAAGACAGTGCCTTAATGAATAAATAAAGATAATTTGCAATTAGCAGATCATTATTAGTATACAAAGAGCTTGAGAATGCATTTTTGTCTTGCAATCATCATTGTCTCAAATCTTGTTTTACTAATTAAATTAAATTAATATATATATATACATATATATATATATAAAATTCTTGCTCAAAACACCTCAAATTTATACTCACCAACTTTTAAAATCTTGTCTTCTTTATATTCACATATACACCGAAAACACAAAACACAGGAGTATCCAATTTAGTTGACTTCATTCCATCAAGACAGGTGGTCAAATGGGGAAATTTCTAACCCATTAGGAGAGAAAATAATTAGAACATAAAATATATGAAATCATGTATTTTAGTGTTGCAATAAAATCAATTAACCATAGCTTTTCCCAATTTTCTAGAACATTCTAGACCTCATAAATTGAATAATTTAATTATAATTTTTTAAGGACATACTTGACCTCTTTTGAATAACTGGAATTTCAACATTAATGACACAAACCTAAATTTCCACAATCACTGGCCAAGGGATTTCTGTGACTTTTCAACACTAAATATAGAAATGAAATTTATATTACCACACGACTCTTTTTCAATTTGTCATTTATACCAAACTTTAAAACCACTCTAAATTCCTCTTTAATGTTTTATGAGTAGCATTTAGTTTCTGAACATGTCTTAGATATTTATGTACCTGACCTGACCTATATTTTAGAACTATTTTAGCAAAGCTTACCAAGAATAGTCTTCCAAATGACCATCTTGAGTGCTCTTTCAGACTTTTCTACTTCTACTGGTATCATAAAGATAGCTAATTTTCATGATAATTTGGTTATCAAGGGAATGGAAGAATATTAAAGAGAATAAAACTTCATCTCTAAAAAGTCCCTTTGTCCTTCATGTTCATAATATTCTTTTATTGGTAAGTACATAATAAAGATAACTGAGAGTTTGAAAGATGAATAAGAACAATAATAAAAGATGTGTTTGCTGCTTCCACCTCAGCAACCTATCCAAAGTAGAGGAACACTTGAAGATGAACAAGGAAGATGAATAGTGCTTCAGAAGTAAACCCAAAGCCTGTTGGAAGGACCAATAATTGATATGCACAGACCAGCTGAGAGGACTCTACAGTGGCCCACGGGACAGATGATGGCACGTTAGTGTTGGTGTTAGAGAAGTTCTGTTGTTCTTTAGTCACTACGTTGTGTTCAATTCTTTCGCAACCCCGTGGACTGTAGCCCACCAGGCTCCTCTGTCCATCAGATTTCCCAGGCAAGAATACTGGAACCGATTGCCATTTCCTTCTCCAGAGACTCATCCTGACCCAGGGATCAAACTTGAGCCTCCTACATCAGCAGGTGGATTCTTTACCACTGAGCAAGTAAGGAAACCGAGTTTTAATGGGTTCAAAAAGGAACACGTTCTAGTGAGGCTTTGCAGGTTAAAACAACAAGGTCATTTCAATCATAAAACCCCAGAACTGCTGTCCTCCCAAATGGCCTCTGAGACTGAGCACTAACTGACACCCAGGACGTCTTCCATGACTAAGAAGGACTCTAAGGAGAAGCTAGAAAATTCAAGACCTGCATGTCTCCCTTCATACCTGCTGGGGAAAATGGAAGGGCAGCTTTACTGAACACTTAAAAATGAAGAGTTAGCTAGAGCCAAGAAACAAGTGTTCAGATCTCACATTTGCCTCCTACTCACTCCATGACCTTCTCTAGCCCTCTCTCTGAAATAGTCTTCCAGGGCTTCCCTGGTGGCTCAGTGGTAAAGAATCTATATGCCAAAGCAGGAGACATGGGTTCTATCCCTGACTCAGAAAGATCCCACCTGCCATGGAGCAACTAAGTCCCTGCGTTATTGAACCCCCTGTGTTCTAGAGCCCGGGAGCCACAACTACTGAGCCCATTGCCACAACTACTGATGCCCGCGCATGCAAGAGCTTGTGCTCCACAACAGGTGAAGCCACCACAATGAGAAGCTGGTGCACCTAAACTAGACAGGAGCCCCACTCACTACAACTAGAGAAAAGCCCAAGCAGCAACAAAGACCCAGCAGAGCCACAAATAAATAAATAAAATTATAGATAAAAAACCTACTTCCTTATAAAACAATTTAAAACTCTGAAAATAAAATATTCTCCTGTGCAGAATTTACTGATGTGTGCTTTTCAGTATTATCTGTTGTGTACATGGCACTACGTTAGGTGCAGCACTGCACACACCCATGAATAAGGTATGGTGCATGTTTTCATTGTGTTCTTGAAGCAGTCTTTAGATCAATACAGTAGTTGTTACAAATAAGCACCTCCCAAATGCATTCAGTCCCATCACTTGATGGCAAATAGATGGGGAAAAGTAGAAATAGTGACAGACTTTATTTTCTTGGGTTCCAAAATCAGTGCAGATGGTGACTGTACCCAAGAAATTAAAAGACAGTTGTTCTTTAGAAGAAAAGTCATGACAATCCTAGAAAGTGTATTAAAAAGCAAAGACACCACTTTGCCAACAAAGGTCTGTACAGTCAGAACTATAGTTTCTCCAGTAGTCATGTACGGATGTGAGAGTTTTACCATAAAGAAGGCTGAATATCAAAGAGCTGATGCCTTCAAACTGTGGTCCTGGAAAAGATTCTTGAGAGTCCTTGAACAACAAGGAGACCAAGACAGTCAATCCTAAAGGAAATCAACACTGAATTTTCATTGGAAGGACTGATACTGAAGCTGAAGCTTCAATACTTTGGCTACCTCATGTGAAGAGCCAACTCATTGGAAAAGATCCTGATGCTGGGCAAGACTGAGGGCAAGAGGGAAAGGGGGGTGACATAGGATGAGATGGTTGGATGGCATCACCAACTCAATGGCCATGAGTTTGAGCAAACTCTGGGAGATAGCGCAGGACAGGAAAGCCTGAGGTGCTGCAATTCGTGGACAGATTAGCAAAGATTTAGCAACCAAACAACAAAATGCCAAAGAACACCTTATTTAAGATGATAAGTTTTTTAAAACAAAACACACAAAATATACCCAAACAGTTTTGTCATCAAATAATTTGAGATAACAATGTTATAAAATAAGATAGAATGTTATAAGAATGCCAACTATTATGGATTTCAGAAAAAAAAGAGTCCATGTTTACTGTAAGGGATAAAACCAGTGCCTTTAATATTAGTATTCACATAATATGGTATAATAATTGAAAATTGACCTATTCTTGGAGTCCTAGCCTGGGGCTTACAAGGTCACCTATGATTGAACATCACTGGTGGGAATTTGGACTCTTGGCATTCCTTGGCTCCTCTGTTAATTTATTGCATTTATAACATTTATTAGCACTGCCCAGATAATTTTTATTACATTCACATATTATTGTTCTGGTAGTTTATTTTTCTATCTCTTGAAAACCTTTCCTTTTTGTTACTATTTTAGGCTAAAATAAAATAACACTGTCCAAGTAAAACAATAAAAATAAAAAGCAAAATAGTCTCCCTTCCTCATCACTATCTCATCCTCACCTTAGTCCTTACTCTATCATCTTCCTCTGTTTCTTCTTAGCACTTATCATTATCAGGTACTACATGTTCACTTGCCTGGGTATTTCTTTCTTTGCTCTTATTTTCTGTCACCACTTCTAAAATATAAGCTCTATGAGGGTAAGAATTTTTTTCCACACATAATCCTGTGTGGAGAGACAGTGGAGATCATGACAAGAAAGTCTACACGAAATAGGAAAAGAAAAGACCCCACATTAAGAGCACTTATGCCCATGTTCTGCATCAGGCACTGTTCAGCCCTCTACAAGCACCATCCCTCCATCTTCACAGTGTAACAAATGTGCAAGATGTTTTTGCCACCTTTATAAAGATGAGGGAAGGTAGACTTGGAGAGGTAAAATAAGGTGCTCAAAGTTACAAAGCTAGTAAACCCTGAAGTTGACTTTCAAATTAGGATCAACCTGGCTTCAAAATCTGTGATCTTCCCATAAGCATTATAAACTGTAAAGTGCATGCAAAAGTATGAATTATCCATCATTATTATTTCATGCTTAAATTGTACTTGTTCAGTTTGTGACCCCATGGACTGCAGCACGCCATAAAAAGATAGCTATAAAAATAAAATAGGGTGTAGAGAACCACTTGATTTAGACCCTCAAAGATAATCAAAATTTCATCTCAGAAGATATTTTTTAATGAATTGCCACAGGATAAAAGGGCATGCGTATGGAACTAAGTTAGACATGGGAAGCCAATAATAAGGATACACAATATTTCTGTTGCAGCAGGACTGTAAAGTGCAACCTTTATGGATGAGGGCTGGGGAAAGCACTTGTTAGCGTATTATAAATGCTATGGGAGATGGAGTACATACTGCAATCTCCTAATTGCCAATGACACTAAGCATTTCTCATAGGAAAATGCCAAATTGGTGGAAACTGCAGAATGTTCTTTACTAGCTGTGTGAAGAAGCAAAAAAGCAGCTGACAGAAATATAAATCAAACTACATTTACAGGTCAGTGGATCCACTATCAGTTACATGCAAGAAAGATATCTAGGGCTTGAATAAATGGATCCTGGACACTATAAACCCACAAAGCAGAGATCAAAGTTCCATCAAAGTCCTTGTCACAGGGAAGAGCCAATTCTGACTTCATGTTGGATCTGTTACTTTAACCTTTGCTTCACATTGCCTTTGCTCACTAAAAGGATACTGTTTATACATAATGGCCTGTCCCTCTGTCTGAGCGTTAAACCAAAATGTCTTTGTTCAGGACCCTGTCCACCTGTGGATACCTAAAGGAAGGAAGAAATTAATACATTCTCTCCCCAAGGCTTGCCATTCTAGGATATATTTGCAAGATTAATGGGCTTATTATTATTTTGCTTCCTCACCTCTCTCCATCTCTGTCCTGTAAAAGAACCTGGCATCCAGACCCCGATAGGATGGCTATTTTGAGACATTAGTAAAGTAATATTCCTTGCCTCAATGCCTCATCTCTCAGATTTATTGGCTTGTTGTGAGGCGAGCAGAGTGAGTTGGATTCGGTAACATTCTGGGGATTGTTAGAGAGATCGGTACAACTGATACTTGAAAAACATGCGTGTCAACTACATGGATCCACTTACATGTAGATTTCTTTTTAAATAGCAAATACTGCAGTACTAAATGAGCCACAGTTGGTTGAATCTGTGGATGTGGAATCTCAGATATGGAGGAACTGCAGATGCAGAGGAACCACGTACAGGGAGGGTCGACTATGATTTAGACTTGGATTTTCCACTGTGTGGAGGGTCTGTGCCCCTAATTCCCACATTGTTCAAAAGTCAACAGTATATGCATGAGTTTTATACATGACCAGGTAGGAACCTTCACGCCCATGAAGAAGGAGAGATCCAGAAATCTGTAACCTAAATGACAATAGGTACACAGTTGAAATCAGAGGATGTCTGAGTCTTCCCTTGGTGGCTAAGTGGTAAAGAATCCACCTGCCAAAGCAGGAGACACAGGTTCAATCCCTGAGTCAGGTAGATCCTCTGAAGAAGTGGCAACTCACTCCAGTGTTTTTCCCTAGGAAATTCCGTGGACAGAGGAGCTTGGCGAGCTACAGTCCATTGGGTTGCAAAGAGTCAGACATGACTCAGCGACTAAACAACAACAGAGGAAGTCTTGACAAGCTAAAAACTCTTTAGATCAGAAAATGGAAAACTAGAAAAAAAGTTATCCCTCAAATCTTTAAAACTGGGAAGACAGCATGACCTTCAAGTCTGCAAAAACATTATCTGGATTTCTGGACTTGGCTGAATCCTGTTTTGCATATCTTGTTGGTTCTGTGCTGCAGGGAGGACTGATTAAAATGCAAAAACTAAGCAGTCATTACTTCATTTATTTAGTTGCCTTTCACTGAGCGCAGAAGAGTAGGGCATGTCCTTGGTACATGAAGAATATATTCATAAAAAAAGACACAGGACCTCTGAGCTCCAAGAACTTACACTCCATTGAGGAGACATGAACAATAGGACATAAGCATGATGCATAAGAAAACTGAGAAGCATAGGTAAGTTGATAAAGATGTGAGGAGAGAATGGAGCTGAGTAAGAGAGCTGAAGTTCAGGAAAGTTGAAATTTTAAATAGAGAAGGTGATATTTGAGAAAAATGTGAAGGAGATGAGAGAGTATCTTCATGGGGATACATAGAGAAAGAGTTCCACGCAGAGTAAACAGTCTGTGCAAAAGCCTTGGGGCAGTTGCATCTCCTTGTGCTTGAGGAGCTTAGCATGAGGTGAGGAGGGCAAAGAGCAATGAAAGTTCAGGGAAATGGTGTGAGGGTGGGTGCGATTCAGAGAAGGGGAGGTCTAGGTAGGTTATGAAGGAACTTAAGGCTATAAAAGACTTTGGCTTTTAGTCGGATAAACAGCGGTTTTCAGGTTCAGGAGCAATGTAGTCTAGCACATGATTTTAAAGATCACTGCTGAGATTATAAAAGGCTCAATGGCAACAAGGGAGGCAACCAAGAAGCCATTCAATAATCTAGGCTAAAGAGGATGGTGGCGTGAGCCAGATTAGCAGCGGATGAAAGTGATAAGAAGTGGTTAGATTTGGACGTATCTTGGAAATAAAGCCAGCAGGATTTCCTAATAGACTGAACGTGAGGTGTGAGAGAAAGAGGTGACACTAGAGTTTCTTAATCTGTCGCTATAAGGAGAGAGCTCTCCATTAACAAAGAAGATCATTTGATAAGCACAGTAACAGCCATCATATGGAAACTAAAAGTTTCACAGTCCCTAGGAGATGTCTACTCTTGGGTAGAGACTTTTTTTTTTTTTTTTGGCTGTGTTGTGTCTTCGTTGCTGCTCAAGGGCTTTTTTCCTAGTTGAGAAGCGGGTGCTACTCTCTAGTTACAGTGAACAGGCATCTCATTGCAGTGGCTTCTCTTATGGGGCTTCCCAAGGGGCACAGGGATAAAGAATCTGCCTGCCAATGAAGGAGATGCAGAAGCAGATTCAATCCCTGGGTAGGGAAGATCTTCTGGAGTAGGAAATGGCAACCTGCTCCAGTATTCTTGCCTGGAGAATTCCACAGACAGAGGAGTCTGGCAGGTTATAGTCCATGGGGTCACAAAGAGTCATGGGGTTGCAAAGAGTCAGACACAACTGAGCATTCACACACACACACTCTTGTTGTCAAGCAGAGGCTCTATGTTCAGGGACTTCGGTAGTTGAGTACATGGGCTCAGAAGTTGCAACTCATAGGCTCTAGAATGCAGGCTCAGTAGTTGTGGCGCAGGGACTCAGTTGCTTCATGGCATGTGAAATTTTCCTGGACCAAGGATCAAACTCATGTCCCCTGAATTGTGAGGTTGATTCTTATCCACTGTACCATGACAGAAGTCCTTGGGCAGAGGTTTTATAACCTCTTAAAGGTAGACCTGGGTGGGTGGATGATGGGAAATCCAACAAAATTCTCCCCACGATTGGTTGGTTCCATGAAGTGTCCAGTACCAGCCTCTGCTGAGACTTAAAGAATAAAACAAACTATAATACCCAACATTTCTGAATATAAACCCTGGGCCTGCCCCTTTCCAACTTTGCAACCTTATACAAATTTCTTAACCTCTCTGAATCTTTGTTTTCTTGTCTGTGAAACAGGACATTACTTATAAGATAGTACCTTATGAAGACTGTGCTGTGCTGTTTGTAGTCACTCAGGTGTGTCTGACTCTTTGCAACTCCATTTACTGTAGCCCACCAGGCGCCCCATCTATGGGGATTCTGCAGGCAAGAGTACTGGGGTGGGTAGCCATGCCCTTCTCCAGGGGATCTTCCCGACTCAGGGACTGAACCCAGGTATCCCACATTGCAGGCAGATTCTTTACCATCTGAGCCACCAGAGGAGCCCAAGAATACCGAAGTAACAGCCTATCCCTTCTCTGAGGGAACTTCCTGACCCAGGAATTGAACAGGGGTCTCCTGCATTGCAGACAGGTTCTTTACCAGCTGAGCCACCTGGAAAACCATGAGGGAATTACTTAGTAGTTCAGTGGTTAGGACTCTGTGCTTCCACTGCCAGCGGCCCAGGTTCAGGTTTGATCTCAGGTCAGGGAACTAAGATTCTGCAAGCTGTGTAATGTGGCCAAAAAATAAATAAATAAGGAAATAAAGGTCAAATTAAAAAAAAAAAAGATTAGATGAGGTAATGGTAATGTATGTAAAATTCTTTGTGTAGTGCTTGGCACACCTGTTATGCAATAAATATTTTATTTGTTGATAGATGCAATGGGAGTAACGTTTTTAGTATTGTAATTACTACGACTCCCAGTGTAAGAGGTGATTAAGATACAGATCACAAAATGAGAACACAGGAAATCACTGACATGAACCAAATACTGGCAGGATAGTTGCAGTGTTTTTGAGCTGAGACATAAAGCAACTACCTAAGCCCATCTCCAGAAAGATTGAGACTTACTTAAGCTCATAAGATACTTTAGAGTAAGCATAGGACTAGAGCCAGAAAATGTCCTTAAAGCATTAATGGGGTAAATTGAGGACAAATAAAAAAATTATGTGGAAACTTACCTCAGAAAGATGTAAGGGTGTTGGGTATAAGCTAAAAATATAAAGAGATTAAGAAAGATTAAGGTGAACGCATAGCTGACAGATACATGAGAAAATGGAGGAAACTAGATGGGTTTGCCCTCAGGGAGGGCACTATAGTTGACCACAAAGAGGATAGCCTAGATCCAGATGATAACTGTGGACTAACACACAACTGGGTCTGTTTCCTGGCGTCCTGGGTCCTTACAGTTTAAGAAGATGCCAACTGTAAATTTCACTTGGGACATTTCAGAAAGGTAGCATGAGTGCAATGTAGACCTGAAGTTGGGAGTTCTTGCACATGCCCCTCTCCATTTACAAGGGCAGAACATTTCAGGTGGTGCATCTTTGGAAGATATTCAGACTCTGTGCAGACACATAGTATAGTAGTCTAGTCCAGAAACACTATCTGTGGCTCCATGGGCTAGTCACTTAACCAAAAAGTTTCATTTCAGAGATGAAGTCAACACCAGCACAGCAAAATACATGAAGCGGTGCAGCAGGGTTTGAACTGAGCAGGGGTCACTCCACCTCAATTATATTCAACACATTTATTGACTGTCTGCACTCCCAACTGCCAGGAGCTCCATAGTGAACCAGACAGACATGGCTCCTGCACTCACATAGCTTGTAATTTGTCTAGAGAGTCTTATAACTTGTCTACAGACAAACAGGCAACTTCATTATGACAAGGTAAGTACTTTCATAAAGAGTCAAAACCAGGACCAGTAAAAATGTATACAGGAGATTTTACTGTAAAATATGAGAGAGAAACAGACTGTAATAAGCAAAGAAATATGGAAAAACAGAAGAAAGGGAGCCATATAGGGAGGGTACTGTGGGGGCATCTAAGGGGAGCAGTTAGTCCAGTCTTATACAAGAGCTTCCTGGAGGAAGTGACAGAAGTGACAGAAAACAGAAAACTGAGATCTAAACAAACATGAATTTGCTGCCAGGGTACTTTATTGATGAACCCATGATTAGTTATTTGATTTTTATTGGTGATCTACAACTGCTGCCAGGGACTGAAAAAGGCTAGAAAGCAAAATGCAATAGACTGAAGGATTGTAAGAAATAAAATCTGACCAATTTAACGTCTACTCTTCCCTTGGAGACTGACTTGACAAATAATACGACACTTATGACTCAAGTTGCTCCAGAAACCCCACTTTCAGATTGCATTTACATCACTGCCACAATACAGAACTTTAAGCAGGGTTGTACAAAAAGCATACAAATGACAACAAAAATCAGAAATCATGTGATACATGATGTAAGCCACACAAATATAGAATATGTAAAACAAATAATATAGTTAATAAACTCATTAAAATAGAACGCAAAGATGTGTTACACTACAATCATTCTGAACTAAACAAAATTTCAAAAAAAAAAAGACAAGTACGTAATCTGACTGCTCCAAGAAATGATTTATATTTTTGATGTTGGTGAAATCTCATCAAGAAAAGTACTACAACATTCTCTATTACTACTCCAATTTTCATTAAAACAGACTTTTATTACATTCAGAGGTTTACCCTGCATTGATTGGCAGTCAGGAGCATTTCCTCAAATATGAATTTGTTCTGAAATTTTATACCTTCTGTATTATTTCTTGTACCAGGTTTATTGATTAATTGGAGCAAAACAGGAAGCAATCGTTCATTACATGATGTCTCCAAAGTACTTCATTTCTGACTAATAATCAAATTTCCTCAAATTATATTAATTATTGCTTCACTGTTCTACATATGTGATGAGGAAAAATTATTAATTTATTCCTATTGGGACACTTATTCAAATCATGGTTTGGAACTACAGTAAACCTCCATTAACTGAATCTTTTGAGAATATGAACTCTTAGATAATGGATCTTTCTGATGAACTGAGCAATGGTCAAGACACTTTACAAAATGTCTTAAAGAACATGAGAGCCTTGTGAAACATAGTAGATGTTCTGCCAGAAAAAGAAGGATGAAGGAAGAGACTGAGGAAGAGGAGAAGGACAAGGGATGAGAGAGTATAGAAGTATAAGAAGAAGAGGAGGGTGGAACAGAAAGGGGAGGAGGAAAAAAAAATGGAAGGGACTTCCCCTGTGGTCCAGTGGTTGAGAATCTGCCTTTCAGTGCAGGGGACTTGGGTTTGATCCCTGGTCAGGGAACTAAGAACCCACAGGCTGCTGTGGGGCAACTAGGCCCAAGAGCGGCAACTACTGAATCCAAGCACCACAGCTAGAGAAGTCTATGTGCCTCAACAAAGACCCAGCCCAGCCAAAAGTAAATAAATAAATTTGAAATTCTCTTAGAAACCAAAGGGAGAGATGTAAAGAAGGTTGAGTCTAGGGATACTTTCACACTCAAATAAATTTGAGAAGCAACATGTCCTATCTTATGTAACCAAGGATATTCTTTTTCTGAAGACCTCTGATAGTATTCTTTGCGACCCCATGGACTGTAGCCTACCAGGCTTCTCTGTCTATGGGATTTCCCAGGCAAGAATACTGGAGTGGGTTGCCATTTCCTTCTCCAGGAGACCTTCCCAACACAGGGATTGAACCCGGGTCTCTTGCATTGTAGCCAGACGCTTTACCATCTGAGCCACCAGGGAAGTCCGTCTGATAGTATAGACCATGCCATTTTATGGAGTGAAGGTTAAGAACTCAGCCCCAGGCTATTCCTTGTGCCAGGGACAGCAAACTACTCTGTCACTGCTGCTCTACTTTCCATAGCCCTTTCCACATGTTTTACTACACTTTAATTCTTTGCTTCCACAAAGTCTCTCCTATTCATCCCCACTCTGTTTGAGAACAGTTATCCAGCCCCCATGCCTTTTGGAGTACTTGGCAAAAAGGAAGTAATCAATAAATCTTTGCTTTACACACAGTAGGGGGTCAATAAATATTTTGCTGAGCTACCAGATAAACACTTTGTACAGTACATTAAATATATCTTAGTGATGGTCAGCTGAATAGCTTTTCTGATTCTTTTCCAATAAAAATTTTCTCTCCAACCTACTGAATTATTTCATATATTTTATCAATCTTGTTTATTGTTATTATATAGCTAATTGAAGATTTATTTTCCTATTCTTAAAACAACAGCAAGTCTTCTGAAAATGAAAAAAAAAAATGACTATCTGTTTAATCCTAGCTGTGTTAGAGAGATCTAATTTGCAAAATGTAAAATAATGATATGAATAGTTTTTACCCAGACAACATACTACTACCCAGAGGTCCAATGATTTATAAGATTGTCTATTATTGCCTTGAGTGGAACATCTCTCGTAAAGCAGCCAAGCTATTTTGTACACAACCTTCCCATTAATCATATCCCCCAAGGAAATATATGGGTTGAACACATCATTCCTCTAATTTCACAAAGGTAGAGAGAGAAGTTGCAGAAGCAAAGTGATTTTTCAAGTTTACCTAAGGTCTCACCATGTAAGTGGTTGGAAAGAGTGGGCTGGCTTCTAGCTGGCCTGGAGACTTTGTTCTCCCCAGTTCTTAGTTTTATTCAAAGTATGAGAGCAAGCAATTTAATATCAATGTCACCAATATATCATCCATATGAAGGATGGTACTACAACATTAATATGCAAATAAGCTGAATATAAAGTATCTAATCTTACTCAGCACAGTGCTCCCTGTTTCTCAGAAAAATTTATGTCTATATGAAAAGAGAATAAAATTGCAGAGGCTATTCAATAATGTATATTCATTAACATATGAAGGGGAACATGGAGCTGTATTCCACTCTTAGGATTAACCCTTTGAGTTTGGGAAGAAAGAAAATAAAAGTGCCTATAGGCATTTGGTATCAATACTCTTTCTGCAAATACTCTCTCTCTAAAGGCTTTAAAGTTATGAGGAAAATCTCAGATAAATGGCTGAAAAGTGATCCAACAAAACCAGTAATTAACCCTGCATCATTTTCTTCTTCTAGATTGAAAGCATTAATTACTAGCATCAAGCATACAGGTCTATCTCCAGATGCCGAGAAGCTGATGATCAGAAATGGGTGCTAGGATATGCTGACATCTAGAATCTACTCCCCACGTGTGGGGAGGAATGGAATCCAGTCCCTCTGTTCCACAAAGTTCTCTGTAGACTTTGTTGCCTCCTTTCGCAGAATGAGAAAAAAATGAACAGAAAACATTCCCTTGAGATCTTTGTAATAGGTGAACTCTTTGGTCTTATTGGGCTCCTTGGTGGCTCAAATGGCAAAGAATCTGCCTGCAATGCAGGAGACGTGGGTTTGATCCCTGGGTTGGGATGATACCCTAGAAAAGGAAATGGCAATCCACTCCAGTATTCTTGCCTGAAAAATCCTATGGACAGAAGAGCCTGGTGGGCTACAGTCGATGGGGTTGCAAAGAGTCGGACAAGACTGAGCAACTAACACTTTCACTTCACAGTTTTGGTCTTATTGTGAGGTAAGGAAAATAGGAAAGAAATCAAGAGCATGCATCTAAACAGGATTAAGTTATTGTTATTCCTAATAACGATGAAAAGAACTAAAACCTACATATGTTTAGCACTTCACTATTTATAAACACTTTCCATCCATTTTCTCATTTGATCCTCACAACAATCCTGTGAGATAAGTAAGATGGATATTTACTCTAACTTTCAACTGTGAAAATTAAAAATACACAGAGAGGTAGATCAAGCAGTGTTAATAACCTGAATATCCATCTCCTGGATCTCACAATATGAACATCCTGCTGTACATGTGCATTTATTTTTTGCTTAAGTATTTTAGCAGATTATAAGCAACATGGGATTTAACCTTTTCACATGTAACAAAATTAATATTACTTCTCCAGTATCATTTCCCATCCAAATTTTACAATAGCCCCAGGTGTAAGATAAGCATTATTTCCCATTTGCAGATGCAACTTTTTCTGACATAACAAAATGAACCAATAGGCTTGAGAACACATAGGTAATAAACAAGGAACCTGAGAACTCAGGTTTAGAATTCATGATTTCTTGGTCTCAATTCTTCTCACTTTGAAGCAAAGTTCCATAAAAATAGTCTCAATTGGAAGAAGACAGAAAAGCTACACAGACAGACCTCTGTGTATTATTTGAGCACAAGTGATCTTAAGATAATGTAAAGCAAATATGTGAGTTTATCTCAACAATGTCTTATTTTTAGTGGCCTTTCTCATTCCCTGTAGTGTTGTGTTTACCCTCCCCCAATTCTCCCTTCATTGTCCCTAATTCAAACCTCAGTCAATACTACCTCTAATATTTGTTGTTGTTCAGTCATGTCCAACTCTTTGTGACCCCATGGACTGTAGCCTACCAGGCTCCTCTGTCCTTGCTGGGATTTCCCAGGCAAGAATACTGGAGTGGGTTGCCATTTCCTCCTCCAGGGAATCTTCCTGACCCAGAGATTGAACCCAAGTCTCCTTCATTGGCTGGCAGATTCTTTGGAGCTGAGCCAATATATTGGCTGTCTGAGTGCCCCATCAATACTTACCTGTCCCCATCCACAAGGTCAATACCATCTTGCAGCCAGCAAACATCTTAAGAGAGCCTGATAGAATCATCTCTCTGAGATGAGTTATTAGTCATTGTTACTGACACCACAAACCCCTCTGAGTATTCCTGGAACTATAGAGATGACATTATTTTGCCTCATGGAATCTAAACAAATTATTCCGATGTCATGATTCTTATAGCACCACGAGCATTAGCAATGTATTCCTGCTTAGCTTAAAAGTGTGTATTCAATTTACATAATTCCCCCATCTCTGCAGTAAAAGATTTCCTCTCCCATTTAAATGTTTTACCATCTTCCCCCACTTTCAGCCCCTTTCCCTCATCACAAATATTACACATGTAATCAATGGTAGACTCAACTTGCCATTCAAGATTCACCTCCAGTCCACAAATATTTGCATTTTCTTCTTCTGGATTCCTGGCATCTTTTGACAGGTCCTGCCAATGGTTACTGAAAATTTTCCAGATGGATGTGGATATACTCCAAATCATAACATCAAAGGTATCTCTTGGCTCAACTCACTTGTTTAGTCTAAATGGATCAGACAAGTACAAAAACATTATATAAATTTTAAGTGTCACCCAAGGAAAATAATGTAAACATTCTAAGATAAAGAGAAATTCTGGTCATCATCAGGACACTCTGGAAATGTGATAAGACAAAGCCATGTCATGTTGCCAAGTCCTAGAGAACTAGGGAAGAGTCGGTTTAACCAGAACAGATCTGATTCCAGGCTCAAGATGCTTAGGCAGGAAGTCAGGTTAGCTATCCCTAGTTCCATACAAAGAACATTACACAATAACAATAGTCAAAAACTTTATGTGTGATAGATCCCTTCCAGGATTGCCATGTATTGACATGCAACATATAAGAAAATTCTTTTAAGGAATATTCCTTCATACTAGAATATCAGATATGAAGAATAGCCCAAGAGGTCTTCCCTGTCATTCCTGAAATCATGTTATAATTGTATCAACCACAGTTCTTGATTACAAACAATAGAATCTACTTGGCATAATTAAAGGGGAAAAAAGAATTTATTAAAAGATATTTTAGCTCAAGGCAGGAGAAGGAGGAGACAACAGAGGACAAGATGGTTGGCTGCCATCACTGACTCAATGGACATGAGTTTGAGCAAGCTCTGGGAGATGGTGAAGGACAGGGAAGCCAGTATGCTACAGTCCACGGGGCTGCAAAAGAGTCAGACATGACTGAACAACTGAGCAACAATTTTAGTTCACAGATTCATTAAACTAGCTGTAAAAACAGATTAGAGTTGAAGCTTCCAGGAATAATGCCTAAACTACACAGAACTGACCCAATGGAGAAATTGCCTGCAGTGTATAAATTCCTGGAACTTGATGACTGTTATCAGCAATGCCACTGCAATCTGTGACTAGGGGAAAAGCTAGATACCTTTGCAGCCACCTGTGCCAACAACTATAAGCTCCATGCAGAGTTAGCTGCTGTCTCATATTGTTCACATCTGAACTGAAGTTTCATGCTCATGTCTGATTGGAGAGGCCAGGCCCTGTGTCCTAACTCTTATTAATCACTCACTATGTGTCACGTCTTCTTCTAAGCTCTTTATAAGAATTAAATCACTTAAGCCTTATGAAAACCCTCGAAAGTTGGCTCGAGATTATTCCTTTTTAAAGGAATAAGGGCTTGTAAGGCACATAAGGGCTTCCCTGGTGGCTCAGTGGTAAAGAGTCCACCTGCAATGCAGGAGATGCAGGTTTGATCCCTGGGTCAGGAAGATCCCCTGGAGGGGGACACAACCCACTTCAGTATTCTTGCCTGAAGAATCCCATGGACAGAGGAGCCTGGTGGGCTACAGTTCATGGGGTCACAAAGAATCAGACATGACTAAAGCAACTGAGCACACATGCACGAGGCATATAAAAATTATACAACCAGGCTAAAATCAGACTGTGAGAGGCAGAGTTGAGATTTGAACTCAGATAGTCTGACCCTGGAGCTCAAGATTTCTTAATGTTGTTTTGTGTTATATTCACATGCTTGCTTTGTAACTACAAGGAGGGAAATTTATGTCTTAAACGTGAACTCATTTACCCAAATCTAAAAATGCTGCTCAAAAGATGATGGGTAAATATGAATACGTCAGACACCTACTACAGATGTCTAAAATTGTAAGACTGTTCTTTGTACATATTAGTGTCCCCTGAAATTTGTTCTCATGGTCATCACTAGACGCCCATGAATGTGGGTATGAATCTATGCTGTTTACTGTGTTTTACACTCTGTAATTGTCTCTAAACACAGCAGCCTCAATTGCTTTCCACCCTGCATATGTTGCTGCCCTTCCCATCAAAAGCTAGAGCACATTCATTCTCCCAGCTTCTTAAACCTGGGTTTCTCTTGTGACCACCTTTAATCAACGGGATACCCCAGAGTGAAAATATGCCTAGGTTTAGCGTGTGGCAGAGGAGGAAATGGCAACTCACTCCAGTACTTTTGCCTGGAGAATCCTGAGGACTGAGGGGCCTGGTGGGCTCCCGTCTAGGGAATCACACAGAGTCGGACATGACTGAAGCGATTTAGCATGCATGCATGCATTGGAGAAGGAAACAAAACCCACTCCAGTATTCTTGCCTGGAGAATCCCAGGGATGGAGGAGCCTGGTGGGCTGTCATCTATGGTGTCGCGCAGAGTCAGACACAACTGAAGCAACTTAACAGTAGCAGCAGCAGCAGCAGCTTTCTCCCTGGGGGAACAAGTTGCTATGTAAGAAACCCAACTACCCTCAGCCCACCGTGCAGTGAGAGGCCACATGGAGAAGAACCAAAGAGCTCACTCACAGACATGAACAGAGTACAGAGACATGTGTTCCCTGAAGAATCATCCCAAGCCAGCCCCTAGTCATTCAGACAATCCCTTGGAAGCCCCAGACATCCTTGCTCTGCTCTGTCCAAATTCCTGACCTGCAAATAAAATGGCTGTGGCCTTAAGCTTTTTATACCAGAATAGCTCGTTACATAACAATAGAAAACTAAGACACAAACTAACTAAACGCTCACCCAGGTATACATAAAATAAAATTTATTTATTTATTTTTGGTTGCACTGGGTCTTTGTTGCTGTGCTCAGGATTTCTCTAATTGCAGTGAGCAGGCGCAACTCTTTATTGTGGGACATTGGCTTCTCTTTGCAGAGGTTTCCCTTATTATGGAGCACAGGCTGTAGGTGAATGGGCTTCAGGAGTTGCAGCACACAGGCTCAGTAGGTGTGGCACATAGACTTTAGTTGCTCCTCGGCATGTGGACTCTTCCCAGCCAGGGATCGAATCTGTGTCCCCTGCATTGGCAGGTGGATTCTTATCTACTAAACCACCA
Organism: Muntiacus reevesi; assembly: GCF_963930625.1. Lineage (NCBI taxonomy): Eukaryota > Metazoa > Chordata > Mammalia > Artiodactyla > Cervidae > Muntiacus > Muntiacus reevesi. Next base: position 82,541,208 of record NC_089253.1, on the reverse strand, counting down.
GGGAAGTCCCTAAAATAAAAATTTTGCATCTCACTAAATATTCTTCCATAGCAGTGGTCAGCAAACTTTTTCTTAAGGGCTTACAGACTATTTTAAGCTTTGTAGGCCAGGAGGCAAAGCTGAAGCTATTATATAAGTGCTTATATAACTAGTTAAAATGTAAAAACCTTTCCTAGCTCAAGGGCCATGAAAACTCAGACAGCTCACCAGATTAGGCCCATGAGCAACAATTTGTGAATCCTTGCTCTGGAAGCATCATTTTTGATGTTTGCAGTGTACTTCCTATAGGAATTTCCTGTAACTTAATCAAGTCCCTGTTTTTTTTTTTTTTTTTTTCAAGTTCCTGTTCTTAAGCATTTAGTTTGTCTGCATTGTTTCACTATTTCAAAAATAATGTTTCAACAGATCTTGTGACTAATGCTTCAAAAAATCTTTGTCCATATTCACGGTTACTTCCTTGGAGTAAATCCTTCAAACTAGAATTGCTAGGTCAAAGAGTGTATTCATTATACCAAAATACCCTCTGAAACTACCATATCTATGTACAATCCTATCAGCAACATGTAAGAGAGCTCTGCAGCAGTCAAACACTCTTTTCACATTGGTGTTTGAGTGTGAGCAGAGTGCGTCTCTCTTCCTTAGTCAGGGGTGATCCCTTTCTCCTTGGGCTTTGTTGGAACACCCTAATTCAAGTTCAGACTCTCACTGAGTCCCTGCTCCTTGTTGTTTAGTCACTAAGTTGTGTCTGACTCTCTGCGACCCCGCCAGGCTCCTCTGTCCATGGGATTTCCCAGACAAGAGTACTGGAGTGGGTTGCCATTTCCTTCTCCAGTGATCTTCCCTACTCAGAGAGTGAACTCAGGTCTCCTGCATCTCCTGCATTGGCAGGCAAACTCTTTACCACTCAGCTACCAGGGCAGCCTGAAGCCCGTCTCACAGATTCTCGAAAAAAGTTTAGCCTTCCCAGGGCCCTGGGACAGCCCCCAGAAGAGGGCTGCCTGCAGAGGCCCCAGCCACTCCTTACACAAGCCCCCCACTGCACTTCCTCCCTCTCCCTCTCAGCAGGAGGTGGCTGACCCAGCTCAGCTCCCAGCCTAACAAACTGCCATCTGTGAGTGACTGCTCCTTTCTGCAGCTAGGCCAGTCTCTGTTTTTCTGTTCCCTGGCTTCCCCGAGCTCTCTCGGGGCACATATCCTTCTTCTCTCTATTCTCAGCCTACAGCGGCCCCCCAAGCAGAAAGGCAGGACAGAAGACATGCAAAGTACTGTTGATGTGGGGTCCAGATAAGGCAGTCTCTTTGGGCAGACCCTGGGCAAGCCTGCAGGCTCTAATCTTTTAACCTGGCTGTCTAATAGAATCCAGGCTGCTGACACCCTTGTCCTCTAGTTATTTTTAAACCATAATAACTGGCATTACATCAAGGTCATGAAACACAGAAGTTTGGCAGAGCTGCTGCCTCTCTACTTCTCCTTTCCATCTCCTCTCCTAGCTGCTTGCTTTCTTACTCCCTGCCTGGCCAGATCCTATACCTACCCCTGGAGGCTGTTTTCATGCTCCCCTCTACGGGAAGCTCAGTCTCACTTTCCTCTATTCATTCAGTTCCCTAGAACAGCAGGTCTTAGAGCATGTACATGACTTTCATCACCTTGTGTATTCAGGTTTGAATACTTGTCACTTCATAAATGTCAGTATTATCAATGCAACCTTCTAACTGAGGCTGTGGAACATGATTTCACTTTGACCTATGGTCCTTAAAGTAACAGTAGTAGTGCTGGGCAAAAAACAAGGAGCTCACGAATTATGTTTATTAATTTTAGGACTCTACTCTGATAAATTCCAAACTACTTTCTCCGAAAGTTCAGGGAACCATATACATATTGTTGTTTGTTGTTGTTCAGTTGCTCAGTTATGCCCGACTTTTTGTGACCCCATGGACGGCACCACGCCAGGCCTCCCTGTCCTTCACCATCTCCCAGAGCTTGCTCAAACTCATGTCCATCAAGTTAGTGATGCCATCCAAACATCTCGTCCTCTGTCATCCCCTTCTCCTCCTGCTTTCAATATTTCCCAGCATCAGGATTTTTTCCAATGAGTCAGTTCTTCGCATCAGGTGGCCAAAGTATTGGAACTTCAGCATCAGTCCTTCCAGTTAATATTCAGGATTGATTTCCTTTAGGATGGACTAGTTGGATCTTCTTGCAGTCCAAGAGACTTTCAAGAGTCTTCTCCAACATTACAGTTCAAAAGCATCAATTCTTCGGTGCTTAGCCTCCTTTATGGTCCAACTCTCACATTCATACGTGGCTACTGGAAAAACCACAGCTTTGACTAGAAGGACCTTTGTAGGTAATGTCTCTGTTTTTAATATGCTGTCTAAGTTTGTCATAGCTTTTCTTCCAAGGATCAAGTGTCTTTCAATTTCAAGATTGCAGTCACCATCTGCAGTGATTTTGGAGCCCAAGAAAATAAAGTCTGTCACTGTTTCCATTATTTCCCCATCTATTTGCCTTGAAGTGATGGAGCTGGATGCCATGATTTTCATTTTTTGAATGTTGAGTTTTAAGTCAGCTTTTTCACTCTCCTCTTTCACCTTCATCAAGAGGTTCTTTAGTTCCTCTTCACTTTCTGGCATAAGGGTGGTGTCATCTGTGCATCTGAGGTTATTGATATTTCTCCCAGCAATCTTGATCCATACTGAGCATCTCTCAATTAGATGCTAATTTTTGATAAGCCTGGAGTCAAAGGGGGATGATGGCAAAATGGGGACAGAATCAGATTAAGAAGCATAAGTCTGAGAAGTCTATCTAGTTCTCTCACTTATGGACATGTAAATTTGAGCCTCATCTATAAAGGAAGGAGACTAATAATACCTCCTATTTCTATAAAGTTTTTTCTGACACCGAAATGAAAGCACCTTTACTTATTCAATATGCAGACAGAACTAAAAGATAATCATCATTGTCCCCATTTTACAGGTAAAAGGGTGGAGACCTGAAAGTTAAGTAATTTGCCCAATGTCAAAAACCTAGCAAGTGAGAGTTTGAACCCAAGTCTCGTTGATGTAAAATTTTTTAAAAGGGGAAAAGGAGAGAAATATAAGTGTGAGTATGTTTTATCTTCCCAACAGTTGATAATTTTAGTGTCTGGCCTGAATGAGCTCATTTGAATTTGTATTTGCATTCATTTTTGAGAGAAGAAAAAAATAACAAAGAGAATAAAAATAGAGCACAGGCAGGAGATAAGAGAGTGAGAGAATAAGTGGGCATGCTGAGAGCTGGGAAATTAGTTCTGCCTAACAAATTTCATTCAATACCTTCGATGCACCAGGAACCTAGGCTTAAGCTAGGCAAACAATGAGGAGAAGGTGGTTTCTGTCTGTGAAAGTGACCGAAGAGAGTCACACAGAGAGGTTTGTGGTGGAGAGAGGAAGAGGTTAGTAGAGGGAGCAATTTTGCTTCCAAGTGAAGAGGAGGTAGGGCTTCCCGAGTGGCTCAGGAGTAAAGAAATCTGCCTGCATTGCAGGAGACTCACAGGAGATGCAGGTTTGATCCCTGAGTCAGGGCTTGGAGAAGGAAATGGCAACCCACTCCAGTATTTTTGCCTGGAAAATCCCATGGACAGAGGAGACTGGTGGGCTATAGAACATGGGATCACAAAAGAGTTGGACACAACTGAGTGACTAAACAACTACAAGGAGGAGGTGAGCAAAGAAAATAAGGTTGGCATCAAAGGTGAGGCTAGATCTAGAGGTCCAGTAGATAGCAGAGAATTTTAAACAGGAAAGCAATACATTCAGATATAAAGTTTTTATTGTGTTGTTTGTTTACTCATTCATTCATTTACTCACTCACTTAGAATACTTGCACACAGGCATGAGGGGGCTGTGTATATGAATGGACTCAAAAATAGTTTTTTGCACAGACCCTGATCCCTTCCCACCACCCTCACCATTGTGACAGTCCTGGCCAGCATCATCCCTTTGCTGTATGATTGCAATCACCTGCTAACATCTATCCTTGGCCTCTCATAATCTAGTTACAAAATAGACGCCTTTCAAATGTAAGTCAGAGCATGACAGTCCTTGGCTCAAAACTCTCCAGTGCCCCCTTCACCACTCAGAATATTGGACAGTGACCTTCAAGGCCCATATAATCTGCTACCCTCTCCTCCACCTTCCCCACTGGTATGCCTCTGATCTCATTTCCTACTACTCTCTCTCTCTCTTGCTGTCCTGCTCCAGCAACACAGATCTCCTTGATCTTCAAATGCTCTAAGGATCACTCTGCCTGGGGTGTCTGCACACCCTCATACCACTCCAGGATGGCTCTTCTCCTTCACAGAACTGCACAGGTCACTCCCTCACTTTCTGGGTTTTGCTGCAGTCTTACCAGCTCAGACGAGCCTTTCCTTCCTTCCATACTTAAAATTGCAACAGGCCATGCGTTTCCCTGAACTCCCCCATGTGGCTTCTCTGCTTTATTTTTGGCTATTTAACTTATTATCATCTGAGATACATATATTTTTATGCTATTTTTGGTGTGCCCTCACCCCATCCCTGGGCTTTCCCAGTGGTAAAGAATCCACCTACCAATGCAGAAGTTTGGGGTTCAGTTCCTATGTCAGGAAGATCCCCTGGAGGGGGAAATGGCAACCCACTCCAGTATTCTTGTTGGGGAAATCCCAGGAACAGAGGAGGTTGGTGGGTTACAGCTCATGGGGTCACAAAGAATCAGATATGACTGAGTGACTGAGCAGGCACACATGCACCCACTCCTGCTCTGCCCTTGAAGTAAATATAGGACATGGAGTTTTTGCCTGTTTTGTTCAATGTATCCCTAATGCCTCAAATATGCTTGGCAAGTAGTATGTGTTGAAAATTATATTTATGTAATGATTGAAGGAGGTAGAATTCTCTTGCCCCTCTAGATCCATTTTTCTTCCTTTTATCTGTGCAATGGCCACTTAGTTAGCATCTACATTTCCAGCCTCCTTTGCAGATAAATGTGGTCATGTTCTCACTAATAGACTTTGAGCAGTAGTTGTACCCTCATCCCAAGAAACAGACTAGGAAAACCATGCAGGACTCAAGGAGCACATATGCTCATACACCACTTCAGGTGTGACCAGAGCAAGTAAATAGATGAAGAAAAACCTCCTTGTAGTGGAAGCTAGGAGAAAAGAAGAACAAAGATTAACTATCCTTATTTCCCCCCACTGATTTGAAGTGCCATATTTATCTACAATATATTATTAATACCCATCTATTCTCAGATTTCTAGACTTTCTTAGTTTTTTCCGTTCATTTATCTTCATATTCATGAACCAGTGCTAAACTGTTTTATTATCTGCTATGACCAAGGGTTCCATGCCCTTCACTACATTTTTTTCCCAAAGATTCCTAATCATTCTTACATAAGGAATGCATTGTAGAAATACTGGTGGTGGTGGTGGTTAGCAGCTCAGTCATGTTCAATTCTTTGTGACCCCATGGGCTGTAATTCACCAGGCTCCTCTGTCCATGGGATTTCCCAGGCAAGAATACTGGAGTGGGTTGCCATTTCCTCCTCAAAGGGATCTTCCTGACCCAGGGATTGAACCACAGCTCTTGCATCTCCTGCAGGAGGATTCTTCACTACTAGTGCCACCTGGGAAGCCTCTGTAGAAACATTACTTGGGCAGTAATTTGGAGCTGGATTGGAGGAAGACAAGATTGAGACTGTTTCATTAATTTTAGATGAGGATGAGAATGACAGCTGCAGGGTAAGAAATTATCCTACCCTCCCTCTACCCTTCACCCCCAACATAATTTCTGCCAATGCCCCCCCTATTCCCACCCCAGATTATGATATTAAAAGTCACTTCCTATGAAGAGGTCAAGACAGATTCAAGAGATATTCAGAGATTCAAATGCCTTAGTAACTTACTGGATAGTGGTGAAGAGTGAGACAAGAATGATTCTTAGATTTCTGGCCCGAGCAACTACATGAATATTTGTCATTCCCGGATCACACAGGCTGGGAAACAGATTTAGGGAATAAATATAATGAACAGAATTTGAGGATTTGTGGGTTATCTAGAAGGAAATTTCCAGTAGGCATACAGTCAAGGTCTGGACTTTGGAGTTGGACCTGCCAGTTCACTCTTGATAATGGAGCATCAGCTGAAGCTGCCAGAAAAGATCATTAGAGAAGGCCTCCAGCATTGTAGTGACTCACTGAGCTCTGACTCACTGGAGCATTATCCAACTAGCTCTAGTTCTGCTGTCCTAGTGGTCAGGAGCCTAGAACTTCACCAGGAAAAAAAAAAAAGTGGAAAACAATACTGTTAGAGAGAAAAACTAAACTGGATCATGAAGGCATCCTTCCTATGTTGGGAAGGAAACTGGTCCACGGATGACTAAATGATGAAATGGGTTGCATCATTTGCTCTGAAGCAGTGCACGACATAGAATCTAAACTCAATTTTCTTGGCAAATCAGTTGGAAATCTTGACTTTGCCATGAAAAGCTTAAACTTAATTCTCGTTCATATCAGGTCCTTATTTTTCCAAGGCTCCCAAGGTTGTCTCACCTTTCTTATTGATTTATTCTACATGAAAGCTGATTGAAGCCTTGAAAAGAAACTTTATTTTTGAGTCATTTCATAATGAATGATCTTAGAATCACTCTGGCTAAAACTGAGGATTTGATCAAGTACTGCTACAGGAAATAACCAATTATTCCAAAGCTCTAGGTGCCCAAATTTTCATGTATACAATATTATAACCTTGTAAACCTTCATGTATACAAGGTCATATGTTCTCCTTCCCTTCTTTTGGAGGGAAGGGATATTGTCTTATTTAAGTCTAGCACAGTAACTGGCAAGTGAAAAATTAATCTGTAAAAGTTTATTGAATTTTGTCAAAGACTTTTTCTCCATCTATTGAGATAATCATATGGTTTTTATCTTTCAATTTGTTAATGTGTTGTATTACATTGATTGATTTGCAGATATTAAAGAATCCTTGCATTCCTGGGATAAAGACCACTTGGTCATGATGTATGATCTTATTAAAACGTTGTTGGATTCTGTTTGCTAGAATTTTGTAAGGATTTTTGCATCTATGTTCATCAGTGATATTGGCCATTTATGGTAAAAACTACCCAGAAGGCAGGAATAGAAGGAACATACCTTGACATAATAAAAGCTATATATGACAAACCCACAGCAAACATTAACCTCAATGGTGAAAAATTGAAAGCATTTCCCCTAAAATCAGGAACAAGACAAGGGTGCCCACTCTCACCACTACTATTCAACATAGTTTCAGAAGTTTTAGCCTCAGCAATCAGAGCAGAAAAAGAAGTAAAAGGAATCCAGATAGGAAAAGAAGAAGAGAAACTCTCACTGTTTGCAGATGACATGATCCTCTACATAGAAAACCCTAAAGATTCCACCAGAAAATTGCTAGAGCTAATCAATGAATATAGTAAAGTTACAGGATATAAAATTAACACAGAGAAATCCCTTGCATTCCTATACACTAACAATGAGAAAACAGAAAGAGAAATTAAGGAAACAATACCATTCACCATTGCAACAAAAAGAATAAAATACTTAGGAGTATATCTACCTAAAGAAACAAAAGACCTATATATAGAAAACTATAAAACACTGATGAAAGAAATCAAAGAGGACACAAATAGATGGAGAAATATACCGTGTTCATGGATTGGAAGAATCAATATTGTGAAAACGAGTATACTACCCAAAGCAACCTATAGATTCAATGTAATCCCTATCAAGCTACCAACGGTATTCTTCACAGAACTAGAACAAATAATTTCACAATTTGTATGGGAATACAAAAAACCTCGAATAGCCAAAGCAATCTTGAGAAAGAAGAATGGAACTGAAGGAATCAACCTGCCTGACTTCAGGCTCTACTACAAAGCCACAGTCATCAAGACAGTATGGAACTGGCACAAAGACAGAAATAGAAATCAATGGAACAAAATAGAAAGCCCAGAGATAAATTCATGTTGGAACAAAATAGAAAGCCCAGAGATAAATCCATGTACCTATGTACATCTTATCTTCAACAAAGAATATACAATGAATATATATATTGTGTGTGTATATATATATATATACACACACAAGAATATACAATGGAAAAAAGACAACCTCTTTAACAAGTGGTGCTGGGAAAATTGGTCAACCACTTGTAAAAGAATGAAACTAGAACATTTTCTAACACAATACACAAAAATAAACTCAAAATGGATTAAAGATCTAAATGTAAGACCAGAAACTATAAAACTCCTAGAGGAGAACATAGGCAAAACACTCTCCAACATAAATCACAGCAAGATCCTCTATGACCCACCTCCCAGAATATTGGAAATAAAAGCAAAAATAAACAAATGGGACCTAATGAAACTTAAAAGCTTTTGCACAACAAAGGAAACTATAAACAAGGTGAAAAGACAGCCTTCAGAATGGCAGAAAATAATAGCAAATGAAGAAACAGACAAAGGATTAATCTCAAAAATATACAAGCAACTCCTGAAGCTCAACTCCAGAAAAATAAATGACCCAATCAAAAAATGGGTCAAAGATCTAAACAGACATTTCTCCAAAGAAGACATACAGATGGCTAACAAACACATGAAAAGATGCTCAACATCACTCATTATCAGAGAAATGCAAATCAAAACCTCAATGAGGTACCATTACACACCAGTCAGGATGGCTGCTATCTAAAACTCTACAAGCAATAAATGCTGGAGAGGGTGTGGAGAAAAGGGAACCCTCTTAAACTGTTGGTGGGAATGCAAACTAGTACAGCCACTATGGAGAACAGTGTGGAGATTCCTTAAAAAACTGGAAATAGAACTGCCATATGACCCAGCAATCCCACTCCTGGGCATACACACTGAAGAAACCAGATGTGAAAGAGACACGTGTACCCCAATGTTCATCACAGCACTGTTTATAATGGCCAGGGCATTGAAGCAACCTAAATGCCCATCAGCAGACGAATGGATAAGGAAGCTGTGGTACATATACACAATGGAATATTACTCAGCCATTAAAAAGAATACATTTGAATCAGCTCTAATGAGATAGATGAAACTGGAGCCCATTATACAGAGTGAAGTAAGCCAGAAAGATAAATGCCAATACAGCATACTAACACATATATATGGAATTTAGAAAGATGGTAACGATAACCCTATATGCAAGACAGAAAAAGAGACACAGATTATAGAACAGACTTATGGACTCTATGGGAGAAGGCGAGGGTGGGATGATCTGAGAGAACAACATCGAAACATGTATATTATCAAGTGTGAAACAGATCGCCAGTCCAGGTTGGATGCATGAGACAAGTGCTCGGGTCTGGTGCACTGGGATGACCCAGAGGGATGGGATGGGGAGGGAGGTGGAAAGGGGGTTTAGGACGGGGAGCACATGTAAATCCATGGCTGATTCATGTCAATGTATAGCAAAAACCACTACAATATTGTAAAGTAATTATCCTCCAACTAATAAAAATAATTGGGAGAAAAAAACAAACAAACACAAAGAAAGAAAGTATACAGCAAAACAGAAACAGACTTATGGATATAGAAAACAAACAAGTGGCTACCAGCAGAGAGAAGGAAGGGGGAAGAGGCACGATAGGGGTATACAATTCAGATACACAAAGTACTATATGTAAAATAGATAAGCAGCAAACATATATTATAACAAAGGAATTACAATCATTATTTTGTAATAACTTTTAATTTTATATAATCCATAAAATTACTGAATCACTATAATGTACACCATAAACTAATATAATACTTTAAGTGAACTATAATTCAACAAAAAAAATTAAAACTCAAAAAAATAAAAAGCATAGCTATTTTTTAAAGTTTATTGAAATGTACTTAAATATAGGTAACAATTCTTGCAGTGGGGATGTGGAGAAATGGGAAACCATGGGGTATCAGTGTTGGAAATGACATTTTAATCAGAGTACAAATGGTGAATAACTGGAATTCAGTATGACTTTAATTTATGTTGTCCATTTCTTTTAGAATGTATGGATCAAAAATGCATGAATTATTAGGGCTGTTTGCTCTGCCTGTTTGCCCTCTTGCAACAAAAGTTTTTGTTAAATGACGGGTGGTACCTACCATAGAAAACACATAGTGTTAGGAGGAGAAAGTCAAGCTCTATTTGATTACCTTCTAGGAAGACCTGTATGTCAGGGAAGGATATTGAATCATCTGGCAAGAATAAGGTGTAATGTTTACTTGTGGGTATTCATTTACTATTATCCTTGGCTTCTATTATCACAAATCATTACAAATGGCCAATCACTGTGGGAAATAGTTGTCTTACCAACTTTCTCAGATCATAAATTCAGAAGCCTAAAATGAAGGTGCATGTGTGCTAAGTCACTTCATTCGTGTCTGACTCTTTGTGACCCCATGAACTGTAGCCTGCCAGGCTCCTCTGTCCATGGGATTTCCCAGGCAAGAATACTGGAGTAGGTCATCATGCTTTGCTCCAGGAGATCTTCCCGACCCAGGGATCAAACCTGCATCTCTTATATCTCCTACATTGTCAGTGGGTTCTTTACCACTAGCGCCACCTGGGTTGCCCAAACTGAAAGTAAATCCCATATTCATGCATGTGTGTGTAATGTTATTAAACACTTACTGATTACTCACCAAATGTGCCAGGCATTGTGGTAACCTGTTTAAAAAGTATTAGTTTATCTAATGGTCACAACAACTCAGTGAGGTAAGTGCTACTATCCCTCCTGGCCACCCCCCCCCCCTTTATTTTACAGATGGGGGACCTGAGAGACAGAACAGTCAGTTGGCTAGCTTGTCCATGCCGTCTGACTCCAAAGCTGCGGCTCTGAACCATTATACAGCAGGTGTCTTCACAAGCAAGGTGCCAGATGAAATGCAGATAGGGTTTGGAGTGACTCATGCTCGCTCCACTTCTCACCACAGACCACGTTGAGACAAGGCCACCACTTCCTCTTCACCCTTCCCAGCCAAGAAATAACACCTGAGAAGTGGCTTCCTGTTGGATCTGGAGGTACTTGTGATACTTGTGTGTCTGGGCATTCTGTAAACCCGAGTTTCCTTTTGAATTAATACGTATGACTTGAATTATTAATAGCTTGAAGAGGAAGTGTCATAACTAAATGATAGACTAGAACAGAAATAATTTATTAAAATGATGAATCTCCTACCATTCAATTGCCCATAAAATTTGTTCTCATCCCAAGTGCCATTATTCGCAGGAATTTTTCTCTTTTTTTCTCAACATAATAAAGCCCTGGCCATATCCCACAAGGCTCCTCTGTCCATGGCAAGAATAAGTATTCTCCAGGCAAGAATACTGGAGTGGGTAGCTGTTTCCTTCTCCAGGGGATCTTCTTCACCCAGGGATGGAATCCAGGTCTCCCACATTACAAGCAGATTCTTTACCATCTGAGCCACCAGGGAAGCTGGAGAAGGTCTTTTGGTGACAGCTTATTATAGAAGAGATCTCCCAAATCTGAACTTTCACATTAATTGTATAGGAGGAGGAATATAGATATGGACCAACTTGGCTTTATGGGAGGGAAATGGAGATTCTCTTTTCTCTAGTTCATTTCACTTGCCCAAGGTTAGTCCAACAAAAAGCAGGAACCAAACTTCATGAATTGACTTCTATTCAGCATATGTCACCACCAGGATATCTTTGTTCTGATGAAGAGCCTTCCATCCTCCTGGAAAGAAGACAAGTATGTCAAGGATTAGGTTCACTTATTACACATGAATTCTTTACATCTAAATTTGTGGTCCCCAACCATTCCATTGTAATAGGCTGGTCAGTAATCAAAGCCAACCGGGTCATCTCTTACTCTATACCCACTGATACAGCCTCCCAACTTATTTCCACAGCTCAAAGCATTAATGATGGGGAGGGGTCCCTGCCACTACAAATTCAAGTCAGCACTTTTCCCTCCCACCCACCCCTTCTTGTAAATTTCTAGTTAGACACCATCACTTCTTAGTCACTTCTATTCCTGAGAAGACTGAAGTAAAATGATCTCTTGGGAAATTCCTGACATGTAAATCTAAGAAGCTGAGGAGGGCCCAGTCATAATTCCAGAGACAAGGGTGACTCCATAACTTTTGCCACACACTACATATTCCATGCCAAGATGGGCTCAGTAAAGGACAGAAATGGCATGGACATAACAGAAGCAGAAGATATTAAGAAGAGGTGGCAAGAATACACAGAAGAACTGTACAAAAAAGATCTTCACAACCCAGATAATCACAATGGTGTGATCACTCACCTAGAGCCAGACATCCTGGAATGTGAAGTCAAGTGGGCCTTAGAAAGCATCACTACGAACAAAGCTAGTGGAGGTGATGGAATTCCAGTTGAGTTATTTCAAATCCTGAAAGATGATGCTGTGAAAGTGCTGCACTCAATACGCCAGAAAATTTGGAAAACTCATCAGTGGCCACAGGACTGGAATAGGTCAGTTTTCATTGCAATCCCAAAGAAAGGCAATCCCAAAGAATGCTTAAGCTACCCCCACAATTGCACTCATCTCAAACACTAGTAAAGTAATGCTCAAAATTCTCCAAACCAGACTTCAGCAATATGTGAACCGTAAACTTCCAGATGTTCAAGCTGGTTTTAGAAAAGGCAGAGGAACCAGAGATCAAATTGCCAACATCCATTTGATCATTGAAAAAGCAAGAGGGTTCCAGAAAAACATCTATTTCTGCTTTATTGACTATGCCAAAGCCTTTCACTGTGTGGTTCACAATAAACTATAGAAAATTCTGAAAAAGATGGGAATACCAGACCACCTGACTTGCCTCTTGAGAAACCTGTATGCAGATCATGAAGCAACAGTTACAACTGGACATGGGGGGGGGGGCGGGGAGGAGCCAAGATGGTGGAGGAGTAGGACGGGGAGACCACTTTCTCTCCTACAAATTCATCAAAAGAATGACTGAACGCAGAGCAAACTTCACAAAACAACTTCTGATCATTAGCTGAGGTCATCAGGCGCCCAGAAAAGCAGCCCATTGTCTTTGAAAGGAGGTAGGACAAAATATAAAAGATAAAAAGTGAGACAAAAGAGCTAAGGACGGAGATCCGTCCTGGGAAGGGAGTCTTAATAAGGGACGTTCCCAGACACCAGGAAACCCTCGCACTGGCGGGCCTGGGGGAAGTGTTTGAATCTCGGAGGGCAACCTGACTGGGAGGGAAACAATAAATAAAACCCACAGATCATGAGTCTAAAAGCAACTCCCAGCAGAAAAGTACCCCAGACGCCCACATCCGCCACCAGCAAGTGGGGGCGGAATGGAGAGGAGCGGGCGGCATTGCTTGGGGTAGGGTCCAGGCCTGAGTGCCCTGAGGACAATCGGAGGGAGCTTTTGTGAGTTGCCAACTTGAACTGTGGGAGAGCAAAAGAGAGAGAGAAAATTAACCGGCCGGAACACACTGCCGGCCGTTCGTGGAACAAAGGGACCGAGATTCTGCATGGTCAACATCCGCCGGGAGGGTCGCGGCGAGACACAGGGCGCAGGCACCCGACCAGCACGGGTGGGGACTGGGGCGGGGGACGTGGAGGGCAGAAGGCGCACGCACCGGACTGGCGCCGGCGGAAACTGAGACTGGGACCACGGACGGGAGTGGGCGCGCCACACCCGGGGTGAGTGCGACCGCCAAGCCCCTGGCTGCCTGGACCGCTCTGATGGGGAAGGCACAAAGAGCAGGCGCAGCTTTTTGCTCCGTGCTTTTGCGGAACACCCGAGGGCTGGAACCGCGCGCAGCACGGGGCGTGCTCCATATAGAGCAGCCGGGAGCCTGAGCAGCGCCAGCCCCTCCCCGCAGCGCCGGCCCCTCCCCGCAGCGCGACGGAACTAGCTACCTGGATAAGAGTCCACCTCCACCCGCCTGTGTCAGAGCGGAAATGAGGCCCTGAAGAGACCGGCAAACAGAAGCCAAATAAACAACAGGAACCTCTTCTGAAGGGACCGGTGCAACAGATTAAAATCCCTGTAGAAAACACCGACTACACCGGAAGGGGACTGTAGGTATCGAGAAGTGTAAGCTCAAACTAGGTGCTATCTGAAACTGGAGCTGTAGGCTCCAGAGAAACTCCTAGATATATTTTTACTTTATTTTTTTTTTTAAGTAAGAAAAAAAAATTTTTTTTTTTCGCTTTTATTTTCCTTTAAAATTCCCTATTACTCCCCCATTACTCCTTAACTTTCATTTTCATAGATTTTTACGATTTTTTTAATTAGGGAAAATTTTTTTTCTTTTTTTTATTTATTTTTCTTTTCTCTTTTTTCTTTTTTTTCCTTTTTCTCTTCTATTTTCTATTTTTCTTTTTCTCTTATTTCTTTTAAAGTCCTCTAGTACTCCTCTACTACTCCTTAATTTTCATTTTCAATACACTATAACCTTACAAAAAAAAAAGAGAGAGAAGCCCTATTTTTAAACCAAACTTCATATATATTTCTAAAATTTTTGTGTGTGTGTTTTGGTTTTTGTTTTTAATATAGTATTTTTAAGAGTCTAACCTCTACTCTAGATTTTTAATTTTTGTTTTTCAGTATATGATATAAATTGTGAACATTTAAGAATCCAATATTCAGTTCCCATTTTTATTCAGGAGTGTGTTGATTATTCTCTCCCAATCTTGACACTCTGTTTTCTACCTCAGAACACCTCTATTTCCTCCTTTCCCCTTCTCTTCCCAATCCAATCCTGTGAATCTTTGTGGGTGTCTGGGCTACAGAGAACACTCTAGGAACAGACAACTGTATAGATCTGTCTCTCTCCTCTTGAGTCCCCCCTTTTCTCCTCATGCTCATCTCTATCTCCCTCCTCCCTCTCCTCTTCTTCATGTAACTCTGTGAACCTCTCTGGGAGTCCCTAACGGGGGAGAATCTTTTTGCCATTAACTTAGAAGTTTTATTATCAGTGCTGTATAGTTTGAGAAGTCCTGAGATTACTGGAAGTATAAAACTGAAATCCAGAGGCAGGAGGCTTAAGCTCAAAACCTGAGAACACCAGAAAACTCCTGACTACATGGAACTTTAAGTAATAAGAGATCGTCCAAAAGCCTCCATACCTACACTGAAACCAACCATCACCCAAGAGCCAATAAGTTTTAGAGCAAGTCATACCACGCAAATTCACCAGCAATGCAGGAACATAGCCCTGAATATCAACATACAGACTGCCCAAGGTCACACCTAACACATAGACCCATCTCAAAACTCATTACTGGGCACTCCATTGCTCTCCAAAGAGAAGAAATCAAGTTCCACGCACCAGAACACTGACGCAAGCTTCCCTAACCAGGAAACCTTGACAAGCCAATCGTCTAACCCCACCCACTGGGTAAAATTTCTACAATAAAAAGGAACCACAGACCTCCAGAATACAGAAAGCCCATTCCAGACACAGCAATCTAAACAAGATGAAAAGGCAGAGAAATACCCAACAGGTAAAGGAACATGAAAAGGGCCCACCAAGTCAAACAAAAGAGGAGGAGATAGGGAATCTACCTGAAAAAGAATTTAGAATAATGATAATAAAAATGATCCAAAATCTTGAAAACAAAATGGAGTTACAGATAAATAGCCTGGAGACAAAGATTGAAAAGAAGCAAGAAATGTTTAATAAAGACCTAGAAGAAATAAAAAAGAGTCAATTAAAAATGAATAACACAATGAATGAGATCAAAAACTCTCTGGAGGGAACCAAGAGTAGAATAACGGAGACAGAAGATAGGATAAGTGAGGTAGAAGATAAAATGGTGGAAATAAATTAAGCAGAGAGGAAAAAAGAAAAAAGAATCAAAAGAAATGAGGACAACCTCAGGGACCTCTGGGACAATGTGAAACGCCCCAACATTCGAATCATAGGAGTCCCAGAAGAAGAAGACAAAAAGAAAGGCCATGAGAAAATACTCGAGGAGATAATAGCTGAAAACTTCCCTAAAATGGGGAAGGAAATAGCCACCCAAGTCCAAGAAACCCAGAGAGTCCCAAACAGGATAAACCCAAGGCGAAACACCCCAAGACACATATTAATCAAATGAACAAAGACCAAACACAAAGAACAAATACTAAAAGCAGCAAGGGAGAAACAACAAATAACACACAAAGGGATTCCCATAAGGATAACAGCTGATCTATCAATAGAAACCCTCCAGGCCAGAAGAGAATGGCAGGACATACTGAAAGTAATGAAAGAGAATAACCTACAACCTAGATTACTGTACCCAGCAAGGATCTCATTCAGATATGAAGGAGAATTCAAAAGCTTTACAGACAAGCAAAAGTTGAGAGAATTCAGCACCACCAAACCAGCTCTTCAACAAATGCTAAAGGATCTTCTCTAGACAGGAAATGCAGAAAGGTTGTATAAACGCGAACCCAAAACAACAAAGTAAATGGCAACGGGACCACACCTATCAATAATTACCTTAAAGGTAAATGGGTTGAATGCCCCAACCAAAAGACAAAGATTGGCTGAATGGATACAAAAACAAGACCCCTATATATACTGTCTACAAGAGACCCACCTCAAAACAAGAGACACATACAGACTAAAAGTGAAGGGATGGAAAAAAATATTTCACGCAAACAGAGATCAAAAGAAAGCAGGAGTCGCAATACTCATATCAGATAAAATAGACTTTCAAATAAAGGATGTGAAAAGAGACAAAGAAGGACACTACATAATGATCAAAGGATCAATCCAAGAAGAAGATATAACAATTATAAATATATATGCACCCAACATAGGAGCACCGCAATATGTAAGGCAAACGCTAAGGAGTATGAAAGAGGAAATTAATAGTAACACAATAATAGTGGGAGACTTTAATACCCCACTCACAACTATGGATAGATTAACTAAACAGAAAATTAACAAGGAAACACAAACCTTAAATGACACAATGGATCAGCTAGACCTAATTGATATCTATAGGACATTTCACCCCAAAACAATCAACTTCACCTTTTTCTCAAGTGCACACGGAACCTTCTCCAGAATAGATCACATCCTGGGCCATAAATCTGGTCTTGGAAAATTCAGAAAAATTGAAATCATTCCAGTCATCTTTTCTGACCACAGTGCAGTAAGATTAGATCTCAATTACAGGAAAAAAATTGTTAAAAATTCAAACATATGGAGGCTAAATAACACGCTTCTGAATAGCCAACAAATCATAGAAGAAATCAAAAAAGAAATCAGAATATGTATAGAAACGAATGAAAATGAAAACACAACAACCCAAAACCTATGGGACACTGTAAAAGCAGTGCTAAGGGGAAGGTTCATAGCATTACAGGCTTACATCAAGAAACAAGAAAAAAGCCAAATAAATAACCTAACTCTACACCTAAAGCAATTAGAGAAGGAAGAAATGAAGAACCTCAGGGTTAGCAGAAGGAAAGAAATCTTAAAAATTAGGGCAGAAATAAATGCAAAAGAAACTAAAGAGACCATAGCAAAAATCAACAAAGCTAAAAGCTGGTTTTTTGAAAAAATAAACAAAATTGACAAACCATTAGCAAGAATCATTAAGAAACAAAGAGAGAAGAACCAAATCAACAAAATTAGAAATGAAAAGGGTGAGATCACAACAGACAACACTGAAATACAAAGGATCATAAGAGACTACTACCAGCAGCTCTATGCCAATAAAATGGACAACCTGGATGAAATGGACAAATTCTTAGAGAAGTATAACTTTCCAAAACTGAACCAGGAAGAAACAGAAGATCTTAACAGACCCATCACAAGCAAAGAAATTGAAACGGTAATCAAAAATCTTCCAGCAAACAAAAGCCCAGGACCAAATGGCTTCACAGCTGAATTCTACCAAAAATTTAGAGAAGAGCTAACACCTATCTTACTCAAACTCTTCCAGAAAATTGCAGATGAAGGTAAACTTCCAAACTCATTCTATGAGGCCACCATCACCCTAATTCCAAAACCAGACAAAGATGCCACAAAAAAAGAAAACTACAGGCCAATATCACTGATGAACATAGATGCAAAAATCCTCAACAAAATTCTAGCAAACAGAATCCAACAACATATTAAAAAAAATCATACACCATGATCAAGTGGGCTTTATCCCAGGAATGCAAGGATTCTTTAATATCTGCAAATCAATCAATGTAATACACCACATTAACAAATTGGAAGATAAAAACCATATGATTATCTCAATAGATGCAGAAAAAAGCCTTTGACAAAATTCAACACTCATTTATGATTAAAACTCTCCAGAAAGCAGGAATAGAAGGAACATACCTCAACATAATAAAAGCTATATATGAAAAACCCACATCAAGCATCACCCTCAATGGTGAAAAATTGAAAGCATTTCCCCTGAAATCAGGAACAAGACAAGGGTGCCCACTCTCACCACTACTATTCAACATAGTGTTGGAAGTTTTGGCCACAGCAATCAGAGCAGAAAAAGAAGTAAAATGAATCCAGATAGGAAAAGAAGAAGTGAAACTGTCACTGTTTGCAGATGACATGATCCTCTACATAGAAAACCCTAAAGACTCTTCCAGAAAATTACTAGAGCTAATCAATGAACATAGTAAAGTTGCAGCATATAAAATTAACACACAGAAATCCCTTGCATTCCTATATACTAACAATGAAAAAACAGAAAGAGAAATTAAGAAAACAATACCATTCACCATTGCAACAAAAAGAATAAAATACTTAGGAGTATATCTACCTAAAGAAACAAAAGACCTATATATAGAAAACTATAAAACACTGATGAAAGAAATCAAAGAGGACACAAACAGATGGAGAAGCCTACCGTGTTCATGGATTGGAAGAATCAATATTGTCAAAATGGCTATTCTACCCAAAGCAATCTATAGATTCAATGCAATCCCTATCAAGCTACCAACGGTATTTTTCACAGAACTAGAACAAATAATTTCACAATTTGTATGGAAATACAAAAAACCTCAAATAGTCAAAGTAATCTTGAGAAAGAAGAATGGAACTGGAGGAATCAACCTGTCTGACTTCAGACTCTACAACAAAGCCACAGTTATCAAGACAGTATGGTACTGGCACAAAGACAGAAATATAGATCAATGGAACAGAATAGAAAGTCCAGAGATAAATCCACGAACCTATGGACACCTTATCTTTGATGAAGGAGGCAAGGATATACAATGGAAAAAAGACAACCTCTTTAACAAGTGGTGATGGGAAAACTGGTCAACCACTTGTAAAAGAATGAAACTTGAACACTTTCTAACACCATACACAAAAATAAACTCAAGATGGATTAAAGATCTAAATGTAAGACCAGAAACTATAAAACTCCTAGAGGAGAACATAGGCAAAACACTCTCCGACATAAATCTCAGCAGGATCCTCTATGACCCACCTCCCAGAATATTGGAAATAAAAGCAAAAATAAACAAATGGGACCTAATGAAACTTAAAAGCTTCTGCACTACAAAGAAAACTATAAGTAAGGTGAAAAGACAGCCCTCAGATTGGGATAAAATAATAGCAAATGAAGAAACAGATTAAGGATTAATCTCAAAAATATACAAGCAACTCCTGAAGCTCAATTCCAGAAAAATAGGTGACCCAATAAAAAAATGGGCCAAAGAACTAAACAGACATTTCTCCAAAGAAGACATACAGATGGCTAACAAACACATGAAAAGATGCTCAACATCACTCATTATCAGAGAAATGCAAATCAAAACCACAATGAGATACCATTACACGCCAGTCAGGATGGCTGCTATCCAAAAGTCTACAAGCAATAAATGCTGGAGAGGGTGTGGAGAAAAGGGAACCCTCTTAAACTGTTGGTGGGAATGCAAACTAGTACAGCCACTATGGAGAACAGTGTGGAGATTCCTTAAAAAACTGGAAATAGAACTGCCATATGACCTAGCAATACAACTTCTGGGCATACACACTGAGGAAACCAGATCTGAAAGAGACACGTGCACCCCAATGTTCACTGCAGCACTGTTTATAATAGCCAGGACATGGAAGCAACCTAGATGCCCATCAGCAGATGAATGGATAAGGAAGCTGTGGTACATATACACCATGGAATATTACTCAGCTGTTAAAAAGAATTCATTTGAATCAGTTCTAATGAGATGGATGAAACTGGAACCCATTATACAGAGTGAAGTAAGCCAGAAAGATAAAGAACATTACAGCATACTAACACATATATATGGAATTTAGAAAGATGGTAACGATAACCCTATATGCAAAACAGAAAAAGAGACACAGAAGTACAGAATAGACTTTTGAACTCTGTGGGAGAAGGTGATGGTGGGATGTTTCAAAAGAACAGCACGTATATTATCTATGGTGAAACAGATCACCAGCCCAGATGGGATGCATGAGACAAGTGCTCGGGCCTGGTGCACTGGGAGGACCCAGAGGAGTCGGGTGGAGAGGGAGGTGGGAAGGGGGATCGGGACGGGGAATACGTGTAACTCTATGGCTGATTCATGTCAATGTATGACAAAACCCACAGAAATGTTGTGAAGTAATTAGCCTCCAACTAATAAAAAAATAAAATAAAAAAATTTAAAAAATAAAAATAAAAAAAAAGAACTGGACATGGAACAACAGACTGGTTCCAAATAGGAAAAGGAGTACATCAAGGCTGTATATTGTCACCCTGCTTATTTAACTTTATATGCGGAGTACATCATGAGAAACGCTGGGCTGGAAGAAGCACAAGCTGGGATCAAGATTGCCGGGAGAAATATCAATAACCTCAGATATGCAGATGACACCACCGTTATGGCAGAAAGTGAAGAGGAACTAAAAAGCCTCTTGATGAAAGTGAAAGAGGAGAGTGAAAAAGCTGGCTTAAAGCTTAACGTTCAGAAAACTAAGATCATGGCATGTGGTAACATCACTTCACAGGAAATAGGGAAACAGTGGAAACATTGTCAGACTTTATTTTTGGGGGCTCCAAAATCACTGCAGATGGTGATTGCAGCCATGAAATTAAAAGACGCTTACTCCTTGGAAGGAAAGCTATGACCAACCTAGATAGCATATTAAAAAGCAGAGACATTACTTTGCCAACAAAGGTCCATCTAGTCAAGGCTATGGTTTTTCCAGTGGTCATGTATGGATGTTAGAGTTGGATGGTGAAGATAGCTGAGCACCAAAGAATTGATGCTTTTGAACTGTGCTGTTAGAAGACTCTTGAGAGTCCCTTGGATTATGAGGAGATCCAACCAGTCCATCCTAAAGGAGATCAGTCCTGGGTGTTCGTTGGAAGGACTGATGCTGAAGCTGAAACTTCAATACTTTGGCCACCTTATGGGGAAGAGTTGACTCATTGGAAAAGACCCTGATGCTGGGAGGGATTGGGGGCAGGAGGAGAAGGGGACGACAGAGAATAAGATGGCTGGATGGCATCAGTGACTTCATGGACATGGGTTTGAATAAATTCCAGGAGTTGGTGATGGACAGGGAGGCCTGGCATGCTGCAATTCATGGGGTCGCAAAGAGTCGGACATGACTGAGCGACTGAACTGACTGACTGACACATTCCATTGAAGTGCCAAGCAGTGGACAATCCACAATTCTTCTTCAACCTCTAAATCGTTTATTAGTTCTCAAAACATGTATTGAGTACCTACCAGTTTATGCCAGATGCTATGCTAGGTGTTGATGGTGAAAAAACATGATCTTTCACTAAACTAGAAAGCTCTTTATTTCCTTTACCATCTTAGTATCCTATTCCTTTTTGCCTGAAAGATACCATCATTATTGTCCAGTCTGAAAGAGGAGCCCAGATCAAGTGTCCCTAGAGGCCCCTCTTTACTGTAAGAATCTATTACTTTGGATCTGAAACAAAATAGGAAATTGTCTGGCCAGGTGCATTGGGTACAATATCTTAATAGAACACTATTCTGATGGATGAATTAATTCAGTGTATCTAATATTTGTAAACTCCCCCCACTTTGGAAAAATAATTTCTTATGCTTCTCTTAATATTTTGATCCCTAGCCAGTACATAAGGTCAGATTAATTTCTCTTTGTGTTTCTTTTCAAAACATACTGTTCTTTCAAATGCAGCAAACACAAAGAATCATATTATGGATATTCTTCCCATGCCTGGCACCCAGTTAAGAATGCTTGTTAAGGACTTCCTTAGAGACTCTCTGCTCCCAATTAAGGTGCACAAGTTCAGTTCCTGGTCAGGGCACTAAGATCCTGCATGCTGCCTGGTGCAGCCAAAAGAAAGAGAAGAAAGAATGCTTATTCAGCTTTCACCTTCTTTCACTTAATTAAGGTTTCTATGTCTCTGAACCAAAATTAGTCTGACCCATCAGAGTAAGAAGATGGGATTATGTCTTCTATAGATGGTTTAGGAGAGCTGGAATTTGACTTTCTCCAACACTACAAGATTTCATTGGATGACCTTTCATAGAGGTGGCTGGGATGAAGTTAGACTTCATCGCCCCTCCCCTCACTACCTGGAAAATAATACAGTGTTTATGTTACCATTTCAGGGCAGAGCTAGTCCCACACAAACCTATAAAGCCTGAGAATCTGGCTATTGTATACCTAATCTCCAATTCTCTTTTTCAAAATTTCTCCATGCTTTAAATAACTCCCCCAGTGCCCAGGTTTCATGCAACTAAGTTGTAATACACCATGCAATAGAATACTTATACAGTCATTAAAAAATCACACTCTGTGTGTGTGTGTGTGTGTGTGTGTGTGTGTGTGTGTGTGTGTGTATGTGTTAAGCCATTTCAGTCATGTCCAATTCTTTGTGACCCTATGAACTATAACCCACAGGCTCCTCTGAAGCTTTCTGATCCGGGGATCAAACTCACATTTCTTAAGTCTCCTACATTGGCAGGCAGGTTCTTAACCACTAGCGCCACCTGGGAAGCCCCAAAAAATCACACTGCAGAGAAATATTTAGTAGAATGGAAAGATGTTCAGCTACTTCGCTCAGCTCTCTGATTCTCAATCAGAGTATGAAACTTGCCAAATATTTTATTCTGGTCACTGCTTCCTGAGCATGCAAAATGCATCATTTCCTGTACCACATCAAGGTTTATGGTCTTAGTTCTAAGAACTGGTTTATAAGTAAGGAAGCAGACCGTTTCCTGTTAGACCAGGAATAAAGAAATAGACTATAATAGTTTATTCTTTTCAGAAGAAATAAAATGAATGTGTGCTCAGTCTGACATCCTCAAAGATGCAAACTCCTTATTGAAGTTTAGGAGACATCTATTGGGAGATGACTATTAGTTAATACTATTGTTTGGAAGCAAGATATAAACCCTGGCCCAACACTAAAGCTGGGGTGTTCTGAACATGCAAATTAACGTCTCTGAGGCTCAGGCTCTGCGTTGTTGAAATGGGACCACAGTAATACTTACCTCATAGGGTTCGTGGAAAGAATTAAAGAGTAGCATGTAAAGAATTTACTTTAATGCTTGATATTTAGTAAGTTCTCAATAAATGTCAGCTATTATTCACTGCTCTACCACAGTTTTCTGAATGTTGAGTGTTAAGTCAACTTTTTCACTCTCCTCTATCACTTTCATCAAGAAGCTCTTTAATTCTTCTTCACTTTCTGCCATAAGGGTGTTGTCATCTGCATATCTGAGGTTATTGTATTTCTCCCAGCAATCTTGATTCCAGATGTGCTTCTTCCAGCCCAGCGTTTCTCATGATGTATTCTGCATATAAGTCTAATAAGCAGGGTGACAATATACAGCCTTGATGTACTCTTTTTCCTATTTGGAACCAGTCTGTTGTTCCATGTCCAGTTCTAACTGTTGCTTCCTGACCTGCATACAGGTTTCTCAGGAGGCAAGTCAGGTGGTCTGGTATTTCCATCTTTTTCAGAATTTTCCACAGTTTACTGTGATCCACACAGTGAAAGGCTTTGGCATAGTTAATAAAGAAGAAATAGATGTTTTTCTGGAACTCTCTTGCTCTTTTGATGATCCAGAGGATGTTGGCAATTTGATCTCTGGTTCCTCTGTCTTTTCTAAAACCAGCTCGAACATCTGGAAGTTCATGGTTCATGTACTGCTAAAGCCTGGCTTGGAGAATTTTAAGCATCACTTTACTAGCATGTGAGATGAGTGCAATTGTGCGGTAGTTTGAGCGTTTTTGTCATTGCCTTTCTTTGGGATTCAGAAAACTAAGATCATGGTATCCACTTCATGGCAAATAGATGGGGAAACAGTGGAAACAGTGGCTGACTTTATTTTTCTGGGCTCCAAAATCACTGCAGATGGTGATTGTAGCAATGAAATTAAATGACGCTTACTCCTTGGAAGGAAAGTTATGACCAACCTATACAGCATATTAAAAAGCAGAGACATTACTTTGCCAACAAAGGTCCGTCTAGTCAAGGTTATGGTTTTTCCCGTGGTCATGTATGGATGTGAGAGTGAGACTATAAAGAAAACTGAGCACCAAAGAATTGATGTTTTTGAACTGTGGTGATGGAGAAGACTCTTGAGAGTCCCTTGGACTATGAGGAGATCCAACCAGTCCATCCTAAAGGAGATCAGTCCTGGGTGTTTATTGGAAGGACTGATGTTGACGCTGAAACTCCAATACTTACGCCACCTGATGCAAAGAGCTGACTCATTGGAAAAGACCCTGATGCTGGGAAAAGATTGAGGGAAGGAGGAGAAGGGGATGACAGAGGATGAGATGGTTGGATGGCATCACCGACTTGATGGACACGGGTTTGGATGGACTCCAGGAGTTGGTGATGGACAGGGAGGCCTGGCATGCTGTGGTTCATGGGGTTGCAAAGAGTCGGACATGACTGTGCAACTGAACTGAACTAAACTGAACTGCAGTTTTATCCTCCAGCCTACCCTTAAGAAGGGTGATAGGATTGTGGAGTTGAGAGGGTCTCACCCTCATAAATAAGAACAGAGCACAGAGTCCACTAGGATTCTCAGTCTCTGACTCACAAGGGGCTCAAGTCAGCTTTGTATGATCCCTTAACTTGTTTTTGCCCCAGTCTGCCTCCCCCAGTAAAAGCAGTAAGAGGGGTTGTCACTTCTCCGAAGTGTAAAAAACTAAGGGCATTTGAGGAGGACTGTTACCTGCTCTGGGCCCAGTCTTAGGGACTTCTAGGTATAAAGAATACCACAGGATAAACTAAGGAAGAATGACTTCAAAGAGAGGAAAACCAGCTGAGACCATAGGGCCTTTGCAATGGCAGAATGTTATGGGGAATTGGAGTGACAAAGATGCACCTGAGAAGTTGTCTTGGGAAAGACAAATAGGAAGTCTCACATAGGATACCTGTTACAAGACAACTTTTTCCCACTGAGAAGCCAAAACTGCTCTTGAACTTGGTGAATGCCCCATCCATCTGGCACTTTAGCCAAAAGGTGAATTTAATTCAAGGGAGTAAAAATACTTAGAGAGTCCTTATAATGAGGAAAGTTGTCTGCAAGCATTGAGGCAATGATACAGATGAGTGAGGAATTGCAATGTGCTGGCTGACTTTGAGAGAAAAAGACAGCTACACTCACAACTGCTCCAAGTCAGAGTGTGATCCCTGCCCGAGGGAGGTATAGAGTGCTTTAGGTGCACTTACCAGGACAAGGAAGCCTGTGTAAGAAGCTTCCAACAATGGAGAAGAGGATGCTGCCAGGAATGCAGTGGGAAAGGAGCGGGGAGAATCAACACAAGATTTATAGCAAGAACATCTCCTTTCCAGCATTGCTGACATGTCCTGGACATACTGCCATCTCTGACCATCACCTATTCAGAACCCAGAATGAAAAGCAATTTCCATCCCTCTGATTCATGTTGGATTGTTCTTCATTCTCAGTCCTGTTGCCTCCATCTGCACTTTCCAAGCAATTACTACCCTGGGCTCAACTAAAAATGAAGGTCATCTTATTTCAGCTTGTTTCCAAGGCATTTTGGAATCTGAAGTATGACTCTCTACCTGGAACCTGATGGTGGACAGTGTGCAACTTTTTACCCTGCCCTGTTCTGTAACCTGAGACTTTGTACCCACGGTCAGTGGCCACAGAATTAGATTGCCTACCAGTTGCTTTCAGGTCTATCCTTTCCTTCCAAAAGACTTCATTTCTATTCTTGAGATCAGACTTGTTGGGGGTCACAGAGATAAGGCACTATCTCATCATGGCTTAATCATGTATCCGTTCCAAGAATGGTGTCTGAGGAAGGTTCTGTGGGTGCTAGGTGAACTCCAGACCAGTTCCCACATTGGACACCAGAGAAGAGTATCCTGGGGAAATGGAACTGAGCCAGGTGAGCATGAGGAGTTGGGAAAGAATAGTGGCAGGCTGTACATGACAGGATTAATTAATTCATTTAACATTCAACATTCATCAACTGAGTATCCACTACATGCCAAAGGATATAGTGAGAAAAGACCTGGGTAGACCACAGTGCAATGAGAGGGAAAAGCAACCAAAATGTAATTGTGATATAGTTTGATCGCTGTGGGACTTCCCAGGTGGCACTAGTGGTAAAGAACCCACCTAGCTTCTCTGGTGACTCAGACGGTAAAAATCTGCCTATAATGCAGGAGACCCAGCTTTGATCCCTGGGTCAAGGAGTTGCCCTGGAGTAGGAAATGGCAACCCACTTCAGTATTCTTGCCTGGAGAATTCCATGGACATAGGAGTCTGGTGGGCTATAGTCCATGGGGTCACACAGTCACATAAGACTGAGTGACTAACACTTTCACTTTCACCAAGGCAGGAGACATAAGAGATGCTGGTTATATCCCTGGGTTGGGAAGATCCCCTGGAGGTGGGCATGGCAACTCACTTCAGTTTTATTGCCTGGAGAATCCCCATGGAGCCTGGTGGGCTAGAGTCCATGGGGTCACAAAGAGTCGGACAAGACTGAGCAACTGACCATGCACACACACGATCATTGCAACCACAGGAGAAAGTCAATGTGAAATAAAGTAAAACAGAAAGGAGTTACCTCCAAGTTTTGGGGTTGAGAGAAGTCTTCCGGAAGGAAGGCAAAGGCAGAATTAAGAGGTCTGTGACTTTATACCTGGGCCGGATGGCAGAAGAGGCAGGGGAAGGGGTAGAAATCAGTACCTACGGCAGCCAGGACTTTATGGCCTTGCCACCAAGAACCTTTCATCTCTCATTCTTTACTGTTCTACACCCTCGGTTCTTCTGATCTGCCTTCTCCCATCAGATTTGTGCACCAAAGAGATACACCATAGACCTCAATAAGAATGGACCAAAAAGGTGTTTTATAAAGACAGCCTTGGTGAAATGTGATATTTAGCCTCTGTAACCCTATGGAAAATCTCTGGAAGAGGGCAGTGTTCCCAGCATCCCAGACTCAAGAGGGGAACAAAACATGGCCAAACCTAAGTCACCTTCCTTCCATTTTCATCTTATTTTCTCTCCCCTCTCTTCTCCTTGACCCTTGGGAGGAAAGAGGAAAAAAATTTAGTAGAAAGAGGTAAAGAAAAGGTTGCAGGGATGAAAATAGAGAAAATAATGCTGAACTGCAAGGCGTCTCAGCTACCTGGTTCTTATCGCTAATGATCCTCAGGACCTTCTTAACAAGGATTTTCTCCTGCCTTCCTGGACTGGGGATGAGAAATGAAGGTAAATCCAAGGCATTTGCCTCCAAACACTGTGAAGGTAAAGCTGGTTGGGCCAAGGCCAGCTCTCTCTCAGGACCACACTCCTCCTCCCCTCTTCCCCTCTTGCTCACTCCCTGCCCTTCTCCAGCTGCCTCACTGCCCTGAGTCCCCTGCCACCTTTTACCTCCTCTTCTGACTCTCTTCTGTTCCCTATTGTTGCCTGGGAAGATGCAGTCAACTCACCTTCTGCTCTTGCACTGAGCTAGTGGTGAGACTTGGTGGGGGCCACATGTAGAATCTTGGCCACAATCCATTCCTCAGAGGCAGTGATACTATATAACAGCAGGGAACATGGCAGGACACAATTTTTGAAAGAATGACATAGCCCAAGGACACAACATAAAGATTAGAATCAAATGGGACCAAGATGGCAGACAAGATAGGTCTTGATCCTCAATCAGCAAGCAAAATGGCACACCCAGATACACCATGACAGTTCCAAGGCACTGTCAAAAGACCAAGGAGTGGGTGTTGGCCCAATTCTTGGAAATCTCCACCCTTTCTCCAAAATAGATGGACTAATCCTCCCACTCATTAGAGTATGAAATTACCCAGCCCATAAAAACTAACCACACTACATTTTGCAGTTGCACTTGCCCTCTGCGATGGCCCACACTCTGTCTATGGAATGTGCTCCTCTCTGAATCCGAATAAATCCACTTCTTAACTATCACTTTATCTCTCACCGAAAAATCTGTGATGAGACGTCAAGAACCTGAGCTTTATTCGGTCCTGAAACCAGGTACTGTGGGCTTTAACTGGGTTGAGTCTCAGCCTTGTGGGTTCAAGTCCCAAGCAGAGTTTTGGCTGGGTTTGAGTCCCAGCACATGTGTTCAAGTCCCAATCTAAGGTAAACAATTTCAATACCAACCAGGGCCCTGTGGGGCTCCTGGGCACAAGGCCTTTCTGTGTCCGCATTTCCTTAATTATAAGAAGCAGCCTTCATTCAGCCTCCATGACCTTCCTGAGTTTCAGTGAGCAGATAAGCAGTTGCTAATTAGCGAAGGGAGACTAGGGAGAAACAGTCAAGAGCAGCCTTGTAGCAAGGTCCTCTTTCCTTATCAAGGGATATACTCAACAATATCTTTGAGCTATTTTGCAGATACAGGAACTCTCTCTCTAGGTAGGAGAAGTCTTAAGAATGATATGCTGCCCACAAGCATGTAGATCCCAGACCAGTTGGATCTGAAGGTTGATGCTGACTCCCACTTACCTCACCACCCACCCATCAGAAGAATCTCCATGAGCTGATCACGCTCTCTTTGAGCAGTTACTATAAAACTTGTCACTATCTTCCCCAAGTTGGGATACACAGTTTTGAGGACACTAGCCTACTGTGTCCCCTTTTCTACTTCACCCAAAACTCTGTCTCTGAGATTTTAATGTGGCACCAGTATATAGAGAAGATGAGCTTTCAGCATCAGCAGCAGGCTCCAGGATTTCCATTAGCAGCAGCTGCTAAGATTTCAGAAAGGAGACAGGTCAGCCTTATGTGACACAGAGAAATACATGAAGACACACTGGGTCTCCTTCCTCTTAGCAACAAAAACAGCAACGACAATAATCCTCTTCATCTGTGGAGTCTTTCCTGATTGATTTCAGCCCTTCTAGGCCTCTGGTTTTCCTTTGTGCCATTGGTCTGTATTCCACAAACACCTTAATAATATCACCTTTTATTGTTTATTGTTTGTTTTGGTTATATTTTTCTCAATAGCAATAACACAGTTTATTTTTCCCCAACTTTTAACTTAAAATTTTTCAAACAGAATTGACTGGATTTTGTCATGAATGCACATTTATCCACTACCCAGTTTCTGCCATTAACATTTTACTGTTCTCACTTTTTTACACATACAGACATCTATCCATTCCTCCCTCCATCCACCAAACTATTTTCTTTTTGATGAATTTCAAAATATATTGCAGACATCTGCAGACTTCCCACTAAAAACTTCAGTATCTATGGGATTAACTCGATATCAGCATCACTATCAGTGAAATTTCCATACTATAACCTTTTGAAATCAATGAGAATAATGTCTCCTAGAGGTCACACCTTTACGTATAGTATATCCATATTTCAAAATCACTCTGCAGGGTAAAGATTATTGTGTCCACTTTACAGATTTTGAAACTGAGGCTGAAGTTTGTCACCCACAGTCTTTCTCATGCTAAAAAATGGCTTATTTCTCCTACTGTGAGTGCATTGAATGCAGAGTTTTTGTCTCCTACTTCTTTGAATTCTCTGTAGCATTCAATGGTGCCCTGGATATAGGAGGTAGTCAAAGCTTCCTGTAGCTAATGAGAGAGAAGTTTGGTTGTAGAGGGTGATGTGATGAGGGAGTTAAACAGAGACACAGAGCTGCTTTATTATCTGCAAAGCCAGCCTCCCCTCCCAAAGGCACATAATCATTAGTAAGAGGATAAATTTAAAGTCAGATGACAGCCAGTTGCTAAACAAAAGCAAGTTAGATAAATCTTGGTATATTTGCATTCTACACTGACAAGGCATTGAACACTCCCAAACAGGAGGAGGAAAAAAGAAAAAAGTAGTCATTAAACCAGAGCTGTGCTTCTCAGACCTTTTCAAACAATGACATCCCTGTGACATTGTAGGAACAAGGAAGTCACCAATAAATGCCAGGTACATGCTCAGATGCTCGGTCATGTCGGACTCAGCCATATATATATGTATGGCTTACCATCTGAGTCACCAGGGAAGCCCCCATAAATGTCACATGTCCAACCAATTTTCTGCATACAACAAACAGGACTCAAGTTGTTGGGCAAGAGATGGAATTTGAAAACAAAAAATCATTCAAAATCTTTTCATATACCTGTATCCATTCCTATTGGTTACCCATTCTATTTACTCACAGCAGTCTGTGAGTCTCTTTCTGTTTTATAAGTAAGTTAATTTGTATAATTTCTTTTTGGATTCCATATATAAGGGATGTCATAAATGTATGGTTGTTCAACTGAAACTATCACAACATTGTTAATTAGTCAATTAATGTGTGTGTGTGTATGTGTGTGTGTGTGTGTGTGTATGCATGCTTAGTCGCTCAGTCATGTCTGACTCTGAGACACCATAGACTCTAGCCCACCAGGCTCCTCTGTCCATGGGGATTCTCCAGGCAAGAATACTAGAATGGGTTGCCATGCCCTCCTCCAGGGGATCTTCCTGACCCAAGAATCAAACTGGGGTCTCCTGTATTGCAGGTGGATTCTTTACCAGCTGAGCTACCAGGGAAGCCTGTTAATAGGTTATACTCCAATATAAAATAAAAAGCTCAAAAAAAGCCTTTTCAGTAAAGAGAAAAATGTCAAAAAATAAAGATGAAGGTGTAGCAAATAACTAGAACATAGAAAAGTGGGCATAATTCCCTGGATCCCAACACTGGATGGTTTATTCTCACAATGTCCCTTCATAGGAAGACATTTATGAGGGGTCCATGCTGCTAAGTAGCTTCAGTCGTGTCCGACTTTGTGCAACCCCATAGACGGCAGCCCACCAGGCTCCCCCATCCCTGGGATTCTCCAGGCAAGAACACTGGAGTGGGTTGCTATTTCCTTCTTCAATGTATGAAAGTGAAAAGTGAAAGGAAAGTCGTTCAGTTGTGTCCAACTCTTAGCGACCCCATGGACTGCAGCCTACCATGCTCCGCCGTCCATGGGACTTTCCAGGCAAGAATACTGGAGTAGGGTGCCATTGCCTTCTCCAATGAGGGGTCCACGGCCAGGTACAATAACTGACCTTGGCCTTGGCACTCACCTTGAACCTACTGAGTCCTCCCTACACACTGGCCCAATGCCCTCCTTTTGGTCTGAACATTTCCATAGTCGCTATATTGGAATCCCACTCAGTAGTTTCCCACTCCAGATTCTCCCTAACTGAGGGTCATCAAAAAGGCAGAAAAGTGACCTACAACCAGAGGTTGTACATATGAACAATCTGTATGGTTGTACCTACAACCATATGAACCTCTGAGTCAGCTGACTCAACACTGATTATACCCCGTGGGAGGGAGTCCAGATCAGGAAAAGGGAAGGAGTCCTCCAGTCTCCAGATTCACAGCAAGGACTCAAGACTCACCTCCCTTACTTAGGAGAAATCAAGTTTGAAATAGTCAAAGAGATAATTTTCTCCACCTGTTGTCCAACAGATAAAACTAAAACCCTTTTTGAACCAGAGAATAAGCTGAGCATTTCACTGACTTGCAGAGTCCGACCAAAAGGAATGGTCTCGATATGGAGCAGGAAGGAAAACTAGCCCTTACACCAGTCTTGTTTCTCAGTATTCCCATTCAGCCCTCTGTCTGCTAAGAATGTTCATGCTGTATTTATCCTAATTCCCTTGGTACACATCTCCTTTCTGGAGATACTCCCAACAAGTGCCTCCTAATACTTGGAGTGAAGGAAGAATTCAAGGTTGACAAGAGAAAGATCAGGGGGAAGAGGGACTTCATAACTTTTGTGTGATGCCTCACAACTCTGGCTGGTCATCACTGGCATCATAGCTGGTGCCATGTGATGCCCCACTACCCAAGGGCCTCCCACACAGGACCTCACTAGCACTGCACATCAGACCAAGACCCCTCCCTCATGGGCCATTTTGCTATGCCTTTATCAGAATTTCTCAGAAGCTCTCCTGTTACTGTACTCTGTGCTGTGCTTCGTTGCTCAGTCATGTCTGACTTTTTGTGACCCCATGGACTATAGCTCATCAGGCTCCCCTGTCCTTGGGGATTTTCCAGGCAAGAGCACTAGAATGGGTTGCCATGCCCTCCTCCAGGGGATCATCCCAACCCAGGGATCGAACAAAGGTCTCCTGCATTGCAGAAAGATTCTTTATCAGCTAAGCTACCAGGGAAGCCCTCTTCTGTCACTTCCTTTCTGTAACTTCCCACATCCAAATTACAACTTAATGCAATTTTATTTATCCCTTTCATGACATCTCTGTCTTGACACCTTGTCTTGACATGAGCTTCAAGGTAATATACAGTAATATTTCTGGAAATAGAAGCCCTGGGCTGTGATTTTAAATGTTGGTGGTAGAATAATTACCTACATGAATATATCTTTCTTGTTCTGAATACTATACAGTTCAAAGAAACTCCTGATATGCTTAGGGAATTTGCTCTTAGTGATCATTTACATCATCTCCAAAATTTTATGATCATCCATTCTTATGAATAAAAAATTTTGAACATGTGCCTCCAAAATACATCTATATTCACTTATAAATTTTATACATAAATCATTGTCAATCTTACAGTATTATTAGAGCTCAATTTCTTATTTTAGATACAAACAGAATTTCTAATATATTACTCCTACGTAACTATTGATTATCATAGAGAATGAATGCTTTTACCTGTCAGCTAAAAAGATTCACAATGTGGGTTGCAAGTTGAGTTTTATTTGGGGCAAAATGAGGACACAGCTCGGGGTACAACACCTCAGATACCTCTGAGAGACTGCTCCAAAGCAGCAGTGGGGTAAGGTCAGTAAATAAGATTTTGGTGAAGGGGGAGTTCAGTGCAATCAAGCACTTCCTTTACAAGAGGTTTTTTGCTAGTCATGAGGAGCTGATGTCACCATGAAGGGATTTAGTGCTTTTTTAGATATGAGGAGATGCAAGGATTGGGACAACAGAGGACAACTGAGGGTGAGATGGTTGGGTGTGGCATTACAGACTCAATGGGCATGAACTTGAGCAAACTTTGGGAGATGGTAAAGGACAGGGAAGCTTTGTGTGCAGCAGTCCATGGGATCCCAAATAGTTGAACATGACTTAGCAGCTGAACTAAACTAAACTGAAGGATAGGGATTATGAAATCAGTTCCTGAAAATATCTAACTGTCTAAAGACCTGTTCCACCAGTTTCCCTGGAGCACAGAAGTGCCTTACTCTCCACCCTGAATCCCCTTCAGGGTGTATCAAAGGTCAATAGCTGCAGCAGCACAGGGTTCAATCTCGGCAGAGGAAGAAGGCAAATGCCCTTGGCAAGCACCAATCTGAAGTTGACATACCCCACTGTGGAGGCTATGATATAAAAAGAATGGAGACATATGTGTGAGGCATGAGCATCTTTGCAAGGACAATAATATTTCTCTTCCAACTCCATAGAATCCTGCTGTGATAGATACATGTACAAGGCTCTCTAAGCTAATAAAAAATGAATTCTTTATCCTAATTTAATGAGAAGTGCTGACACATAACTAATCTCAATTGCTATCCTCGACATTAATTTCAGCACCTCCCCACCCCCCGCCTTATTACCTGAATTTTGGAACAAGAAAGCTACAGCAAAATTGACTTATTTGCTTTCCACCTTCCAGGATTATCCCTTTATAGAAATGCTAATGAGCATCAAACCAGTTAATCCTAAAGGAAATCAGTCCTGAATAGTCATTGGAAGGACTGATGCTAAGGCTGAAGCTCCAATACTTTAGCCACATGATGCAAAGAGCTGACTCATTAGAAAAAGATCGTGATGCTGGAAAAGATTGAAGGCAGGAGGAGATGACAGAGGATGAGATGGTTGGATGGCATCACTGACTCAATGGACATGAATCTGAGCAAGCTCCGAGAGTTGGTGATGGACAGGGAAGCCTGGTGTGCTGCCGTCCACAGGATGGCAAAGAGTCGGACATGACTGAGTGACTGAACAACAGTGAGCACTGAAATAGTCAAGTTGCATGAGGGTGTGAGGATGAGGCCCCAGACTGCATTTAAATCATCACAAGGTGATGGTACGATTTTAACAGGGAAGAACTGAATCTGACTCCATGGTGGATCTGTTTCTTTTACTTTAACCTTTGTTCTCCATTGCTTTTGCTACTGCACTGAAAGGATGCTGTCTACAGCTGTAAGCATACACAATGTTCTGCCTTGGTGCCCCTCTGCCTGAATGTTAAACTAAAGTGCCCTTGTTCAGCTCACATGGAGATATTCTGACTCCGTCCACCTGTGAATGACTGCAGAAAAGAAAAAAGTGACACATCCCCTCCCTGATGCTGGCCAAGCCAGGAGATATTCTGCAAGACTTAACAGTCTTTTTACTTTACTTCCTCACCTCCTCCTCATCTCTGTTCTATAAAAGTTACTAGCAGTCAGACCCCAATAAGATGGTATTCTAGGACACTAGTCTGCCATCTTCTCAGATGCCTGGCTTTCCAAATAAAGTCACTATTCCTTGCCTCAACAACTGGCCTCCTGATTATTGGTCTATTGTGCAGCAATTGGGGCTTCCCTGCTGGCTCAGTGGTTAAGAATCTGCCTGCAATGCAATCTCCTGCAATGCAGGAGACACAGGAGACATGGGTTCGATCCCTGGATCAGAAGACCCCCTGGAGGAGGGCAGGGCAATCCACTCCAGTATTCTTACCTGGAAAATTCCGCAGACAGAGTAGTCTGGCGGGCTATAGTCCATTAGGTCACAAAGAGTCAGACACAACTGAAGTGACTTAGCACACAGCACGCATGCACAGCAAGCAGACCAAGCTTGGATTCAGTAACACGGTCACTGTTATCTTCCGAACATGAGCTGTAGACTCTGTCAGCACTACTCTTCCATGTCACTTGAAGGTCTGTCTGTTAATAAAAGAGAGAGAGTAGATGAAAAAATCTGTTTAGATGTGAAAAGAAAAAGAGGGAGTCTCCGTTTAACTGTGATCTAGCTTCCTTCTATAAGTTGTAGATGCTGAAATAAAATAGACATGCACTTTTAAGTCACACTCTCCCTACCAGTTTTCAATAAACATGAAATAAAACATATTCTATAGAGATCCACCCAACTGCTCTGACATAACACTCCTCAAGCTCAGTGCATTACACCAGACACAAAAAGAATGGCACAAATCAAGCAGAGGAGGAAGTTGTTCATAAGCAGGGGGCTGTGTAAGGCACAGCCTGCTCCCAAAATCGGACACTCCTGGTTAAAACTAAAAGTTGTCACCAGGCCAATATCAGTCAAGATTACCACTCAGTGTAGACCAACTATGTCTCCTGGAGAAAAGAAAGGATTGGAATTGAACTTGGTTTGTGGGGCTACAAAGATGGACAAACCCAGCCCTGCTGGGTCTTGCTCTCATTGTAAAGAGCAACCTGGTCTCAAGGTTCTCAGAGTCCAAAAAGCAACTAAACTTACAAGGGAAGAAAGATCTTAAAAGGGCAGTCTATTTCCAAAGCTGGTGATTTCCCTGCAGCCTTGCAGGTAGCTGCCACCACATCTGCCCAGCCAAAGGGTGGGAGGGCAGTAACTGTACGATCCAGGGATCGAACCCATGTCTCCTGTGTCTCCTGCATTGCAGGAGATTGCATTGCAGGCAGATTCTTAACCACTGAGCCAGCAGGGAAGCCCCAATTGCTGCACAATAGACCAATAATCAGGAGGCCAGTTGTTGCGGCAAGGAATAGTGATTTTATTTGGAAAGCCAGTTGGAAAGTAAGTTGTATAAACGGAACCACTTTTTTTTTTATGTCAATCTTTTTAAACAATATTTATTTATTTTCACTGTGCCAGATCTTAGTTATGGCATGTGGTATCTTCAATCATCTTTTTTTTTTTTTTTTTTTTTGCAACATGTGGGATCTAGTTCCCTGACCAGGGATTGAACCAGGACCCTTGCATTGAGAGAGCAAAGACTTAGCCACTGAACCACCGGGAAAGTCCCTAAACTGAACTACTTTTAATCTGATCTGGGGCAACTCCTACTAGTTATTAGGATGTGGAAGAGATGGTACAAAAACCCAGCCCTCCTTATCAGAGTGAAGAGAAGCGCAACATCCCAAGTCACTCCCCAAACTGGATTGTACGGTCACTCTTGGTAACCTCATCTAGATAGCAAACCTCCTTTACTGAAAAGCCTGTAGGCAAATGCCAAGTACTACAGAACACCAGGGCCCACATGGAGCTTGTCATTTAAATCATTCTTTTGATAAGAGTTCCACAGGGTCTTCAGAGAAGGCAATGGCACCCCACTCCAGTACTCTTGCCTGGAAAATCCCGTGGATGGAGGAGCCTGGTAGGCTGCAGTCCATGGGGTCGCTAAGAGTTGGACACGACTGAGCGACTTCACTTTCACATTTCACTTTCATGCATTGGAGGAGGAAATAGCAACCCACTCCAGTGTTCTTTCCTGGAGAATCCCAGGGATGGGGGAGCCTGGTGGGCTGCCGTCTATGGGGTCACACAGAGTCGGATACTACTGAAGCGACTTAGCAGCTGCAGCAGCCACAGGGCCTTTGGGAACCAAGAAAACAGTTGGCAGGGAAGACTTAAATATTTGGTCTCCTTGCCCGTGGAGGCCCTTAAATATCCTGCATCCCATTCCTCAAGCCTGTGACTTCTCAGATCAGGCCTTGTCCTTTTCAGTGTACAGTCTTGAACTGGGCAACAAATATTTATTAAATGCTGCAAACGTGAATGAAACAAACAAAAACCCTTGGGACTTCCCTGGTGGTCCAGTGGTTAAGAATCTACCTGCCAGAACAGGGGGCACTGGTTCAATCCCTAGTCCATGAAGATTCCACATGCCCCTGGGCAATTGAACCAATGTATGACAACAATTGAGTCTGCTCTAGAGCCTCCAAGTCACAACTATTGAGTCCCTGAACTACGACTCCAGAAGTTCTGGATCCTAGAGCCTGTTCTCCTCAACAAGAGAAGCCACGGCAATGAGAACCCCATGCACTGCAAATAGAGACTAGCCCCCCACTCACTGCCACTAGAGAAAGACCCAGCACAGCCAAAAATAAAATAAATAAATACATTAAAGAGAGTACAGTGATTTCTACCACAAAACATAAATGCATACAAATTCTGGCTGTCCTTCTCTTGGGCCCAATTCTTTCTCAGTTCTCCTGGAAAAACTTAGAATTTCACACACAGAAAAATCACACTTGTTGCTTCTATCTCCCTGACCTTATGGTCTACATGGTTTTCCTTGCTAACCCCACTCCATTCATATTAGACTGCTGCTGTTCCTTGAACATGCCCAAGCAAATTCCTACCTAAGAGCCTTTGCATTTGAAGTTCCATCTGTCTAGAATGTCCTCCCCCCATGTGTCTACGCTGCTCACCCCCTTACTTCTCTGAGGAATTTTGTCAGTTATCAACTCCCTTAAAGAGATTTTCCTTGACCACTGAGTCTAAAATCAACCTTTCATCCAGTTTTCTTTCTTTAAAGAATTTATCACTACTTGATATTTTAAAGCCTTTGACTGGGTGGATCACAATAAACTGTGGAAAATTCTGAAAGAGATAGGCATACAAGACCACCTGACCTGCCTCTTGAGAAACCTGTATGCAGGTCAGGAAGCAACAGTTAGAACTGGACATGGAACAACAGACTGGTTCCAAATAGGAAAAGCAGTATGTCAAGGCTGTATATTGTCACCCTGCTTATTTAACTTATATGCACAGTACATCATGAGAAACGCTGGGCTGGAGGAAGCATAAGATGGAATCAAGATTACCGGGAGAAATATCAATAACCTCAGATATGCAGATGACACCACCCTTATGGGAGAAAGTGAAGAAGAACTAAAGAGCCTCTTGATGAAAGTGAAAGAGGAGAGTGAAAAGTTGGTTTAAAGCTCAACATTCAGAAAACTAAGATCATGGCATCTGGTCCCATCACTTCATGGCAGATAAATGGGGAAACAGTGGAAACAGTGACTGACTTTATTTTTCTGGGCTCCAAAATCACTGCAGATGGTGACTGCAGCCATGAAATTAAAAGACGCTTACTCCTTGGAAGGAAAGTTATGACCATCCTAGACAGCATATTAAAAAGCAGAGACATTACTTTGCCAACAAAGGTCCGTCTAGTCAAGGCTATGGTTTTTCCAGTGGTCATGTATGGATGTGAGAGTTGGATGGTGAAGAAAGCTGAGTGCTGAAAAATTGATGCTTTTGAACTGTGGTGTTGGAGAAGACTCCTGAGAGTCCCTTGGCCTGTGAGGAGATCCAACCAGTCCATCCTAAAAGAGATCAGTCCTGGGTGTTCATTAGAAGGACTGACGCTGAAGCTGAAACTCCAGTACTTTGACCACCTGGTGCAAAGAGCTGACTCATTTGAAAAGACCCTGATGCTGGAAAAGATTGAGGACAGGAGGAGATGGGGACGACAGAGGATGAGATGGCTGGATGGCATCATCAACTCAATGGATATGGGTTTGGGTGGACTCTGGGAGTTGTTGATGGACAGGGAGGCCTGGCATGCTGTGGTTCATGGAGTCACAAAGAGGTAGACATGACTGAGCGACTGAACTGAACTGAACTGAACTGATATTTTATCGTATATAATACAATTAACATTTATATCACATTATATTAATCTGCTCTTCATTCAGTTTTTGTCTGAATACTCCCTTTATGAATAAGAAAGGAAATTTCTCAAAGGTAGAAAATTTGTTTTGTCCTCTGATTTATAAGTGTGCCAGCCAGGGCCGGACACAGCAGAGAAATTCTCCCCAATCTCCCCTGCCCCGTAGTAGTGTTACTTGCTCAGTCATGTCCGACTCTGAGACACTATGGATTGTAGCCCACCAGCTCCTCTGTCCATGGGATTCTCCAGGCAAGAATACTGGAGTGGGTTGCCATTCCCTTCTCCAGGGGGTCTTCCCGACCCAGTGATCGAACCCGGTTTCCTGCCTTGCAGTCTGATTCGTTACACTCTGAGCCACCAGGGAAGCCCCTCCCACCTCACCCATCCCCAAACAATGGAAAATGCATCATCATAGCCAATACGCATAAGATTCATGCCTGTGGCAGCAATAACAAGAGAAAGGAAATTTGGAAACTTTCAAATGAAAATCATATTTTCAAAAAGCCAGTAAAGCCCTGAAAATTACTGAGAAACCCTCTTCAGAAACTTTCTATACTTCTTAGCCATTTTTAATTAAATGTGTTGCCCCTAAAACACTAGCATTCAAAATAAACATGGATTAATTTAATTTCTTTTTTGTTTTGTTTAATCTTTGGCATGGTACCATTACATTATGAATATTATTTCAAATACTCTGTATTTCAGTTGCATTTGAGTCATATATGTGTAGGAATCTAATCACCAGTAAGCACACTACTTTTATGTGAAAATAATCCCTTCTGATTTCCAAACAACCAACTGTCAAATGATATTTTGAATTATAACCTATCTGCAAACTGGGGACAGTCTTAAAGATGCCTTTAAAATTTTTAGGATTCAAAGTTACTTGTGATGTGAAGTTTTTCTTTATACACAAAGGAAAAAATAAAATTCCAGTAGCAAAAGTAACAAGGAAGAATACATGTGGCCCAAATAAGCTGTTAAGTCCTTTAGGAACAAGATTCAGAAGAAAATGTGCTAAGCATGACATTTTGAGAGGTGTGCCCACAGAGTCAAGCCATTCTTCTCTTCAGGGACTAAACAGAAAGGCTACTAGATACCCTGGATTTATGCAATAAGGAATTCAGTGACTAGGTATCAAAGTTCATGTATTGCTGATCCTATACTGACCTCACCCCTAGTCCAACAATAGTCAACAAAAAATATGCAGCAAGAATAAAAAAAATTGAACTTCCCAGTTAGTTATTTATCAGTCATTTTGATCTAAAACAGTTTCTTTTACCTTGTAAAAGTTTTTGCACATATTGTTGTTGTTGTTGTTCAGTCACTAAGTCATGTCCAACTTTCTGTGACCCCATGTACTGCAGCATGCCAGGCTTCCCTGTCCTCCACTATCTCCCTGAGTTTACTCAAGTTCATGTCCATTGGGTCAGTGATGCCATCCTACCATCTCATCCTTTGAGCACATACATGCTTAGTCTCCCTGAGCTCTTCCCCTTCCCATTTCTTCCACCTGAGATAGCATCTGCATACATGGCAGAGATCATGGTGGTGGGTAGAGAGAGCTTGGATCTGCACATGGGTCTCAGTGCCTCTCTTAAAATCCTCCTGGGCCTCCTAAGCAATGGTTGTTCTCGTCCATTTGATCGACGCTCTTCCTGCCAATGCTCACAGCCAAAGACAGCTGGTCAGACTCATAGTCTGCCTTCTCTTGGTTTTCTTTGAACTTAGTGAACCTCCTTGCTGATTTGGCCCCAGATCAACTCACACGAGCATTGCATGACCCTCTGGGGTCTGGCTGTGATGGCCATTTGATCCCTAGTCCAAGGGTCTACCACATAACTTTCACTACACAGTTACTAGCCCAAAGCACAATCAACTGCTTTCCACATTGGTCAACAGGACAGGGAGCAATTTCTGGATTCTTCTGGCTCTTTACCTCAGAGCAGAGAAAGATCTCCAGAAGTTAGAATCAAGGTTTTCAACTGTGTAACCATATCTCATTGGACTTCCCAGGTGGCACTAGTGGTTAAGAATCCACCTGCCAATGCATTAGATGCATTGGACTCAGATTCCATTCTTGAGCCAGGAAGACCCCCTGGAGGGAATGGTAACCCACTTCAGTGTTCTTGCCTGGAAAATCCCACGGACAGAGGAGCCTGGTGATCTGCAGTCCATGGGGCCAAAAAGAGTAGGATATGACTGAGTGACTGAACCAAAATACCACCACAAAAACCAAGCCTCATCAGTATAGGGTATATCCTTGAAGGTGGTTTCTTCCAAGTCCCAAAAGGAAACTGGGAAATGAAGATGCCTCTTGTGTCTACCTTTGCAATCATGACAACCCCTACAATTTCTTTCTTTTTCTCACGGTCACAACATTTCATGCTCAGGGTAACTGCAGAACACAGTGTCCTCTCTACGTTCATGGAAGAATCTCTAAGTCCTGACAGGATCAAACTGACTTTTAATATGCTAAAAGAGGAAAGAAGTTTTTGGAATTTTTCTCATTTGTGAAACCTGGTTTCAAAACTTATTGAAAAAACTTAAAAAAGAAAAACTAAAAGTTTTTTTGAAATAATTTTTACTTTGGGTGCTGAAAGCTGGATATTTAATATTTTCCTTCTTGCATTCCTGTTATGAAAACCTAATACTTCCTGAAGTAAATTGATGCCTCAGACAGCATAAGAGGTATTGGACACACAAAGATAGTAACATGAATGACAGTCACGGCATGGTTAAGAGGAACATGACTAGCTTGTGTTTAAGAAAGATGGCTTCAGTATGGAGAATATGGGGCTTCTCTGGTGGCTCAGACTGTAAAGAAGCTGACCATAACGTGGTGGGAGATCCAGGTTCGATTCCTGGGTTGGAAAGACCCCCTGCAGGAGAGGATGACCATTCCAGTATTCTTGCCTGGAGAATCCCACGGACAGAGGATCCTGGCAGACTACAGTCCAGGAGCTCTCAAAGATTTGGACATGACTGAGTGACTAACACTTTTGCTTTTCACATGAAGGATATGAGTAATAAGGTTGAGAGTAAAGGCAGTGACAACAGCTAATGATAGTATTAATGACAATAATAGCTAGCACTGAGTAAATACATGCTACATGCTAAGCATGTGTTTAATGCTCACAACAATCTTATGGAGTAGGCACTATTAGCATCCCCTGTTTACAGGTAGGAGACTGAGGCTGTGAGTTTTCTTAACATCCATCACACAACCAATAGATGATAGAGCTAGAATTTGAACACAGGCAGTCTGACTCCAAAATGCATTCTTTTGTAGTAATTCAGGTAAGAGTAATGGTGACTTGGATTTGGGCAAGGGGACCAGGGATACAGTAGGCAGAATAATGCCCCTTCCATGCTGCCCATACCCTAATCCCCAGAACATGTGACTGTGTTAAGTTACATGACAAAGGGATGTAAAGGTTGCTGGTGGAAACTTTTAATTCACTTTAAAAATAAGGAGATCCTCCTGGACTATCTGAGTAGACCCACAGTAATCACAAGAGTCCTTAAAAGTGGAAGAGGGAGGCAAAAGAAGAGGATGACAGGAAGAAATGTGATGGTGGAAGCAACATCAATGAATGTAATGCTGTTGCCTTTGAAGATGGAAGAAGGGGGCCATGAGCTAAGGTTGGCCTTTAGAAACTGGAAAAGGCAAAGAAATAAACTCTCTTCTAGAGCCTACAGAAAGAAATGCAGCCCAGCCAAGACCTTGGTTTTAGTGCAGTGAGGTATCTGTCAGAACTCTAACCTACAGAACCGTAAGATAATATATCTGCATTGCTTTAAGTCACTAAGTGTGTCTTACAATGTTATAGTAATAGGAAATTAATTCAGGGTTAAATTCACAGGATTTAGAAATCCAGTAGATAATCAGTGTCCTGATAGTTTTTGCTGGTGTTTAGTCACTAA
This sequence comes from Muntiacus reevesi, assembly GCF_963930625.1. Taxonomy (NCBI): domain Eukaryota; kingdom Metazoa; phylum Chordata; class Mammalia; order Artiodactyla; family Cervidae; genus Muntiacus; species Muntiacus reevesi. Next base: position 82,498,197 of record NC_089253.1, on the reverse strand, counting down.
GTCATGTTCAACTCTTTTGCAACCCTATGGACCATAGCTCACCAGGCTCCTCTGTCTATTGGATTTCGCAGGCAAGAATACTGGAGTGGGTTGCCATTTCCTTCTCCAGGAAATCTTCCTGAGCCAGGGATTGAACCTGAGTCTCCTGCATCTCCTGCACTGGCAGGTGGATTCTTTACCACTGAGCCACCAGGGAAGCCCAGATAGTTAGAACTTGAATGATTCCAAGATGAAGTAAAAGGAGATGAAATAAACTTCAAAGGCTCCATTTATTCTCTGAATCTAAAGTCACTTAATTGATAGCCAATGTTTTCATTCCTCCAAAGCATAGCCCCAGCCATTTAGTCCATTTGTACCTTCTGGATTTTTTATGTGACTTCCCTTGTTCAGGCTTTTTACTTGTGTCAACAGCCTCACCAGAAATTCCCTCCATTTCTTTCCCCCTCTCCATTGTTGTCTCCCATGTTGACCAGATTTAGAGCTTTAGTGAACAAAAAAGCATCTTGATCCCTCCTTAGGCACATTTTCAGTCCTTTACTATGTTCCCTCAAGAAATGGACCCAATACACTCTTTGATGAGATTTTACCTAATTAAGAATATGATAATGAGCTGCATAGATACAGACCTTCCCTGGGCAAGCTTCATTATCGGGCACAAACAAGCACTAGCAGTAAAGTGTGACCCAGTGGGGACCACTAACCTAGTGAGTGAGGAAGCAGGGGAGGGAAAAAGGCTTCAGGAAGAGATGTGTCTGTATTTAAGTCTTTAGAAAGCATTTCCCATCACACCTCTCCTAGCTTTTCCACCTTTTGATTTTGCAAGCAGAGAAACGTGCAACTAAACAGCTATAAACTGGCTCAGGTAGACTGTACAGAAAAAGTGTGTATGCTTTTATACCATCAGAGTCACCTGAGATGACCCCAGTCATGCCTTTTACTTGTCCCATCAAAAGAAAGGAAAAGACAGAAAAGAGGAAGGGGAAAGTTATTCAGTTCAGTTCAGTTGCTCAGTCATGTCTGATTCTTTGTGATCCCATGGGTTGCAGCACACCAGGCTTCCCTGTCCATCACCAACTCCCAGAGCTTATTCAAACTCATGGCCATTGAGTTGGTGATGCCATCCAATCATCTCATCCTCTGTCATCCCCTTCTCCTCTCTTCAATCTTTCCCAGCATCAGGGTCTTTACAAATGAGTCAGTTCTTCACATCAGGTAGCCAAAGTATTGCTTCAGTATTGGTCCTTCCAATCATTATTCAGGACTGATTTCCTTTAGGATGGACTGGTTGGATCTCCTTGCAGTCCAAGGGACTCTCAAGAGTCTTCTCCAACAACACAGTTCAAAAGCATCAATTCTTTGACACTCAGCTTTCTTTATAGTCCAACTCTCAATTCATACCTGACTACTGGAAAAATCATAGCTTTGACTAGACAGACCTTTGTTGGCAAAGTAATGTCTCTACTTTTTCATATGCTATCTAGGTTGGTCATAACTTTCCTTTCAAAGAGTAAGCAGCTTTTAATTTCATGGGTGCAGTCACCATCTGCAGTGATTTGGAAGCCGCCCAAAATAAAGTCTGTCACTGTTTCCCCATCTATTTGCCATGAAGTCATGGGACCAGATGTCATAATCTTAGTTCTCTGAATGTTGAGTTTTAAGCCATTCACTCTCCTCTTTCAGTTTCACCAAGAGGCTCTTTAGTTCTTCACTTTCTGCCATAAGGGTGGTGTCATCTGCATATCTGAGGTTATCGATATTTTTTCCCGGCAATCTTGATTCCAGCTTGTGCTTCATTCAGCCCAGCATTTCTCATGATGTACCCTGCATATAAGTTAAATAAGCAGGGTGACAATATACAGCCTTGATGTACTCCTTTCCCAATTTGGAACCAGTCTGTTGTTCCATGTGCAGTTCTAACTGTCACTTCTTGACCTCCATACAGATTTCTTAGAAGGCAGGTCAGGTGATCTTTAAGAAATTTCCACAGTTTGTTGTGATCTATGATCTACACAGTCAAAGACTTTGGCATAGTCAATAAAGCAGAAATAGATGTTTTTCTGGAACTCTCTCGCTTTTCCGATGATCCAACAGATGTTGTCAATTTGACCTCTGGTTCCTCTGCCTTTTCTAAATCCAGCTTGAACATCTGGAAGGTCCCAGTTCATGTACTGTTGAAGTCTGACTTGGAGAATTTTGAGCTTTACTTTACTAGTGTGTGAGATGAGTGCAATTGTGCGGTAGTTTGAGCATTCTTTGGCATTGCCTTTCTTTGGGATTAGAATGAAAACACCTTTTCCAGTCCTGTGGCCACTGCTGAGTTTTCCAAATTTGCTGGCATATTGCATGCAGCACCTTAACAGCATCATCTTTTAGGATTTGAAATAGCTCAACTGGAATTCCATCACCTCCGCTAGCTTTGTTTGTAGTGATGCTTCCTAAGGCCCAATTGGCTTCATATTCCAGGATGCCTGGCTCTAGGTGAGTAATCACACCATCATGATTATCTGGGTCATGAAGATCTTTTATGTATAGCTCTTCTGTGTATTCTTTCCACCTCTTCTTAATATCTTCTGCTTCTGTTAGGCCCATACCATTCCTGTCCTTTACTGTGCCCATCTTTGCATGAAATGTTCCCTTGGTATCTCTAATTATCTTGAAGAGATCTCTAGCCTTTCCCATTCTATTGTTTTCCTCTATTTCTTTGCACTGATCACTGAGGAAGGCTTTCTTATCTCTCCTTGCTATCCTTTGGAACTCTGCATTCAAATGGGTATACCTTTCCTTTTCTCTTTTCTGATATTTAAGTGTATTTTGCTAAGGCAGTGAAAGGTTTTATTTAATGGAAGCAGATAATAAATGTAATGTCTATTTTGGGAGGGGCTAGGCAGTAAGGAATCTGCCTGCAATGCACAAGACCCAGGTTCAATACCTGGATAGGAAAGATACCCTGGAGAAAGGAATGGCTACCCTCTCCAGTATTCTCGCCTAGAGATTCCAAGGACAGAGGAGCCTGGTGGGTTACAGTCCATGGGGTCGCCAAGAGTCAGACACAGCTGAGTGACTAACACTATTCACTTTTTTGCTTTTTCTGTATACATTTGGTTTATATATACCAAACGACTGCATCTATTCAAAAAGTAGTTATTGAACTGACTGACAAAGTATCAACAACATGGTCCCTGACCTCATAGGACTTGTAATCAGCTTTTAAAGCAATTTTCACTTATGATTTCACCTTTTTCATTTATTATTTCACATTTTCAGAGAAAAAACAGTGTAGCAAACTAGTTTGCAAAATCTCAGGAAAGGAAAATGGAAGGAGGTGAGACAGTGTTGTGGATTTTGTATGGAGGAGGGAATGTCTGAACTGGACCTTAATGCTGGGCTAGAGATGGAAAGAAAACCTTAATCATGTGCAAAACCAGGGAAGCAGAATGTTCATGAGGAGGTTGGGAGACTGAAGGTGAGGAGACCAGTTGGCCAAGGGAAGAATGGAAAGAAGGATGCAGACAGATAAGGAAGGATGCTCACACTTCTCAAAGGAGATGCTGGGAGCCTCAGAAACCACACATAACCACGGTGAGTTTTTCCAGGGTGTCCATTTCCTCTGAAGTTTTGGAAAGGAAAGCTATGTCTTTTAAGTGGCTTTAAACATTATTTTCATAACAATGAATACACTAGTATGTGTGCATGCCTGCTAAGTCACTTCAGTCCTGTCCGACTCTATGTGACCCTATGAACTGTAGCCCACCAGGCTCCTCTGTCCATGGGATTCTCCAGGCAAGCATATTGGAGATACACTAGTATCTCTTTATGTAAATTTTTGTGTTTTTTTTTTTTTTTTTTTTTTTTTAATGGCTGTGCTGGATCTTCTCTGCTTTGCACAGGCTTTCTCTAATTACGGTGAGTGAGGGCTACTTTTCATTGAGGTGCGTGGGCTTCTCACTGTGGACATCTCTTGTTGCAGAGCACAGACTCTAGGTGCAAGGGTTTCCGTTGTTGCTGTCCTCGGGCTCAGTGGTCGTGGCCCCCAGGTTTTAGTTGCTCCGAGATATGTGGGCTCTTCCTGGATGAGGGATCGAACCCATGTCCCCTGCATCGGCAGGCAGATTCTTATCTACTGCACCAGCAGGGAAGTCCTGCATGAGTTTTTAAGATAAAAATCACTTCAAAAAGCTTCATCATCTGCACCAGGACCTCAAACTCTGGATGTTCACCTTCTTAGATTCCTCCTTCTCCCTATTCAACTTAAAAGCTCAGACAAGTGTAACTCCTCATTACTGCCCAGTCTGACTCATCTTCCTGCTCACTGACACTTCTCTTTCTCGGGTGCTTATCACATCTCCCTCAGGTTATTGCTGTGGATTCCTGGCTGGTCTCGGTGCCTCCCACCTTCCTTCTCCCTCTCCCGCTACACTACTTCTGGGCTATCTTTCTAACATGAAAATGCAATCATTACTACCCCACCGGTAAAACCCTTCCAGCCTCTTCCTTCCACCTTTCCTTTGTGCTCCGGTTTCACCACACCCACCTCCCCACCCCCACCTTCAGAGTTCCCCAGATGGGCCCCACCTGTTCTGCACACTCTGTCTTCAACCATCTCCCAGGCACTCATTCTTTGAGAAAACATTTCCTGCAAGCATTTGAACAACTCATCTCTGTACACCACACAGTCCTTGCAGAAACCAAAACCTCAACAAGTTCTCTCCAAGGGGTTTGTTTCATTCTATCTCTGGGATAATTTACCATCTTCCATATTCTGCAGCCCTAAATCCCAGGCTCCTTGATGGTGATCAGGAATCTGCCAACATTTTATCATCTGAGAAATAATTCAGAGGCAAAGGAGATAGGGCACCATTTTCTTAAACCTCGTGTCTTCCACATGGCCAATCCCCGAAGCATGGATTGTTTTAAACAGCTCACTAAACATTTACTGACTTACTATGTGTCAGGCACTGTTTTAGGCTCTGATGATGAAGAGAGAAGGGAGACACAATCCAGTTCTGGAGAAATTAAGTTTTGTAAGTATCTCTCTTTCAAGCCCATTCCCAGAGTCAAGGAATGTGGCAGCTATCAAGGAACATGGGTCTCATCTGACATGCATTGCACCAGGATATAGGCCAAGGAGAGCCCCAAAGAGAAAGCTGCCCAGCTACTGTAACCACACAAAGAGAATGTGATGCCAAGAGATGGTGGTTTGGGTTTGGAGCAGCAGGGCTCTGGGTCTTCGGCTCCTCTCTTTACTCTTAGGCAGCGCTCTGTTGACATGGTTTTTCTCAGCACTGAGCAGGAACAGTCAGGTATTTGGAAGTTAACAACAATGGTATTTCTCTGAACTGAGAACTTTAAATATAAGAAATATCACTTGAGAATTGTAATTAAATCCGAGTACTCTCTGTAGCTTGGGACAGTGTTCAAGGTCATCAATCATTTCTGGTTATTCTTTCCCCAGCTCAGAATAATTCTGATCCCTCCCTCCTCACTTGTACCCACCCCTACCCTACCCTTTAGTTATTCTATTCCCATGGAATAGGGCCAAAGCTATTTCTTTCAAGGATAACAAGATCTGTTTCTTTCTCCTTAGGTGTAGCTCACACTGCTTTCTCCATGGTCACAAGAACCCTAATTGACTCCATCCCAAAAGTCTTCCTGGACTCCTCTGTGACTTTTCTAGCACTCCACCAAAGAGGCTGTGTCCAAGACAGACATCTGCACCTGACCTTATCTCTCTTGTCTTCCTCACAGTTTTTGAGCTCTTAAAACCTCTATTATATCTCAGCCATAGATATGTTACAACATGGCTCATGAAAATCTAATACTGATGAGCAAAACAAGGTTAGAAACAGGTAGCTTTGATCAATCTCTACATAGCTAAATGCTAGGAGAGGGAGAAAAGAGATCCTGGACTCTTAATTCATGGGGCCCAAAAGATTGCCTGAAAAGTATAGGGGACATTGGGAACTGAGTCACAGAACTGGCACACTTGTGCCCTGGAAGCATGCATCTATCAGCTGAGAGACAGAGGTGTTTTATGAGTTTCATGAGAGGCTGCCCTGACAGCTACCCAAGAATATCTGCCAACTCGGAAACCAAGAAGACGCAAGTTGTTCTACCAGCTCCACCACACAAATGCGTGGCCAACACTTCTAAATAAAAACAAGAGCTTTTGAGCCCTTTGTCAGTATCATCTGATTAAAGGCCCACAGACTCCTCCTTAATGTGAATGTTGACCCATTCAGGACTAAAAAGGGCCCTTGTTCCCTCTGATAATCCCTTTTTTGCCTTTCTATTTTGCACATAGCTCCTAAATTGATTCATTGGTTGTGTAAACCCAACAGGACTAAATTCCCAGAGGGCAAACACATGCTTAGTTATCTTTTTGTGTTTCCCCCCAGCACCATGGTCATTAGACTCACAGGTCACCCAGTGCTGCTCCTATCACATTACTGACAGCTCCCACTTCCTGACCTGACGATTTCTCTTCTTGACCCTCGGCCTTCTCAAAAGCATTCTTCCACAGGCTCAGTATTTGCTTCAACAGAAGCATATCTGCACATTTCAGCTGGACCAAGACTGTAGACTGACAGGGATTTATTCTGGACTAATCATAAATGCGTATCTTTTACACATAATTTTTCACTCAACCATGTATCATCCTATATTATTCTCCCACAGCCAAGTGCCTTTGTTGGTTCTGCCTCCCAGATAATGAATGGCACGGCTGTAAAGCGTTCTGACTTCGCACTGATGTAGGTTCAAATCCTGACTCCCCAGCTTACAGCAGAATAGATGAAAATAACGTATCTGTTTTACAGGACTGCCGTGAGATTGCATAAGCTAAAATCAAGACTGCATCTAGACTGCGGTGCCTGGAGCACAGCAGGAAGGAAGTCTCTCTAGGTGTCAGCCTTCTAACAATGCCCAAATGGGCAAGGACCATCTTTCACTTTCCGTTTCCCCCCTTGTTACCCAAGCATATAACAGGTGCTGAGCACACAGAAGCTGTTTGATACCCACGTATTGACTGATTGAATAGCTGCCCTAAAGCGGCCACATCCTTCCAGGGCTGATAAAAATATTGCTGCCCAAGAATTCAGATGGAAATGTGTGTTACAGCTGCTGTTAAAAACCAGGTTTTGGACCATCCTCTGTTGCCCTCTTCTGCTGTCTCTAAAGTTACATCACATTTTCCTTTAAAAGAAGAAAGAATTCCCCGGAGCTGTTCCAAGCAGCATGGCTGCAGCAATGAGTCAGCAGCTCACCCAGGAGCCAGCAGCTCAGGCTTGGCGTTGGCTGGCTATGCTCAGTGAGTCCTGCAGCTGCCCCGACCGGCTCTGCAGCACCCCGCCGCGACCCTGCAACTGTCTGGGGTGCCTGCCTCATAGAGGTTTGGAGCATAGATAGCCTGACACTGCTGAGGGTGCAGAACAGTTGCTTCGTTTCAGCCACCTGGCCCCCAAAGCTTAGAGTTAAGGAATCAGAGCATGTTTCTGCCAAACAAAATCTTCCACAGGGCAGCCTGCTGACCATCTGGATACCGGGGGCAAAGCAAATGCAAAGCTTGTGACCCTCCGTCTGAAAAGTATACTTTTCACTACTGAATGTGTCCAGCCGAACCTTAAGCAGAGGGAGGGGGAGCCCTTCTGTGAGCCCCTTAGGGCCTACATTTGCATATTTGAGCTGAAGGGGAAGCACAGACTTCATTTCCTCTTGGCAAGTCAGTGAGCTCCTTGAGAGCAAAGACCGTGTTGTGCTTCGGCAGCATCCTCAGTGCCTAGACCATGCACAGTAGGTAATCAATCAGTATTTGATGGCTGATGATGGTTGATGAACCGCCAAGCCTATTATGTAGGAGTGTAATGCTGCACTCCCCACTCCCACCCAACCTGTCCTCCATCCTGTCTCCCCTTTCTTCATCTCTACCAAATGTTTCCAGCGCCCCAGGAGCAAAGAAGAGCTCACTCTCTCTCCATATGGAAAACTTGGTTTGTTAAAGTTGCTCCCCAGAAGCCAGGAATGTGGGTTTTCATGCAAGGCACATGGCTGTTCTATTAATAGCAACTACATGAAGAGTGTAAACATATAGATGCTGGTTATGATGCTTCTGAAGAAAGGACCTCAATTCCCAGAAGGGTGACAGCGGCATGGCTTTTTCCACTTGGTGTGGCCAGTAGGGGATTTAATGATTAAAATAGAAATCAACAATAAGGGGGTTTTTCAGTCCCCAAGAATGCATGCTTCTATCCTGCCTTATCTGAGAGCCTCTCTTTTGTCTCTGTCTCTGTCTATGTCTCTGTCCTTGTCTATCTCTCCCTCTCTCTCACACACACACACCTATGCTATTAAATGTGGGGTTAGAAGGGACCTTAGCAATTAACTACTACTGGTGATCATGAAGAAGGAAACAGACAGACAGGCTCCATCTTGAAAGTAGGACTCCATCTTGCGCTGGACTGTGGACTCTGAGCTATATGCCCAGTATCTATGGAAGCAACATACCAACTGGAAAACCAGGCCCCCTGGATGGAAGAGCCCCAAGGCTTGTACCTAGACTCTCCATCACCTAAAAGAATACCTAATTATCTGTGTAACTGAATAGAATCATACATTCTATTATGCTTATTGGGGTATGACCACAGGCCTATTGATAATGGTCCACTGTTAACTACCTAGGCTTAAGGCATATGAATCATGGGTTAACTTTGATTGTATCTTTCTTTTTCTTTGTTCAGATTAGTTTCAGGGAATTTGCAGAGGTGGGTTTGGGCACGTACACTTAGGGTATATAAGGTTTTCACAAAAACTGCTCAGGGTCCTTGACTAAGAGGAGGCTCTGCCTTGGGCCTGCCAGTGTAATAAACTGCACTCCACTATCTGCATTGTCCTTCTGAGTGAGTTTGTTTCCCAGAACACGTGGCTACACAATCAAAGTGAGGCTAAGGACCAAAGAAAAGAATTTGCCTAAAATCAGACAGCTAGTTAGTGTCCTTACCAGGTTTCTGAATTCCAGTCCAATGATCTTCTCACACCATCATGAGATTATTTTGTCTTGTGTTTTATTTGCTTGCTTGCTTCTGCTTACTATGTCTTGAAAGGAGACCCAATCTAGATTTTTTTTTTCTTCTTTGAAAAATTGCAACAGTTATTGCAACAGGTAGAGCGAGGTCCACCAGGTGAGAGATTTCCCCAGAATCCTGCCTCCCTTATATTATACCTAAGTGTTTCATTTTGAGGGCAGCGGGTTTTATTGAGTTTTTAAATGTTCCCCATGGGACACTGTCTCACCCAACATGGCAGGAAGACCTGGTCCCCTCACCTGCCCATATGATAAGTGATAAGTATGGTTGTCTCATCCAGAAATGGCGTGACTCCTCCCTGTCATGATCTAAATGTGCAGTCATTTGTGACACTGAAGATTTCCCTGCAAATGGAGCTGCTGGTGCTAAGGTCAGAGAAGGGGGCTGTGCCTATGCACATTCGCTTTGGTCGATGCTGCAGCTCAAGCCCACTGGAGCCTGAAAGGCACATTCAGCTGAGGGGATAGCTAAGCCTAGGGGGCAGTCCTGACAAGCCATTTTACTCAGGCCCCTTGAATGCCTACAGACTGCAGAGATTTCGCTCTGCTTGCATCCCTGGCTCTGTCTACAAATCAAGCGGGGACATCAATTTGTTTCAGGAGAAAGAGCGCCACCTTCTGGCCGCAAACTATCTCTGTCTGCAGTAATGCTCTTTCTTGAAAACCGCAGAGCTGCTATTTTCAAGCTGCTCAGGGCCTGAAGGGGTCAGATCCCCCATAGTGAGGGGAAAACAGGCCACCTGTAAATGGTGCCAATTCCCCCATGTCAGACAGTGAGCCAATGACCTCTCCCAAAAAACCTTGGCAGAGCCTTTGTAGCACAGGTCTTTCTCCTTCCTTACCGTTTCTCCTCTCTGACCCAGAATACAAAGACGGTCCAGGGACTTCTAGTTCAGCTAAGGATTCCAACGGTGAAGAGGCTGACCCAGGTCTCATAGTAGCCCCCTTTTTATTCCCACACAGACTTCTCTCACAACACGTAAAGGCTGGGTTGAATTCATACATTTCAAATGTCTCTCTCTTTGCCTGCTGTAGAAATTTTGCAGCCGAAGTCTCTTCGCTTCTGCTTTGCTACAGGCCTCTCTCCCCTCTGCACTATACTCTCTAATGCAACTCTTTGTGTTCGCATGGCCCCTATTAGAGCCCAGGTCCCAGGAAAGGAGGTTCAATATCCAAGTCTATGCATCAAGGAGGACTTCCTGCCAGTAAACCAGATAGGAACCAGCTCCCCACTTTGATTTCTCAAGGGCCTCTGAAATTAAATTCTCTCTCCTGGCCCCTTAAAAATTTCAGCAGAAATCATATTGCAATATATAAATATATCAAATAAACATATTGTACACTTTAAGCTTATGCAATGTTATACATCAGTTATATCATTGTATATTACAATTATTTTATTAATAAGTAGATAAATTAAGATTTTTAGCTGGAGTTTCAATATCAAAATCTCAAAAAGTAATAGAATGAATAGACAGAAAAGTAGAAGGATATAGTAGACCTGAAAAGCACTATGAACCAATTCAACATAATTAAGATTTATACAATTTTCACACAACAGTAGGATACAAATTCTACTCAAGTTCCCATAGACTAAAAACCAGGGGACACTGGAACATATCCAGGGACATAAAATCAGGTGCAAAAATTTCATGGTCTAAAGGTAGTGAAATCACACAGAGTCTGTTCTCTTACCACTGTGGAATTATGTTAGAAATCAATATCAAAAGATATTTGAAAATAATCCACATATTTTCAAGGCAATGTGACATTTGCCAAGAGATCTTTGACTCTTAAAAGACTGAAAAAACACAGAGAGTGACTGCAGAGAAGAAAGCATTTAAATGAGAAATTAATATCAAAATGAGAAATTAATATCAAGGGTACTTTGAAAACCCCATGTATTTGAAAATTAAATGTTCACTTTTAAAGGATAGGTGTTTCTGAGAAGCTATAGAAAGAAAAATTAGAAAATATCTGTAACAGAATAAAAATGAAAAGAGACTTTATCAGAATTTGCTACATGCAGCTGAAGCTGCTCAATACAACTAAATACAATGTGGAATCTGAAAGGGTTTTATTTCTAATTACTCCAATAAACAGACAAGAAACACAGTGAGTTTCCCCCCAATTTTTCTGAATGTCTTTTGAAATAAAGGAAATAAGATCCTGTTGGGAACTCCACTTACCTCTGCTCTCATCCTACCCCAATAAAGGTCCTTGGAAGCAGAACTGCAGTGTCACAGGCCAGAGCTGGAAAAATGCCAAATGCCATGATTTTCCACCAAAGGAAGCTCTAGAGCCTTACACAACCACTGTGCATCTCACTTTATTTATCTGTAAAATGGGCATAATAGAAGTGTTGCCTGCTAGGAAAACTGTAAGGATTGAGATAAAGAGGTACTGAGACCTCACACCCAGGAAGTACTCACAGGAGGTCAACTACTATCACTACATTTATTCACTCACTCAACAAACTCTAGTTGGTTATCAGGTTGATCTTGTTTTTCACTTAGTTCCCAACAAGGTATATGGCAAAAATTTAGTCTACAGCAAAAGTGAAAGTGAAGTCGCTCAGTTGTGTCTGACTCTTTGAGACCCCATGGACTGTAGCCTACCAGGCTCCTCTGTCCATGGGATTTTCCAGGCAAGAGTTCTGGAGTGGGTTACTTTTTCCGTCTACAGTGAACAGTTGTTTAATTAATTAGGTAATTTATTTCATAAAACAAACTATTGATGGCAAAAGGCACATGAAGGACTAACATCTTCAAGGAAGATGAAAAAGGCCCAAAGTGAAATATAAGGAGTAATCATTTCGGGGAAAGACCGAGAATACCATGAGGGAAGATGTCTCTTAAAGGTGGTCATAAGTCAAAAATATTCAATGAGGAAGGATAATCACATCATTAGATGGTATTGGGAAAACTGAATGTGTTAATGTTAGTTGCTCAGTCATGTCCAACTCTTTGCAACCCCATGGACTGCAGCCCAGCAGGCTTCTTTGTCCACGGAATTCTCTAGGTAAGAATACTGGAATGTGTTGCCATTTCTTTCTCCAGGAAAAACTGAATATCCACATGCAAAAGACTGGCATTGGACCCCAATGCAATACCACTCATGGGCTTTCCACATGTCTTAGTGATGAAAGAATCTGCCTGCCAAGGCAAGAGTCGCAGCAGACCTGGGTTCAATCCCTGGGTCTGAAAGAGCCCCTGGAGGAGGACATGGCAATTCACTCCAGTTTTCTTGCCTGGAGAATCCCATGGACAGAGGAGCCTAGTGGCTTACAGTCCATGGGGTCCCAAAGGGTCGGTTATGACTGAGCTTGCACACATAATACCACTCAGGCTTTCCCGGTGTCACAACAGTAAAGAGTCTCCTTGTAAAGCAGGAGACACGGGTTCAATACTTGGGTTGGGAAGATTCCCCTGGAGAAGGAAAGGGCAACCCCCTCCAGCATTCTTGCCTGGGAAATCACATGGACAGAGGAGCCTGGCAGGCTACAGTTCATGCCGTTGCAAAAGAGTCAGACACGACAGACATAAACAACAACAATTACACCACTCATGAAAATTAACTCTAAATGGATTAAAGGCTTAAATGTAAGATCTGAAACTGCATCCACCTTGAACTCAAATAATATTATACAATCAATTATACATCAATAAAGCTAGAGTGAAGGACAGGGAAGCCTGGCGTGCTGCAGTCCATGGGGTCACAAAGAGTTGGATACGACTTTGCAGCTGAACAACAAAAAAGCTAGAAAAATACAAATGAAAAAAGAAAAATTAAAAAAAAATTTTTTTAAGTTAGGCATAAGCAAAACCCAGGCCTTTGACCCCACCCATGGAGCTTTGTCCGCAGGTATCTGGACCACTGCCCTCACTAGAGAATGGGGCTGGCACTGCTTTCCTGGTCAGATTCCAGCTCCATTAATCCACCTCTTGGCAGGTTCCGCATGCTGAAGGACTCTTCCTCTCCCACACTATTCCAACCTGCACAATTACCAGGGTTTGTGAAGCCAGCCAAATGGCTGAGGCTTTCTGTGGCAGGTCCTCTAGGTCAGCTGTGAGAGGGGCCTCCAGCCCCCAGTGCTGAGGGCCGCCGTGGGCAGACCATAGCCAGCGATCCTGGTTGTCCTGCCAACAGTGCCCCCTTCAGGGTTAAAATGGTTATCTTCTGATGCTCAAAGGCGACCAGATTCTCCGTGGGTGTAAGTTTGGCATGCACAGTTGGCAGGGAGGGTGGATTTCTCAGGGACCTGCCGTTACTCACTCTCCATGTCCAGCCCACCCCGTGGAACCTTCCCTTTGTCAGGCAGGGAGGACATCCATTAGTCAGGCACGAGGTAGTGAGCAGTGGTGAAGGTAGAGGTGGTGTTTCTGAGGAGTGGGCTGGCTGGCAGGTGAACCATCTGGAGACACTTGAGGGCAGGTTCTGTTCTGCCCACACAACATCACTGAAGAACCTGTTTGGGTGTTCACACCTGAAATAGGCTAAGGAAGACATTTAGCTGAATGTTGATGCCAGTCTCGGACAAGTTCTGGAGAGGAGCTCAGAGGATGAAACAAGGCATTCTGAAGCAGGACCCTCTGCTCCCACAGCCTGAGTCTACACTATCAGTCTCAGTGTCAGCAGAGTCGTGCTGCTGCTGCGCATGCGCTTATGATGTTTGTCATGTCCAACTCTTGCCACCCCATGGACTGTAGCCCACCAGGCGCCTCTGTCCATGGGATTTTTCAGGCAAGAATACTGGAGTGGGTTGCCATTTCCTCCTCCAGGGGATCTTCCCAACCCAGGGATCATACCTTCATCTCCTGTGTCTCCTGCATTGCAGGCAGATTCTTTATCTGCTAAACCATCAAGGAAGACAACCAGAAAATGGCCTAATGCACAGTCATAGCTAGGGCATCCTTGATAGCTCAGATGGTAAAGAATCCACCTGCAATGTGGAAGACCTGGGTTCCATCCCTGAGTCGGGAAGATCCTCTGGAAAAGGGAATAGCTACCCACTCCATCCGGTATTCTGGCCCAGAGAATTCCATGGACTGTATAGTCCATGGGGTCGCAAAGAGTCGGACATGACTGAGGGACTTTCGTGGCTCACAAGTATGTTGTCAGCCTCCATCACCTTGAGATAGAGAAGCTCTTTAATTATTGTAAGAGTTAGGGCTACTTTGAAACTAAATTTTGTAAATAACATTTTATTTCAATCTCTTGATTGTTTTAATAAAACTATAATCTTCTAAGGCCAATTAATTTTTAAATCCCAGGGGTTCTTTCTATGTTTATCTGCACCCAGGCGGCATTAAACACTCAGTTCATCTGCAATAGCTGTGTCCCCAGAGATGCTCAGGCTACAGTTTTGGTTCTTCTTCATGCAGGAGTCATATGCTGCCTGTTCAACTTAATCATGAACACAAATGCTGATTGCAACTGTGAAGGTCATGGAAAAATATATGGCGCTAGTGGTAAAGAACTCGCCTGACAATGCAGGAGACATAAGAGACTCAGGTCCAATACCTGGGTTGAGAAGAGCCCCTGGAGGAGGGCATGGCAGCGCACTCCAGTATTCCTACCTAGAGAATTCCATGGGCAAATCAGCCTGGCAAGCTATGATCCACGGGGTCTCAAAGAGTTGAACATGACTGAAGCGACTTAGTACACAACACACACAAGAAGGTCACAGTTATAGATTCTCAAACATTGGTGGTTACCTCAATTACCAAGAACACTTGTTAAAATTAGAGCTGCCCATCTATTAACCCCTGCACCTGCTAAATCTGAATCTATGAGGGTGAGTAGTTTTAATAAGTTCCAAGATGTTTCTGATGCACTACAGATTTTGAGAACTGCTCTCTGGTCCCTTGCTACTTTAAGTATGGTCTCTGGACCAGCTATCAACACCTAGGTAAAACATGCTAGAACAGCAAACCTCAGGCCCTTCTTCAGACCTGTTGAATTATATTTTAAATTTTAATAAGAGCCCATGGGGCTCATTTGCACACTGGAGTTTGAGAAGCACTGCCCTAGGAGGCTATGACCTCCCAGCAATGGAGGTTAAGGTCCTGAGTGACAGGTAGAATGCAGAGCTGTGCAGTAGGAGCAGGCAGTTGGTCAGGAGACCCTAAGCAATCTTGAATGTCCTCTTTCCACCCACTCCTGCATCTTTGCCATAGTCACTGACATCAGAGATCCAGAGATGATGAAGGGGATAAACTCCAGATACGGTGTCACACTCAAGCCTGGGTCCAGGTTTCAGTTCTGCTACTTCTAGCAGGGCAGTTATAGTAAAATAGCAATGTCTCTGACTCTTAGTTCTCTCATCTTTAAAGTAAAGTGCATCTCCAAAGGTCCTCCCAGGTGTTATCCTCATTTCACACATACAGAGAGTCACAGTTGAAAGGAACTTTAGACTACCTGGTCTGAATTGCTTCCTTGCTGTCTTCATTTTATACATGGAGAACTTGGGTCAACCAGGCAAGTTAAACTGTTATTCCAACTCATAAAGTGGCAGAGCTCTGACTAGAACCAGAATTCCCAGGCTATACGAGGTGGGGTTTGTAACACAGAGAGACCAGGGCCAACACTTCAGTGTTGGATGATCTGGGAAACACACTCTGAGAAAAATATATGCATGAAGGAAATTTACTGGGGGTGCTCTCGCTTTAAGGGAGTAAGAGAAACAAGGTAAGGAACAGGGAGAAGTTGAATCACATAGAAAGTTCAGGAGCTGGGCTTCCCTACAAAGTTATCCCGAATCAAGACAAAGAACCAGTCCAGACTTCAAACCAACCAGTTGCTCCTTCCTTTGGGGAGGAGCTGGGACCTTTGGCTACCTTCAGATGAGGGACATTCTTAGAGAAGGCTCTGATCTGAGTCATTAGTAGCCAAAACTCCCAACACTTGAGAGAATAAATACTTCAGTTCCATATACTACTTCCAATATTCCATATTGGGCTTCCCAGGTGGCTCAGCAGTAAAGAACCCGCTGCCAATGCAGGAGACACAGGAGACATGAGTTCTGTCCCTGGGTTGGGAAGATCCCTGGGAGGAGGAAATGGCAACCCACTCCAGGATTCTGGCCTGAAAAAAATCCCTTGGGCAGAGGGCTACAGTCTGTGGTGTCACAGAGAGCCGGACATGACTGAGCGACTGAGGGCATATTTCATATAGGAATTCTGGGCAGCATACTATAGCATCGGACACAGTGCATTTTTGCATATATGCCACCACTTGCATATTCTAAGTGTGCCCTTCTGGAATCCAGATCTGCGCTATTCAGGTTACTCCATTCACCAGAGAAAACCATCAGAGAAATACTAGTGGGAAAAACCACCATTACCACACCTGATCTTGAGACCGCAAATGACTCTCCCATCTCCCTCCTCTATGATTCATTCTGGATTCCTCTCACCCTAGGCCAACACCTTTGTTTTTCTAGGTAACTTACCAGGTAAGGTGACCCAGGCCCTCATCCCTAAAGAGACCACACCCTGGTCACCACACCTGTCTCCCACCATGATTGTCATACTTATCCTCATATCGGGCAGGGGAGTACCAAGAGATGCCCCCATGGAGCAAGGGAATGCCAAACACACCCTTCCCTGCCCCTTTATATAACAACAGCCTATTTCCTCTTGATTGCCAGGGTCAATGACTCCTGCCAGTATGGTGGCTTCTTTCCTCACTTACTAATCTCTTGATATAAGGAGCCCAAAGAGACCAGATGGCAATGACAGTTTAATGTATAACAAGCTCTTACAGTACGTTCTGATGAAAGCATCCCCTTCTGGAAACCTGCACCCTTAGACCCATGGAGTCTACACTGCGGGGGTAGGGAGCCCAAATCCCACCGGTGAGTCACTGGGAAGGGGAGTAAGCAGGACCTGTCCTACTTTACCCTTTGGTTCCTGATCCCTATATTCTATCTTGTGGGGCCGCAGCGTCCTATAGTGTTGTTTAGAGTGTGTGCCATGTGGATTTCCTTGATCCCTGCCACCAGGGGATCCCCACCCATTGCTCAGATACTGAGGTGGCTGAAAAAACAGAGGCTGACTGATGTTAACTGGCCGACTCATTTCATTTACTTAGTTATTTAGTGCCTCTCCCACCATGGCTGCTCTCCATGTGCTGCTCTCTTTTAAGGGCTTTTTTTTTTTTTTTTTTTTTTTGCTGTGCTGGGTCTGTGTTGCTGTTCAGACTTTTGTTGCAGAGAGTGAGGCTAGTCCCTGGTTGTGGTCACAGGCTTCTCTTTGTGGTGGCTTCTCTTGCTGTGGAGCATGGGCTCTAGGACACTCGGGCTTCAGGAGATGTGGCTCATGGGCTCCGTAGTTGTGAATCCCAGGCCCTAGAGCACAGGCTTAATAGTTGTGGCACATGGGCTTAGTTGCTCCATGGCCTGTGGGATCTTCCTGGCCCAGGGACCAAACCTGTGTCTCCCACATTGGAAAGCAGATTCTCTACCACTGGGCCACCAGGAAAACGCTGTCCAGTGATGTTAATATGTTACACATAAATCCAGACACTTTATGCCCACTCCCGGAGGTCCACTCATACACCTCTTCCCCAGCCCCTATGCGCTCAATCTTGCAACCTTTTTCTATCCAGGCTCCTGACCCATAGCCAAACACTATTCTTCCGGAGTCTAGGTTTGTTATTCCTTTAGTTCACTTCCCTTCCTGCACAGAATGGATGGCCAGGACTACCACTCCAGTTTCTGCCTTTTGAGAAGATTTCATCTCCTCTCTCTTTAAGAACTACTAGCAAGTAGGACTGTGGTTCACAGCAGTCCACCTTCAGCCTTCACCCACAAATAAAGCCAACCCATCTGTGACCCAAACATGACATTCTTCTCCTCCATAAACTATGGATAATGGAGGCTCAGTTGGAGCCACAGGGATGGCTGTCAGCTGAAGGAGATGCAATCATAGTCATGACACAGAAGCCTGAGCCATCTGCTCATGGACCTTCCAGTGATCTCTGGCCCTGTCTGTGTTTAATATTGGATGATCCACTTGCATTTTACAGACCCATCAAAACAACAGTTCAACTGCAAGCAGTTCTTGAAGAGAGACTCAGCTATGACTCAGTAGCAGCCAACACTCGGGCAACTGGGAGAATAAGTACCTAAAGGGGAAATCTGAACAAAGCACCACAAAATCCATTCTAGAATTAAATTAAATCTTCATAGTAAACCTGTGAAGAAGCTAGAGAGGGTGTTAGTACCCGCATTTTGCAGATGAAGAACCTGAAGTGTCTCGTATCTCAAGATTAAACAACTGCGGCAAATCAATTCATCGTTAGAACAACAGTCCCTCAAGCAGCACTGTCCAATAGAAATGTAATATGAGCCACAGGTGCAATTTTACATTTTCTAGTAGCAACACTAAAAGTTGTTAAAAGATACAGGTGGAATTAATTTTAGTAGTAGATTGAATGGAAACCAGGAGCTCCAAAATATTATCAATTCAACATGTAATAGGTAGTACAAATTAATGAGACATTTTACATTCTTTTTATGGCACTGAGCCTTTGAAATCTGACATGTGTTTCACGTTTATAATACACCTCAATTTGGACTAGCCACATTTCAAGTGTTCAGAAGCCACATGTGGCAACTATATCAGGAGCCATGGCTTAGATTCTATCCAACTCTCTTTCTCATCCTCTCTGAGCTATTCCTTCTGAATTGGCAGAACTTGAATAAAGCCTTGGAGGGAGACGTCCGGGCAGTAACCCTGCTTTTGGTGGAATTCTATCTCCTTGCCTCTTACAAAGCTTCCAGAACCCTCACTCCTTTGGCACAACATGTTCCGCTGCCCCCACTTAGCTTCGCAGGTGTTGCTGCCACTTGCTGGGAAGGTTCAATTTGAAAAGCCAAAAAAAAAAGTAGTGATAGAAAATGTTTAACTCCATCTCTGTGTGTACCCTGTAATTTAATGCTAAATCCAGCTCAATTTGGTTTCTGTGGCAACAGAGAGAACCAGTTCTCTATGGCTCATATGTCAGATTTCTAAATGCAGGGTGCCTACAACATGCTCAACATCCCAAACATCTGAGCTCTGATGTTCTCAGAAGCCCTTGATTCTCAACTTGAGCCACAGGTACAAGGATGCAGTATGGGAGCTTCTGTTAAAGTCTTTATCCAACCTAGAAAATGTAGAAAAGGGTAGATTAGGGAGCTTTCAAGCCTAGAAATCTTCAGAGACTGGTTTGAGAAGACTTGAGAGAGAGTCTTGGTGAAGACCAAAGGAGGTCTTAGACCTGATGCAGTCGTTGGTAACCCTTAGCAGAAGCCTTAGCAGATGCACATGTTCTGTACGAATGGACCCCTGGGGGCAGTCATGAGCCCTCAAAAGTAAATTTGCTTTCTTTCATGTCCTTCCTCTCAGCAAGTAGCATGCATGGGGTTGGGGAAGAGTGGGTTTATACTCTGGCTCTAGCACTGACTTTGATACATGAGATATCTCCTTGCCTCTAGGTCCAGAGATATGGAACCACCCTAGAAAACCTGGCCAAAGCCCCAAGATTAGAGTGAATTTCTAAAGCCCCTCCTCCTTTCAGGACTGAGTTTTTTCTCCTTGGATGCTGAAACTGAAGCTCCAATACTTTGACTACATGATGTAGAGACCTGACTCATTAGAAAAGACCCACATGCTTGGAAAGCTTGAAGGCAAGAGAAGAATGGGACAACAGAGGATAAGATGGTTGGATGGCATCACCAATTCAATAGAGTTTGAGCAAACTCTGGCAGATGGTGAAGGACAGGGAAGTCTGGCGTGCTGCAGTCCGGCGGTTGCAAAGAGTCGGACACAACTGAGCCACTGAACAAAAACAACAACAGAACCCCAGAACTGACTGGTTTCCTTAGAAGCCTCTAGAGCAGTGATTTCAAGAAAATTTTTAACCACCTCTCACAGTACAAAATGCCAGTAACACCATGATCCAGGACACTGGTCTACCCACATTCCCAATGAGTTCATCCAATCCATTTTCCACACCCATTCTATCCAGAGTGAGCTTTCCAGAGCACACATTGTATCAACAGAAAATTCCCTGGTTGCCTCTTGCTATTCTCAGATAAGAATCAACTCCATCAACTTGGCTGAGGAAACCCAACAGGACCTGGGCCCCACCTGCTTCAGTCCCCCCGACACCCTCACACTCACCATGCTCCCTCACATTGCACAAGCTCTTCCCTCTGCCTAACGTGTTCTTCCACCCCTTACCTTCAACCTGATTAACCTCTAGGCATCCTTCAGGTCTCAGCTCAGCTATCCTGACTTCTCTGACTTCTCTGGCCAGGTCTCCTTCAACACACAGGTCATTACTGCAATTTTGTATTTGTTGGCATGACTATATGCATATCATCTAGCTCTCCCACTGAACTTTAAACTCTGAAGAGCAAGAATATGTTCTCATTTTTCCGAGCATTGTATCCGTGTACCTATTACATTGCTTGGCATTAAGTAAAAGTTTGATAAATATGTGTCACATGAATGAACAAACAAATAAATTTCAAGTGACAGCCCCTGACAATTGGTAAATTTTCATAGAGCTCTCTGTTGAAAAGACTTCAAATGCCAGGAAGACTGGGCTGAGTTTCAAAGAGTGTTACAACTGATCAACAATGGCTACCCCAGACCCCTGATGAGAGAATAGGAGCATGAGTTCTTATTATTTGCCCTTGTAATAAAGAGTGTGATTTTCTTGGAATGGGCTTGACACTGAGCAATTTTTTAGGTTGGCCAAGTGCTGGAATGCATGCTCAACACCCATCCAAATCCTCCTGGCATTCCCTGGAGCTCCTCAGATCACCTTAGACTTTAAATTCTCCACCTGAAATAACCTTCCATCTTTGGGTCACCAACCCTGCTTCCCAAGGGGATCAAGGCAAGAGAATCTCATCTTTACAAAGTATGTTCCTGACGTCAACAGGAAGACTAATGCAATGTGGCTGCATTCCCCAGAACTAACCAAAGCAGGGCTGCCCAGCTCCAAGGTGCCAACTCCACCCTGAAGGACGAACAGTATCAACACAACAACTTGGTCCACAAGCCTTCTCCCCACCTCCCACCTATATAGGGCTGGATGGGAAAGCAGATATCATTTCCTGATTGACTGACCAAGAGTCTGTCTCAGCTACAGAATCATCCCATTATTTGACTCAGGAAAGGTGAAAGGGGGAACCAAGGGCCCAGGGAAAGAATCTGCTAATCCATGATAGGAGAGCATTTTGTTAGGGTTTTTTCTTTCTTTCTTTACTGGTTATAATAAAGATTAATGTGGTACAGTGCTTGTCACAAAAGAATTCTAGAAAAATTAAGGACTTTTATTTGTCCTTATCAGTGCTTCTAAATCTGATTAATTCAACCTGAGATGCAGCTATCTGTCATCTTTTGCTGCATTGATGGAAATATAGCATTTCCATGCCCGGATGGCAGAGCCTTTCTTGTGCTCTGCAGTACAGACCATTTTGTGTCTGTTTCTGAGCTCAGCATTTATAATTTATCAAGTGTCAGCGTCACCTTCTTTCCCATCCATATTATAAACACGGCAGGGCAGAGGTTATGTTCGAATAGCTCTGCAGATTTAATTCATGGTCCCTATCCACAGTGCAGGACACAAGGTGGACACCCTACAAATAGCTTGGAGTAGGAAATGGCAACTCACTCCAGTGTTCTTCCCTGGAAAATTCCATGGACAGCAGAGTCTGGCGGGCTAGAGTCCATGGGGTCACAAAGAGTCAGACAAGACTGAGCACACACACCTATAAATAGCTTGTATCATCTGGACAGGGGTTGCCACTTGAGGATGGTTCACAAGACTGACAAAAACTGTGAAGGGTCCCCCTGGGCAGCCCCACTTGCTCAGTGACATTCACGTAGCAAAAAATCCTGGGTGTGTTGCTTTCGCCACCTTAGGTAGAAAAGCTTGTGCAAAATCACACGGACAAATTCTGCAGGTGCCAGTCCTGAAATGTGGCCCCAGTGGAAGAGGACTAACATCTTCTGAGCATCTTTTGTAGATCAAGGACAAAAAAGTTCAGTTCCCTTCTGTCCACTGATGCCCAGAGACCCGGTGTACACAAGGACCTGCCTGTCCGAGGCAGGAGTCCCCTGGCCCTGCCTGCCTCCTCCCCTCCCCTCAGTAAAGCCCCTGGTGAGGGCCGCTCTGCTGCAGTGCCCTCATTCCTGCCTGTAAACAGGCATTTGACTTCGGCAGTTTCCAGCTGCCCGCTCCTCTCCAGGAGGCTGAAATGACTCCTCGGGAAGGTGCCGGCTGTGTCTCGGGACCTGTCAGGATGAAGGATGCTAGCCGGGTTCTCTCTCACCGTTCGCCTGCTGATTTGGTCCCCAGCAATTCATTTTTATGTTCACAGCCTTTTCCATACCATCTTTCCCTCTATACTTTGCATTTTCCTGATACGGTACAGCAAGGTGTGTTTTTGTCACTCTTGCTTTCCAAAAATAATTCCGGACTAGAGCTTTTGCAATTGCAGGCTGCTTGGGAACTTCATCCTCTGCTGGTAAGATCTCCTTGGAAATGAGTTCCTCTGGGTAGGGTGCTCTGAAGGGTTAATTTCCAGGGGAAAGATGGCTAGGGCAACCTGATAGCACCAAAATAAACATCTGCTGAGAGAATATTTCTAGGAAAAATGAGATATAGAGGATTACAGAGAAGAAATGATTGAGTTTATTTTGTGCCAGGCAGTATAAAAGGCATTGCTGCTATGTCACTTCAATCATGTCTGACTCCTTGTGACCCCATGGACTGCCTATGTCTCCTGCATTGGCAGGCAGGTTCTACCACTAGCGCCACCATTAAGGATATACAATAGTAAATTTAAAATATATATAGATATATGATGGAATATGAGTGGTATCAGTGAGACATAGATGCTATATCCACCCATCTAGCCATACATGCGTGCTCAGTCATGTCCAACTCTTTGTGACTTCATGGACTATATAACCCACCAGGCTCCTCTGTCCATGGAATTTTCCAGGCAAGAATATGGAGTGGCTTGTCATTTTTTCTTTCAGGGGATCTTCCCAGACTGGGGACAGAGCCCATGTCTCCTGCATTGCAGGTGGATTCTATACCACTAAGCCACCTGGGAAGTTCTATAGATACTATATATAAGGTAATAAATGAATTAATAAAGGTAACAAAATGTGTCACTACTGGTTTGTCAGCCCTTTGATGACTTTCCAGTGCTGTAGTCTAGGGCAGTGAACATTTCTCTTTCAGAAGTTTTGCTTTTAGAATCAGAACCTGCTCCCCAACTACCTACTCAACCCCTCACAAACAAACCCCCTACTGTGTGAGAGATTCTCAGGACAGGAGGTGCATGCATATTAAGCAAAAGGCACATAATGATACATTTTTCATGCCCTTTTGGTATTGGTTCACATGTCTATCAGGATTCTGAAACTAGTTCCAGTTCCCTAGCTGAAATCAGAACTCCCTTGTTTAACATTTCTGAGCATTTAAAAGACAGAAATGAACAAAATACTGCATTCGTCTGCTAGTTCTCAGGTTCACATAGAATCCTCAGAAGAAAACTTCCTCACAGCAACCAGCATCAGTCTGGGCCTCACCTGTCCCTTTTGTATCTTTTCTCCAGGCCTCCCCATCCCCAAGTCCAGTCCTGGCTGCCTCTTGCTCACTGACTTCTTTTTGTTGACTGTTGTAGTTTGATGATAGTCACTTAAGTCATGTCTTACTCTTTTGTGACCCCACAGACTGTAGCCCTCCAGGTTCCTCTGTCCATGGAATTCTCCAGGCAAGAATACTGGAGTGGGTTGCCATTTCCTTCTCCAGGGGATCTTCCCCACCCAGGGAGTGAACCCATGTCTCCTACATTGCAGGCAGATTCTTTACACCTGAGCCACCAGGGAAGCCCAGTCCTTACTCAAGTGCCTCTTTATACACATTTCCATCCCAAGTCCCATTCCAAGTCTCCTTCCCATTTGACTGTCAAATCTGATCACGTTTCAGGGTCAGCATTAGCACTTTTTTCCAACAACCATTTCATTATTAGACACTTTCTCCAGCGATATTATAGAATCTGAGTCCAACTTCAGCGGCATTAAATGTATTGGTTATTTTCTGTCTATGACATGAGTCCTTCCAGTCTGATAATTTTCTGAAACCCAAAGCACCAGTGCAGCTGGAATCAGGATGTCTGAAAAGAGGCAGCTGTCGCTTCTCATCCTGCAAAATGTTTCCACAAAATCTGCTAAACTCTTTCACTAGGGAGAGCTGATTCATGGAATTTAAAATAGGATTTCCGTATGGCTGGATAATTCTGTGGAGGAAAACAGAAAAGGAAAAAAACACAAGTATTGCTTTCCTAAGACCTTCCTTTTGAGGCCAAGTCAGGGCACAGAGTGTTGTGGACACTGGGATGATGGGAATATCGGGAATGCACTTTCAGTTCAGTTCAGTTCAGTCGCTCAGTTGTGTCCGACTCTTTGCGACCCCATGAACAGCATGCCAGGCCTCCCTGTCCATCACTAACTCCTGGAGTCCACCAAAACCCATGTCCATTGAGTCGGTGATGCCATCCAACCATCTAATCCTTGTCGTCCCCTTCTCCTCCTGCCCTCAATCTTTCCCAGCATCAGCGTCTTTTCAAATGAGTCAGCTCTCCGCATCAGGTGGCCAAAGTACTGGAGTTTCAGCTTCAACATCAGTCTCTCCAATGAACACCCAGGACTGATCTCCTTTAGGATGGACTGGTTGGATCTCCTCGCAGTCCAAGGGACTCTCAAGGGTCTTCTCCAACACCACACTTCAAAAGCATCAATTCTTCGGCACTCAGCTTTCTTTCTAGTCCAACTCTCACATCCATACATGACTACTGGAAAAACCATAGCCTTGACTAGACAGACAGGAACTCTTAGGGACCCTAAAAGATTTTCTGCAAAAATGCCCAGTTCTTGGAATTTCACTGAAATATCTGCTCCCAGGCAAGAAATGTCAAGTCGAGGTCTAAAACCAAAGTGTACAACCCTGTGAATCCCCTGATAATATCTGTTTCCTGCCATAAATTCTGCAAGATATTTGGTGATGATGTCACCATAACCTCTTTGAGACACAAGACACTGGATCCTATCCCTTCCTGCCTTCGTAGGCATTTTTCAATACTGAAACTTCTCTCTCTTATAACTCAGTCTCCTTCGGATACCTGGTTTCTTCCAGTTTTTAATGTCTAAACTTTTCACATGAAAAAAATGAACTTGGTTCAACCTCCCCTTTGCTGGCCCCTCCTCCTTTCACTGTCTTTTAATGTTAGGGTTTCCTGTAAATTGGGGCAGCCACTGTGGAAAACAGTATGGAGGTTTCTCCAAAACTAAAAATAGTACTACCATATCACCGCAACTCCACTCCAAGGTATATATCTGAAAAAACCAAAACCACTAATTCAATAATATACGTGCACCCAATTTTCATAGAAGCATTGTTACATTAGCCAAGATATGCAAGCAACCTAAGTGTCCACCAGCAGATGAATGGATAAAGATGTGAGATATATACATTAATATATGGCAGGTGGATTCTTTACCACTGAGCCACCTGGAAAACCTATATATATATATAGGTTTTATATATAAAAAGAGAGAGAGAGGTTTTATATTATATATAATATGTATATTATATATATAATAAAATTCTATTATTAAAATAAAAAATATATATATAATAAAATACTACTCAGCCATTAAAAAAAAGAATGAAATGCTGCCATTTGCAGCAACATGGATGGTTGAAGGATATTGTGCTAGGTGAAATAAGTCAGACAGAGAAAGACAAATACTGTATGATATCAATTATGTGTGGTACCACTTTATACAACAAACTAGTGAAGGTAAAAAAAAAAAAAAGCAGACTCACAGATGCAGAGAACAAACTAGTGGTTACAAGTAGGGAGAAGGAAGGGGTGACATAGGGGTAGGGGAGTAAGAGGTACAAACTAAGGTATAAAGTAAGCCAAAAGGATATATTGTACACATAGGGAATAGCCAATATTTTATAATAACTATAAATGGAGCATAATCTTTAAAAACTGTGAATCACTATATTTTATACTTGTAAGATTGCCCACCAACTATACTTCAATTAAAAATAAATATTCTTACAGCCACTATGGAGAACAGTGTGGAGATTCCTTAAAAAACAGGAAACAGAACTGCCATACAACCCAGCAATCCCACTACTGGGCATACACACCGAGGAAACCAGATCTGAAAGAGACACATGCACCCCAGTGTTCATTGCAGCACTGTTTATAATAGCCAGGACATGGAAGCAACCTAGATGTCCATCAGCAGATGAATGGATAAGAAAGCTGTGGTACATATACACCATGGAATGTTACTCAGCCATTAAAAAGAATACATTTGAATCAGTTCATCAATCAGAGGTGTATGAAATTGGAGCCTATTATACAGAGTGAAGTAAGCCAGAAAGAAAAACACTAATACAGTATACTAACACATATATATGGAATTTAGAAAGATGGTAATGAAAACACTGTATGCGAGACAGCAAGAGAGACACAGATGTATAGAACAGTCACTTGGACTCTGTGGGAAAGAGCTAGGGTGGGGTGATTTGGGAGAATGGCATTGAAACATATATATTATCATATTTGAAACGAATCACCAGTCCAGGTTTGATGCATGAGACGGGGCACTTGGGGCTGGTGCACTGGGATGACCCAGAGGGGTGGGATGGGGGCTCAGGATGGGGAACACATGTACACCTGTGGTGGATTCATGTCAATGTATGGCAAAACAAATACAATATTGTAAAGTAATTAGCCTTCAATTAAAATAAATAAATTTATTAAAAAAAATAAAAATACATATCTTAAAATTTTTAATCAGAGAATAGTTGCTTTACAATGTTGTGTTGGTTTCTGCCATACAACAGCTCAAATCAGCCATATGTATGTATACATATATCCCTTCCCTCTTGAGCATCCCTCCTAACTCCCCCCACCGCCAAGTCATCACAGAGCACCAAGTTGATCTCCCTGTGTTATGCAGCAGCTTCCCACTGGCTATCTATTTCACACATGGTAGTATATATATGTAGTGTATATATATATAGTGTATATATATATATAGTGTATATATATACTGTATATATGTATCAGTGCTACTGTCTCAATCTGTCCCACCCTTTCCTTCCCCTGCTGTGTCAAGTCTGTTCTCTATATCTGCTTCTCTATTCCTGCCCTGCAAATAGGTTAATCAGTACCATTTTTCTAGATTCCATATATATGCATTAATACACAATATTTGTTTCTCTGACTTACTTCACTCTATGTAACAGGCTCTTAGGTTCATCCACCTCAGTTCATCTGACTCAATTAAGTTCCTAAAAAATAATAATTTTTTAAAATGTTACTAGCTTTTGACATTACAAAACTTTTTCAAATATTAATTTAATTGCAGCTGACACATTTTGATAAAAAAAGTGTCATTATAACTGTCATTAAGAAGAATGAATAAACAAAAGAAATTTTTGAAGTTATTATGATTATGCTTGGAGTTGTTCTCCAACTTGCTGTCACGCTCAGACCATCTTGATCATCTGAAAGCAGGTTTTATCAAAATAATTCCGTAATTAAGAAGGTCAAGTCAACAAGGTGAGGAATGACGAAAAATGCAAATATGTCTCAATGTACATATCTGAAAGCTTCTTGTGAAAAGACAAATGCACTATTAGTGTCCATGGAAGGTTTTATAGTAAGACCATAGCCCCCAAACCAAGAAATGACTGTAGTGACTTACAATCCTGAAACCTTACTAAAAATACCCTCCTTTCTTTAGTGCAATGTCTCCAAGCTCCTGGTCAATTTGCTAAAAACCAATTTCCAGACAGCCAATTCCACATACCAACATTTGGGCAAATGGGCTTGCTTCTGTATTTCTCCAAATATGTTGCCCGAGTCCACTGCAGTGTTATCACCTGAAATGCTCATTAAAAGCACAGGCCATCCCAGACCTATTAATGATGAGATCCAGGAATTCAGGTTTTAAATACCAAGGTGATTCTCATGAAAGTTAAAATTTGAGAGCGAGACTGTGGTTCTAGAGGGTAGACAGCCATGATTTGCAATGATATTGAACTAGCATTCACTTGTCTCTTTGGCAACCCCCAAGCCATGACAAGAACCTGCCAAATGCTGTAGTGAAACCCTCTCTCCTGGGAAAACAAAGATGTCTTGCTTTCTAAATTCTTTAAAAACAGTTTGCTTTAGATAAAAATAGTTTGGGCGGCAAGGAATTTAGGGGAAGTTGTTCTTGCTTGGGAGCTCAGTGGAGAATGTTCTTCCTTCTAAAAGCCTCCAGCCAGCGGGTTACATCCAGAACTGACCTTGGAAAGCAGGGCCTGCAAGAAGCAGAGCCTTGCGAGCTTTTGGCAACCAGGTATTAGGAAAAGGCTTCAGTCATGGATGGTCTCACGACCCTGGGCAGCAGAAGACCTCTACGTAGACAGAGAGGGTTAGGAGATTGACAGAGGTCAGAGAAGAATGTCTTTGCTTAAAGTAGTACAGAATATCCAATCCCTGTCTCCTACATTTATTTCACTCTAGGTAATCATATTTTTGAGCACAATTGTCTCTGGGATGTCCTCATCAACAGAAGTGACAGTATTGTCCACCAAAGGAAATGACTATTACAATAATAATAGATACTCTTCATGGTGTAGCTACTATGTGGAAATCTGCCTTCACAAATTATAGTCCTTGTCCATGAAGTAGGCGATGCCTAGTCTCTCAGTCGTGTCTGATTCTCTGCGACTCCATGGACTGCAGCCCGCCAGGCTCCTCTGTCCATGGGGATTCTCCAGGCAAGAATACTGGAATGGATCGCCATGCCCTCCTCCAGGGGATCTTCCCAATCCAGGGATCAAACCTGGATCTCCTGCATTGCAGGTGGATTCTTTACCATCTGAGAAATCAAGAAAGCCCTGGTGAAGAACAAGATGAAGAAGGCAGATGAAATTATGAGCACCACACAGAAAGGAAAAGAGGCCTGCAAGTCTTGGTAATCTGGCCAAGGTCATGCAACTAGAGAGTGGGTCTGAGTCTGAACCCAGATCTGTGCCCTTTCACTGAGTCATGACTTTAGGTGGTAAATTAAATTTATACAAGTTAATTACTATTTCCATTCCATCTTCATCCAGTCTCTTCTAGCTTACCATCCTATTCCCACTTTAGATCTCTCTCTACCATTATCCTTTTCCCAAATCAAGCCAGAATTCTATTTCTTTTCTTTTCCTAACCTTACTGTGATATAGATGACATATAACATGGTGTAGGCTTATGGCGTACAGTGTGATGATTTAAAGCAACATATACTTTGTTGAAATGCTTACCACAACAGGGTTACTGTAAAACTCCATCCCCTCACAAAATATCATTTGTATATGTGGTAAGATCTATTCTCTTGGTAAATTTCAAGTACAATTGTTAAGAATAGTTATCCTGCTGTACATTGGATCCCCAGAACTTATTCATCTTATAACTGGAAGTTTATGCCCTTTGACCAAAATTGCCCCATTTCCCTACCACCCAGCCTCTGGTAATCACCATTCTACTCTTTAGATAATGAGGATTCACAGTCCTTTCAATATTTCTCAAAGCCCCTATTTCTAATCTTCCTTTCATGTATCTGGCTTTTCTATTTTATCCTTGCTTGTGTCTAAACCTTTTCATGCTCCATAGTTTTCTATCATATCATAGCACAAAAGGAATATTAACCTTTGTAAACAAGTTTTACATGTATAAGCACTTACTTTTTTTTTCCCCCTTAGGGAGGGGCATTTTATTTTATTGAAATATATTTGACAAACAATATTGTGTAAATTTAAGGTATACAACATGCTGACTTGATATGTTTATATATTGTAGCATATTGCCTTTGTAGCAATAATTAGCATCTCTATCTTGTCACATAATTATAAGCATTTACTTTTTTAACAAGTGCTGAATGTATCTTTAAAAAATAAGTATAAACATTTTATGTATTAGGCACTTACCATGTGCAAAGTACTATACAGAAATGTCAAAGACATGGGCACTGACCTCAAAGTGTGTACAATCCAGTGAGGATAGCAATAAGACATAGACACAAATAGCATAAATCAAATGGAAAGTAAAGAGAATCAAGAAATGTAGAATTAATATTTCCATTAGTTTCTCTATGACATCTCTACTCCCAAATGTACTTCATCCTGAATCAACCCAGTAACATTTTTGCTGGTAACTCATCTTAGTCCTTAATGCAAATCTGCTGCTATTCCAGCCCACCTTACTTGTCCTTGTAAAAGTCAACTTTTGTCACATGCTTCCTCACCATCACTTCAGCTCTCCGTTCAAAGATATCTGTTAGATGGCTACTGTTTTTAGATCAGATTCACTTTACCTACAGGACACTCCAGACCATCCCTTACTGACATGTTCACTTGTTGGTCTAGGGGGCGACCCAATCCCATGAAAACAAAAAAACAAGAGACTGTCCCACATGGTTGCTGTGGTATTATGCCTCAGGGCAATATGCTTGCTTATCTTGGTTTATGCAATAGATGTTCTTCAGGCTGTTGTCGATACTGTTGGAATGATTGCGTATCCTGGAGAGTCTGTGTACAAAATGTACTCCACATATTGAATCCAGTTTTCTCATTGATTTGCATTGTGTTTCCCAGAACTCTTTCTCTTATGTACATTTCATTTGGCAGGCCATCTAATACTTTAGTTTGATTCTTCTTTGTGTTACCAGAGACCCATTATCACTAATCATTTTACCATCTCTGAATGCACTGAGAGAAAGGCTACGACTGAATAGTTCCTGCAGATCCCAGAAAAAAAAAAATGTGAGTCATTAACTGTTGTGAATAATTTATCTGAGTTTTGAATTGAGTTTGCTTAAAATATATTCTTATCATGACTTACTGAAAGAATTTCAACTCTGCTAACCGGCCAACAGAAGAAACAGGCCAGTCCCTGAAGTGGGCAACAACCAAAAAGTAGGGTTCTCTAATGAGAAGTTTCTATTCAGATCTTGTTTGTATAAACCAGATGTGAAATACATTTGGAAATCACTGGGGAATATGTGATCACCCACCTAGAGACACACATCCTGGAATGAGAAGTCAAGTGGGCCTTAGGAAGCATCACTATGAACAAAACTAGCGGAGGTGATGGAATTCCAGTTGAGTTATTTAAAATCCTAAAAGATGATGCTGTGAAAGTGCTGCACTCAATATGCCAGCACATTTGGAAACTCAACATTGGCCATAGGACTGGAAAAAGTCAGTTTTCATTCCAATCCTAAAGGCAGTGCCAACGAATTCTCAAACTACCACATAATTGCTTTCATCTCACATGCTAGCAAAGTAATGCTCAAAATTCTCCAAGCCAGGCTTCAGCAATACGTGAACCGTGAACTTCCAGATGTTCAAGCTGGTGTTAGAAAAGGCAGAGGAACCAAAGATCAAATTGCCAACATCCATTGGATCATCGAAAAAGCAAGACAGTTCCAAAAAATATCTATTTCTGCTTTATTGACTATGCCAAAGCCTTTGACTGTGTGGACCACAATAAACTGTGGAAAATTCTGAAAGAGATGGGAATACTAGACCACCCGACCCACCTCTTGAGAAACCTATATGCAGGTCAGGAAGCAACAGTTAGAACTGGACATGGAACAACAGACTGGTTCCAAATAGGAAAAGGGGTCAGGGCTGTATATTGTCACCTGCTTATTTAACTTATATGCAGAGTACATCATGAGAAACGTTGGGCTGGAGGAAGAACAAGCTGGAATCAAGATTGCAAGGAGAAATATCAATAACCTCAGATATGCTGATGACATCACCCTTATGGCATAAAGTGAAGAGCAACTAAAAAACCTCTTGATGAAAGTGAAAGAGGAGAGTGAAAAAGTTGGCTTAAAGCTTAACATTCAGAAAACTAAGATCATGGCATCCGGTCCCATCACCTCATGGGAAATAGATGGGGAAACAGTGGAAACAGTGCCAGACTTTATTTTTGGGGGCTCCAAAATCACTGCAGATGGTGATTGCAGCCATGAAATTAAAAGACACTCCTTGGAAGGAAAGTTATTATCAACCTAGATAGCATATTAAAAAGCAGAGACATTACTTTGCCAACAAAAATCCATCTAGTCAAGGCTACGGTTTTTCCAGTTGTCACGTATGGATGTGAGAGTTGGACTGTGAAGATAGCTGAGCACCAAAGAATTGATGCTTTTAAACTGTGGTGTTGGAGAAGACTCTTGAGAGTCCCTTGGACTGCGAGGAGATCCAACCAGTCCATCCTAAAGGAGATCAGTCCTGGGTGTTCATTGGAAGGACTGATGCTGAAGCTGAAACTTCAGTAATTTGGTCACCTCATGCGAAGAGTTGACTCATTGCAAAAGACCCTGATGCCGGGAGGGTTTGAGGGCAGGAGGAGAAGGGGACGACAGAGGATGAGATGGCTGGATGGCATCACTGACTCAGTGGACATAAGTTTGAGTAAACTCCAGGAGGTGGTGATGGACAGGGAGGCCTGGTGTGCTGTGGTTCATGGGGTCACAAAGAGTCGGACATGACTGAGCGACTGAACTGAAGTGAATAGAGTACAAAAGAAGAAGTGATCATTCTTTTTAAAAAGGAAGTCACTGGAAAAGGAACACATAGAGGCTAAATAACTATCGATCCTTACCACCTACCAAGCAACAGAAGAGGAACCTGAGACATTGTACACCAAACTCTAAGTTTCTCAACCTCTGCACTACTGATATCTGGGGGTGGATGGTGTGGGAGCCTGAGCTGTAGAGTGTAGGGTGATTAACAGCATCATTACCTACTAGATGTAGGAAATGACCTTCTGCTGTGACATGAAGAAAGGCTTCAGACACTGCCGAATGTCCCTGCAGGACAAAATAGCCTCTCATTGAGAAACAATGATTTCCTTTAAACTACAAACTCCCAGTAGTCAGATCATAAACTACACTTTTTAAATCTTTTTTCTCTTTTTTCCTTTTATTTCTTTATACTTTTTAAATCTTTAGCTAAATATAAATGGGATCCTCAGAAGATGTCTTATCACAAGTTCCCCAGAAAGGACCACGTGACAATATTCTAGCACATTTAAACAATATTGATCTTTTCTTTTTTAAAATAGAAGATGAAATGTAAGACCAGAAACTATAAAACTCCTAGAGGAGAACATAGGCAAAACACTCTCCGACATAAATCACAGCAAGATCTTCTATGACCCATCTCCCAGAATATTGGAAATAAAAGCAAAAATAAACAAATGGGACCTAATGAAACTTAAAAGCTTTTGCACAACAAAGGAAACTATCAGTAAGGGAAAAGACAGCCCTCAGATTGGGAGAAAATAATAGCAAATGAGGAAACAGACAAAGGATTAATCTCAAAAATATACAAGCAACTCCTGAAGCTCAATTCCAGAAAAATAAATAACCCAATCAAAAAATGAGCCAAAGAACTAAACAGACATTTCTCCAAGGAAGACATACAGATGGCTAAGAAACACATGAAAAGATGCTCAACATCACTCATTATCAGAGAAATGCAAATCAAAACCACAATGAGGTACCATTACACACCAGTCAGGATGGCTGCTATCCAAAAGTCTACAAGCAATAAATGTTGGAGATGGTGTGGAGAAAAGGGAACCCTCTTACACTGTTGATGGGAATGCAAACTAGTACAGCCACTATGGAGAACAGTGTGGAGATTTCTTAAAAAACTGGAAATAGAACTTCCATATGACCCAGCAATCCCACTTCTGGGCATACACACTGAGGAAACCAGATCTGAAAGAGACACGTGCACCCCAGTGTTCATTGCAGCACTGTTTATAATAGCCAGGACATGGAAGCAACCTAGATGCCCATCAGCAGACGAATGGATAAGGAAGCTGTGGGACATATACACCATGGAATATTACTCAGCCGTTAAAAAGAATTCATTTGAATCAGTTCTAATGAGATGGATGAAACTGGAGCCCATTATACAGAGTGAAGTAAGCTAGAAAGATAAAGAACATTACAGTATACTAACACATATATATGGAATTTAGAAAGATGGTAATGATAACCCTATATGCAAGACAGAAAAAGAGACACAGAAGTACAGAACAGACTTTTGAACTCTGTGGGAGAAGGAGAGGGTGGGATGTTTCAAAAGAACAGCATGTGTATTATCTATGGTGAAACAGATCACCAGCCCAGGTGGGATGCATGAATCAAGTGCTCAGGCCTGGTGCACTGGGAAGACCCAGAGGAATAGGGTGGAGAGGGAGGTGGGAGGGGGGATCGGGATGGGGAATACGTGTAACTCTATGGCTGATTCATATCAATGTACGACAAAACCCACTGGAAAAAAAAATAAATAAGAAAAAATAAAAAAAAATTAAAAATAAATAAAATAAAATAAAATAGAAGATGGATGTTTAGCCTTTAATTAAACTAATTTCAAAACTTTGGCTATTAAAGTCATCTCCCAGGTGGCGCTAGTGGTAAGAAACCTACCCGCCAAGGTAGGAGATAAGAGACGTGGGTTCAATCCCCAGGTTGAGAAGCTCCCCAGAGGAGGACATGGCAACCCACTCTTGTATTCTAGCCTAGAGAATCCCATGGACAGAGGAACCTGGTGTGCTATGGTCAATAGCGTCACAAAGAGTCGGGGATGCCTGAAGCAACTTAGCACACACTCAGAACTAGAGAAGAAAATTATCTCTACTCAAAACCTACAAATCTACTCTCTGGAGGTAAGTTTAGTTGTAGTCAAATGAGGTTCCAAAGGTATTCTGTCCATTTTCTCCCCTTAATTGCTATGCTTCTGACTGTTCCTCAAATATGATAGAATGATCCTAGTTGTGTTCTCACTACAATGTAGAAGAAGCCTTTTGTATATAATTAAGAAACCCTGACAAATCCATTAGCATGCATTTTGAAGGACCTTCTCACTGAGTCAAACATATTTTCAGCAACTAGAAAGGAAAGAGACACATAGAAATCCAGTCACCATTTCGGACTTTGAAATCATGAGGACCAATCCAGAAGATGCACATTCATATAGTCAGAAAGTAGATTTGTGATTTGTCTAGGATCAAAGAGAGAGGGGAAAGGTAGAGGAAATGGGTAGTGACATAATGAGCATAGCTTTTTGGAGTGAAGAAATGTTCTACAATTGATTGTGGTGATGTTTGTACAGCTCTATGAATATTTTTAAAGCCACCAAATTGTACACATTAAATGATGGAATAGTATGGTATGTGAAATTTTATCTCAATAAAGGTATTACACTTAAAAAAGAGAAACTATGAAGACTAAATATATTCAAGCTTTCATTCTTTGCTGTCATCACTATTAACTCACTGTGTGTTGCTCTTCAGACAAGTGAATGACCTTGTGAACACCTTTCAAATTGGAATTTGCAGACTACATGACTGATAATAGTTCTGCAGGCAGGAAATCAACATGAAACTCAGCTGCCCAGCCTCACCCCACTAACTAGCCAATTCAAATATTGCTCAGTTCCAACAGTATTAATACTCATGAGATGTTAGTTCTTCTGAAAACATGGCAAGCAGATAAAAATCTAGGAAAACTGAAAATAGGAGCCAGCTCATATTGACTCACATCAAGAATTGTATCACTGGGGACTTCTCTGGGGGTCCAGTGGTTAAGAGTTCACCAGCAGATGAAGGGCACACATGTTCGATCCCTGATCCAGGAAGATTCCACATGCCGTGGGGCAACTAAGCTCGTGAGCCACAACTACTGGGCCCTCGCACCCTGGAGGCCTTGCTCTGCACAGTAGGGGCTGTCTCAATGAGAAGCCCATGCACCACAGCCAGAGAGTAGACCCTACTCACCGCAACTAAAGAAAGCCCATACAGCAACGAAGACCCAGAGCAGCCACAAATAAATTTTTTTAAAAGAATTGTATCACCACTTTTAGCAATTCAGGTAAGTAGAACTAGGACTGGAGAATATTTTTTGCAATATACCTGTCTCTAGAAGTAGACTTTGTTTTTAATTAAGCGTATCTTTGATCTTGCATTCTTACCAGGGCTAATACTATGAAAGGGTTTGTTAGCAATTGTCTGAGAAAGGTGATATCCACAGTGTTGATAAAGGACCTTGGGAAATACTTTTTGCATCCTCAGATAGATCCCTAAAATTCCCTTAAAGTGTGATTCTTTTGACTTAAGACTTTGGTTTCTGGCAAAATGAAACATAAAGCATAGAATAACTTTTGAAGTGGTTATTGGATATCTACAGTATGGTATGAATAAGTTTCAGATAATGAGAACAGGCTTTTTAATAGAAGCAGATACAGCAATAAAATATTCAAATTTCATGTAATTCCCATAATATTTTAGGATGATATATGTGTAAATATGGCTTAAAACATTTTACTATCCCATTCTTCCCACCTAGAAAGCGGAAGAATTATGTAACAAATTTAAAGTATATTCCAGGTCATTTAATAAAAAAAAAAAATACTGATACTTTACTGGTGCATAACTATCAAGGACAGAAAAGTAGAAGGAAAGTTGGAAGGATAACAAAGGATGCGTCCACTTAACAAGATTCCACTCCAGGTCTCATGGTACCCTCAAGGACAGCTTGCACCAAGAATAAACAGTTTGCCACTCTTAAGAAGACAAAGGTCTTAGGCTCATTCTTTCATCCAAAGACACACAACAGGAACAATGTATATTTAAAAATCTTTTTTCTTCCCTAGCCCAGACCCGTTTGGTGTAGTAAGAATAGTTTAGGTATTGTAATTTGGTGTGGGCTGAATTGTATCCCCTTCTAAAGTTATGTGTTGAAGCCCTGTGTGCATGCATGCGTACTAAGTTGTTTCAGTTGTGTCCAGGTCTTTGCGACCCTATGGACCATAGCTTGCCAGGCTTCTCTGTCGATGGAATTCTCCAGGGAAGAATACTGGAGTGGGTTGTCATGCCTTCCTCCAGGGGATCTTTCTGACCCAGGCATTGAACTCACATCTCTATGTCTTCTGCCTTGGCAGATGGGTTCTTTACCACTAGCAACTCTTGGGAAGCCATGTTGAAGCCTTAACACCCAGTAATTCAGAATGCTACTCTTTTTGGAGATAGGGTCTTTGAAAAAGTAATTAAGGTTAAATGAGATCATTTTGGTGGGTTCTAATGGCTGGTGTCTTTAAAATTTTTTTTTAAAAAAGGGAGAGAGAGAGAGAGGGCAAGGACATAGGTATTTACAGGGGAACACTGGAGGTGAGGAGTCAAGGAGAAGACAGACATCCAAAAGCCAAAAAGAGAGGCATCAGAAGAAACCAGCCCTGTGGACTCCATGGTCTCAGACTTAGACCTAGCAGACCTATGAGAAAATCAGTTTCTGTTGTTTAAGCCACCCAATCTATGGTACTTCTTTATGAAAACCCAAGCAAACTAATGTAAACTTCAAAATGCTTGTCACCTTGAATTGACTTTATTTTTAACAAAGGAGAACGGCCTAAGTTTATTTATATAGGGCACATAGTCCTGCCTATTGTGCTGTCCATGAAGTTCTTCTGAGTCATCATTCATCAGAATTTCTCCGAAATTTATGGAAACCAAACAGGCTAAAAGCCATTAAGAGAATTTATTGCAGTCAGTTAACAATGGAATATGAACTTAAAAAAAAAAAAATTAGATGTCACTCTAGATTTCCCAAGCAAATTTTCTGGGCACTCATGCTTCTTTTGATGTTGCTTTACCTCTGGAAATATCCAGGCCAGTCTTTCTAAGCCACACTTTGCATTCTGTGTTCTTTACACATTCAGGGGCCAGCAAGAATTTTTATTAATGATGCTTCCTCATATACATTGCTGACAGGAATGTAAAATGATACAGCTACTTTGGAAAACAGTCTGGCAGTCCTTCAAACAGTTAAACACAGGATTACCATGTGATTTAGCAATTCCACTCCTTGGTATTTACCCAAGAGAAATGAAAACATATGTTTACCAAAAAAAAAAAAAAAACTTATAAACAAATGTTCATAGCAATGTTTTTCATAATATTCAGAAAGGTAAATAATCCAAATGCCCATCAACTGAATGAATAAACAAAATGTGTTATGTCCATACAATGGAATATTATTCTTCAATAAAAAGTAATGGAGTACTAACACATGCTACAACATAGATGAATTTTTGAAAATATTATGCTACATGAAAGAAGCTAGGCATAAAAGTCCTTTTGATATATGATTTCATTATTATGAAGTAACCAGAATGGTAAATTCATAGAGACAAAAAGTAGACTAGCAATTTCCAGGAGGTAGGGGCAGAGGGGAATGAAGAGTGATGGCTAATGGATCCAGAGTTTCTTTATGGGGTGATGTTGTTGTTTAGTTACTAAGCCATGTCCAACTCTTTTGTGATCCCATGGACTGTAGCCTGGCAGGCTCCTCTCTCCATGGGATTTCCCAAGAAAGAATATTGGAGTGGGTTGCCGTTTCATTCTCCAGGGGATCTTCCTGACCCAGGGATCAAACCTGCATCTCCTGCATTAGCAGGCCAATTCTTTACTGTTGAGCCACCAGAAAAGTCCTATTGGGTGATGAAATACTCTAATAAATCAATTGTAGTGATGGATGCACAACTCTGTGAATATAATAAAAACTATGGAATCGTACTGTTTAAATGGGTAAAGTATAAACCATATGAATC
Source organism: Muntiacus reevesi (assembly GCF_963930625.1). Taxonomy (NCBI): domain Eukaryota; kingdom Metazoa; phylum Chordata; class Mammalia; order Artiodactyla; family Cervidae; genus Muntiacus; species Muntiacus reevesi. The sequence continues at coordinate 82,459,349 of NC_089253.1, read as the reverse complement.
ATATCTCCAAAAAGCTGTTCTAAATAAAAAATGTTTTCTCATTCCCGTTTCCTTCCCTTTCCTTTTCCCAAATCTAATAAACACACCACATACACCACAGGCTCCTCCTTTGACAGGGAATTCAAAATTAGGGATCTAGAATAGACAGTCATTAAGGTCCTTTTCAAACCTCAAGAATTTAAAACATTCACTGTGTTAGTTTCCTGTTGCTGCTATAACAAATTATCACCAACTTGGTGACTTAGACCAAGACGCATTTATTACCTCACCGTTCTGAATAGCAGAAGTCTGCAATGGGTTTCTCTGGAATAAAATCAAGGTATCATCAGGGTTATGTTCATTCTAGAGGCTCTAAGGGAGAACATGTACACTATTTTTTTTCCAGTTTCTAGCTGCTGCCTGAATCTTTGACTCATGATTCCTTCTTCTGTCTTCAAAATCATTAGCAGAGTATCCTCAAATCTTTCTCTGACTCTATTAAAATCCAATGCAATTGCATACAGCGTGCATGTGTACTAAGTCGTTTCAATTGTGCCTGTCTCTTTGTGACCCTATGGACTGTAACCCACCAGACTCTTCTGTCCATGGGATTCTCCAGACAAGAATACTGGGGTAGGTTGCCATGTCCTCCTTCAGGGGATGACCCAAGGGTTGTACCCACATCTTGTGTGGCTCCTGCATTGCAGGTGGATTCTTCAGCACTGAGCCATCAGGGAAACCCAGCTTCATAGTACCCAGTCCATTATTTCAAGATAATCTCCCCATCTCAAATCTTAACATAATTGTATATGTAAAACCCTTTTATCATGTAAAGCAACATATTCAAAAGCTCCAGAGACAGACCATTCATGACTTTAGGGGGCCATTATTCTCCTTATCACATCTACCATGTCAGTGAGTGACCACAGCATTTGAGAGGGCATTGGACCTTGGGTAGGGCCTATGAAAGAGAGAGAAAACAGAATACCTAGGTCTTCCACAGAACAAATGCCTACAAAGACCACCTATCCAGTTCAAGTCCACCCAGGGCCATGGCCTGCCCTTTCCACTTGTTATCTTATGGGTATCAGCAAACAATCTATACAGATCATTTTAATTTTTTTTAAAGAGAGAAAGAAAAATCTACCAGTTTGGAGTGGCTCTTGAAGAAGTCTTACGAAATGTTGGAAAAGGCAGCAGTGATTCCAAGAACTAGTACCAGTTCATAAAGACCAGGATCTGACAATTTCATCTTTTTTTTTTTTTTTTTTAGAGCGGATACTTTGATCAAGAAAATGTGGAGACACAGTATATCTGATCCACTCCAAAATATCAATTTTCATAAGATCCCAGAAAGCAGAGTGGAATAATATGGGCCACAATGTAAGGCAATTTCTCACATAATCAGATGGCAAAATAATCTTTGCTTACAGGATATTGATGAATAGAATGGTGTCATCTCTTGAGTAAGTCTCTTGTGTTGGGCCAAAGGGCTGAGGTTTAACATTCGCATCAGTGGCTTAGATGGATGATTATCCTGTTTGTCAAGGATGGAAAGCCAGAAGGGAGATAGTGAATAGAATGGCTGTGCATGTGATACAATAGATTAGATCATGGGCACAGTGGAGGGCAAATGAGGCTGGGGCTTGATCATCGGCAGAGATGGCATGCTCAGAACCTTGCTTTAGATTAGCTATGATGTTTAAAAGGGAAATATACTAACATGTGGAAAGTCCAAAATATAAAAATACCAAAATTCAGAAAAGGCACTAGGTACGGTCCATTAGAGACTAGAGATAAGTCTGCATAACTACGATGTGTGAAGACATAGTCCATGCCGTCACTTCAGTCGCTTCAGTCACTAAGTCAAGTCCGACTCTTAGCCCCTCCGTGGACTGTAGCCCACCAGGCTCCTCTCTGCATGAGATTTCCCAGGCAAGAATACTGGAGTGGCTTACTGTGTTCTTCTGTAGGGGATCTTTCTGACCCAGAGATTGAACCCACATCTCCTACATTGGCAGACAGGTTCTTTACCATTGAGCTACCAGGGAAGCCCATGAAGGCACAGAGAAAGGCGTAAATGACAAGCAGTAATCAGGGAAGAGAAAAGGCATGAGTAAAAAGTAAGATTCCAGGGAAGCTAAGAAAGGATAGGGTCGAGTACAGGTGACAAACCTCAATACCAGATGATAGGAGAATGACCATGTATAATAGCATCATCACATAATATAATATAGTCATCAAAATGAGGTTCTCAAAAATATTGGAAGACATGGAAAGCGTTCGATGCAAAACTAAATTTTAAAAAAGCAATACTCTAATCTAGTGTATAGTGGAATATCAACTTTGTTATTGTTTTAAAGTATGCTTAAAAGAAAAACCATAAAGAAAGACTTCAAAAATGTTAATAGCAGCTGTCTATAATTAAGAGGATTGAGAATGATTTCAATTTCTTCTTTTACTTCTTAATATTTTCTAAGTTTTTCATAATGGATATCTCTGATTCTTAAAATCAGGAAAAATATTTCAAAGTGTAGGTAAAAGTGCTGGTACTTAGAAAGGAGAAAAGCTGTCTTAGGTCAAAGAAGGAAGGAAGGAAAGAAGGAAAGAATGAAAAAAGAGAAGGAGGGAGGGAGAGAGAGTGGGCCACTGGAGCAGAAATAACTTGGAGGAAGAAAGGGAAATAGGGTCAGTGAGGGAAGTCATGCCATATAAATATGACAGTCAAATCAAGAATACTCCTTAGAAAGCATTTTTTAAATTGATTTATTTATTTTAATTGAAGGCTAATTACTTTACAATATTGCAGTGGTTTTTGCTATACATTGACATGAATCAGCCATGGGTTAGAAAGCATTTTTGTAAAGAGGTAATTTTCCCCATGAGTAAAGCAGTCATTTCTAATTTTTGTTCATTTTAAAGTTTTACCACCTTTTAAATGAAAAATGTCAGGGGAAAAAAACGCTAAAATTAATGTGCAGTTCAACGTTTCATCAACTCAACAAAAATCATTAGGATCCACACAGGAGCCTCTGCAGGAACTGACATTCTGTGTCACTACAGCGAAGGAGGGCAGTCCTCTCCATTTCACTGGTGACTGCTCCCAGGCACGACATCGGCTGTCACTCACTGCCAATGATCTGCCCAGCAAATTAAGCAATCAGCAATAAGTAATAGTCCATGGCCAGCTAATGGCCAATTCTGCTTCTGTTCACTCATCTGAAAAATGAAGATATACTTTCAGCATCTTAGAGGAAGGCAGCAATATTTGGATGATATGAACACAGGAATGACCACCATGCTCCACAGCAATGCCCAATTCATCCGACAGTCTGTCACGGGTACCAGTAGCTTATTTCCTGATAAACAGCTTGATGGCTTTCTCCATTCTAAGCAGCCTAATTTTCTGTTAAAATGGCCTCTCAGGAGATCTATGAGTCCAATGCCATCATTTTACAACTAAGTGTTATGGTCTTTACAGACCAGGACCTGGGGACTGGAGTCAACGAAAAAGAAGGCGAAGGAAAGAAGGACGTGGGGGACCCAGGTCTCAAGTGAAACAAGGGTACCTTATTTGCAGAAATGCATGCTTATATATCTTCAATAAAATGATTACTCAGCCATTAAGAATGAAATCCCATCAGTTGCAACAAAATGGATAGTCCTGTAAGTAAAAGGTCGCTGAAGATAGTCACTGAAGGGAGTCACGGAAGGGAATCCAAGCGGGTGCTCCTTCCTGTGATCTCAGTCCTGAGAACTGCGTGCAGCTCTGCTCGTTCCTGCATTCCAGGAACTGATAAGGAACAGAGAGTCCTTGAGAAATGGCACACAGGGGAAGAAAAGGCAACATACTGGATCCCTTAAAGTTGAACGTCCCCTGACAGTAAGGAAACCTGCGAGAGTGACCTCCCAAAAGTGTCATAGCTGGCTGGTGGCAGAGTCAAGGGGAGAAACCAGACACCATGCTGTTTCTTTTCTCTCCCTCACTCACTGCATCCACGCTTGGAGAAAAGGGTGGCAGGATGGCGAAATGGACAGCACCACTGTCATCCAGCAGAACTGAGGAAGATATCTTCAGGGACTGGAGAAAATATACCTAGGAGAAGCAGGACCTAAGGACAAAAGAAGATGCGCCAGCCATGCCAACTCTGATGCTCACAGAAAAATCTCTTGGATAAATTCCTCTAAAAACTTTCTTTAAAAAAAACTATATCTTGAGTCTGTCTCACTCTGGAACTATCAAGCCACATAAGTTTACCACCAATTTTACAAAATAACACAGGACCACAGTTCCTTTCTGAGAGCCGGTGCCCTGACATTCTCATCAACCCAGAATATACGCCAGAAAAAAGTCCCTAAACATCCCATACTGATGAACTGTTGCCCATACATCAAAGCATCAAAGCTCACACACTGAGCTCACAGCCCAGATCACATTTTATATAATCATGAGGGAAGAGACTGAAAAGTCTAAAAACATATACTCAAAGATTCAGAAAGCAACTGTCCATGTAAGCAGAGTAGTAAAGAAAAGATCTTCTAGTGAAACTGAAGGCATGTCATTTCCTGTTGAACTTCTGTTTCCTCAGCGGTAAAATAGGGTCCAGTAATTCTTTACTTTCAGGATTGTTTTAAAAATAATAAGAGATTATATAGGTTAAGCACTTGGCATGGTATTTAACACATAATAAGGATTTAATAAAAGATGTTGTTTAGTTGTTCAGTCGTGTCCAACTCTATGCAACCCTGTGGACCGTGTCCTGCCAGGCTTCTCGGTCCATGGAATTTCCCAGGCAAGAATACTGGAGTGGGTTGCCATTTCCTTCTCTGGGGGATCTTCCCAACCCGGGGATCAAACTTGCTTCTCTTTCATTGGCAGATAGATTCTTTATCACTAAGCCACCAGGGAAGCCCCAAAAGACAACTACTATTACACTGACAGTAATAATTATGGCATTAAGAAAACTGGTACTAAAGTTTTATTTCTATAATACAATTTTATGCCTTCCAGAGGAAACATTTAGTTACAAAAAATAAAAAGAAGCTCATCCAGGTTGATATTTCTGAAGATTGGAGGTAGAGTTCTTTTATTGATTTATTTAAACCTCAACATCAAACAGTATCAGGCTTCCCTAGTGGCATTAGAGGTAAGGAAGCTGCCTGCCTATGCAGGAGAAGCAGTTTTGATTGCTGGGTTGGGACGATCCCCTGGAGTAGGAAATGGCAACCCACTCCAGTATTCTTCTCTGCAAAATTCCATGGACAGAGGAGCCTGGTGGGCTACAGTCCATGGGGTCATAAAGAGTTGGACACAACTGAGCGCACACACACACACATCAAATGGGATCAGTCTCAAATAAAAAAGTCCTAGATTAGTAAATCTGAATATATTTTCCTCTAGAATGGTCTGCTTCTTGTTTTTCTTCTTCTGCAGGTAGAAGAAAGTAGTTTACAGTGGCAGTTACCTGTAGACAACCCATAGATGCCCCAAGTCATCTAGACTAGCTAGACCATCAAGAGAAGCAGGTTCCACTACTCCATTGACTTCATGCTTTTCTAAACAGTACCCAAGAGGCCCAAGGAGGAAAAAGTGCTTCACTTCCTCTTCAGGAGTTTATTGACAGAATCAGGTTCGAGATGAAAAAGACAATGATATCCCTGACGTCATTTCTCTGCCAAGTGCATTGACATGCTAAACAGCAACCTGGTGAAAGCAGCTCCAGGCTGTCTGACAGGCTTACTCAGCAAGGCTGCAGAAACACTGCAGCAAAACTCTGCATTGCACCCTTCCACACAGACACTGAAAGTTCTTTAGAAAGGCGCCCATCTGTCACGGCAGGAGATAGCAGACACTACTGCCACTTAGAAGTCTACTAAGATTTGAGATTGGTGGCAAAATGGAGTCAAAAGTTAAGATTAAAATTGAAAGTGAAAGTTGCTCAGTCATGTCCGACTCTGCAACCCCATGTACTATACAGTCCATGGAATTCTCCAGGCCAGAATCCTGGAGTGGGTATCCTTTCCCTTCTCCAGGGGAACTTCCCAACCCAGGAGCAAACCCAGGTCTCCTGCATTGCAGGCGGATTCTTTATCAGCTGAGCCACAAGATATTTTCTACAAAATGCAGACCAAGATATCCTGAGATACTGTAGAGTGGATTAAGAATCAAACTGCTGAAATACTCTTCCTTCTCAGTTCAGTTCAGTTCAGTCGCTCATTCATGTCCGACTCTTTGCGACCCCGTGAATCACAGCACGCCAGGCCTCCCTGTCCATCACAAACTCCCGGAGTTTACTCAAACTCATGCCCATCGAGTCGGTGATGCCATCCAGCCATCTCATCCTCTGTCATCCTCTTCTCCTCCTGCCCCCAATCCCTCCCAGCATCAGGGTCTTTTCCAATGAGTCAACTCTTCACATGAGGTGGCCAAAGTACTGGAGTTTCAGCTTCAGCATCAGTCCTTCCAATGAACACCCAGGACTGATCTCCTTCAGGATGGACTGGTTGGATCTCCTCAGAGTCCAAGGGACTCTCAAGAGTCTTCTCCAACACGACAGTTCAAAAGCATCAATTTTTCGGCGCTCAGGTTTCTTCACAGTCCAACTCTCACATCCATACATGACCACTGAAAAACCATAGCCTTGACTAGACGGACCTTTGTTGGCAAAGTAATGTCTCTGCTTTTAATATGCTATCTAGGTTGGTCATAACTTTCCTTCCAAGGAGTAAGCGTCTTTTAATTTCATGGCTGCAGTCCTGAAGCATAGTGGCCACAGGGCATAGCTTTGAAAGAAGCATCCACCACAAGCCAAATGTTCTGAGAGGTACAGGATACAAATTACCTCACTCAGTTTTCACAATAGCCTTGCCAGGTAGGAATTTCTATATGCAATTCCCTTGGGACATCCTCCCACAATTGGGGGAAGACCTTCCCACAGGAGACTATGGGGGAAGGAGGGAAAGGATTTGCTTTTTATCATAAACACTTGCTGTTCAGTTGTTAAGTAACGGCTGACTCTTTGCAACCCCATGGACTGTGGCACGCCAGGCTCCTCTGTCCCCCACTATCTCCTGGAGTTCACTCAAATTCATGTCCATTGAGGTGGTGGTGCCATCCAACCATCTCATCATCTGTCGCCCCTTTTTCCTTCTGCCCTCAGTCTTTCCCAGCATCAGGGTCTTTTCCAATGATTCGCTCTCTGCATCATAAACACTGCACTACTCTAAAAGGAGGGCTCCATTCTCCTCCTCAATCCTCTTCTACATGTGCATGCAGTGAAATTGCTCCTCCAAGCAATTGCTCCTCCAGCAATATGACTGGACTTAGTAACTCACTCTGGTCTTCTGAACTTGGAATATATGAGCTTAATGCCTTTTGTCTCAGCTTTAATCACAATTCTAAGAGGAAAAATCATCTCTATGGCTAACACCATCCTGCTAAACTCCAAGAAATGAAGCAATATATTTCCAATGAATCTGAAGAAAGTACACAAATACATAACAGTTATGGAGGGTAGGCACACATACTGTTTTCAGAGTTTTCTTATTATAAAGATTGTCATTATTAGCATTAGCTATTTTCATTTTTTAAACTGAAGTTTTTCAATTTAATGTTTTCCTCTCAGACCAAAACAAAGTAATCACTGTAGATGTTTTGAAATTACTGTGCTTTTCAATTTTTATTTTTTTCTCATACAAATCATGCCTCTCCCTAATGCTAGCAAAGTTTATAATGGTCTTAGCTGGATCTTTCAGATTCCTTGAAGCCTTGCAATGCTCATAACCTCATTTTCCCTTCAGAGTTCTTAATCTCTTAGCAGAAGGGAAACTCAAAGGAAAACTTAGTATGCTTAGTTTGAAGAGAAGGAAAAAGGGAAGTAAAGGGGAAGTCTTCAATTTGCTACAGAGAATTGATGGAAGTGAGTCTTTTGTTTGTTTTTAATGTTCTATTTAAATAAATGATGGCTTGTCTCTAAGGTGTGATCTGTTGATTTGTTAACTCAATGGGGTGGGTCATTTTCTCAAATTCTGGACTGTAATATTTTTAGAAGGGTGGGGAGGAGCAGGGGTGGGGGTGGGCAAGAAGAAACGGAAGAAGCCAATCAAGAAGAGAGTCAATATATCCTGGCTGTCTGTGTTCTATCCTGGCTGTCTATGGATGGAAAATGTGAAGAAAAATGATACACAAGTTGAGACTGCAGATGGCACAACAAAATCCTATCACTCACTCAATTTACTCCAGTCTGTCTATCTCCTATTTCCTCAGCAGCACCGCCTCAGTCATCCCTACAGCCCCCTGCCCAACAAACACCCCCATGCACTTTCAAGAGGACTTGACTCTTTTGTGACAACAAAAACAGAGGCCATCAGTGGAAACCCCCAGGACTCCTTGGATCCTGCCTTCTAATGCGCTAAGCCCGGCTGCCCTCTATACCACAGGGAGAGAGGAGCCTCCACCCTCTTTGGGATGAACCCTATAGGTGTGCTTTAAAACCATCTACTTCCTCCTCTTCAAACCCTTTGTCACTTTGTCAGTCTCAGGACTGTTTGTTTAGATATGCTCAAGGCTTTCCCAGAGGAGGAAATGGCAACCCTCTCTAGTATTCTTGCCTGGAAAATCTCATGGATAGATGAGTCTGGTGGGCTACAGTCCAGGGGGTCACAAAGAGTTGGACATGACTGGGCACAGGCACCCAAGGCTTTCCCAGCTTCAAGAAGAATCCCTCTTACTTATAAATCCCCTTTATTTACCTTCATTGCTTCAGTTCCTCCAGTCCCACTTCTCTCCTCCCTAGCTGCTCCCTCCCCAGGCTCTCTGCTTCCCTGCAATTACATTGCAACCATGCTCACAAGAATGACTCTCCCCTGAACTCCAGGGTCAAATATCAACTTACTGGTCACTTCTATTTGCATTTCTCAAAGACTCTTTAAACTTCAAATACCCTACTGGTTTTATTACTGTCTTCTCAACTCTCCAAATCTAGGTCTCCTACTCCCATTTTCAGTACATAATCCTCAAATCTCTCCAGTCAACTAAAATAGAAATTGAGGCTCTTTGAGTCATCTTTGCCTTTCCTCATCCCCACATGTGGTTAAATCTTCATGTCCTATCTCCCAATCTCCTAAACATCTCTCAAGTCTGCCTCTGGTTCTCTTCTTTGCTACCAGCCAATAACCACTGGTTGATCTGTCTGCACATAGCTTTCCCATCCAATCCATTCTTTACAGCAGCCACCAGGATTTTTATAAAAATGCAAATATGAACCTATCACTTCCTTGCTAAAAATGGTTCAGTGATTTCTTAATGATCTTACAAAAAAGAATCTCAAATCCTTAAAATAGTGTAGTAACAGAAATCCTATTCTGAAGCATACACACATACCCACACGCTTTTATCTTTTGCCTTCCCCAAAAAAATCAGCTTCTCCTTAGATGGCCAGAACGTCTATCTGCTGAGAAAAGATTAGGACTCCAAAGGAAGAATGCCGAGGGGGAAGAAGGGAGGGAGTATCCAGATTTTGACTCTTGAAAGGAGGTTTAACCACAAGCCAACAGCCATCAAAGAGAAGATTTTCTGAATTCTTTTATCCTCTATTTTGGCTTAATCCAGACTCAAGACTGGCTGCCCCAGACCCCAGGGTTCTCCACAGTACACAGAAGGTTCCCCTTGCAGAGGCCATTTGGAGGACAAGACAGAAACATAGCAAGAGTTGAGGTGAGGCTGAATTATCCAGGAGACAATTAGGCTCTGACCACTTTGAGGGAGGGAGGGAGGAAGTGAGAAAAAGGGAGAATCAGTCAATGACCCAGCTACAAGATGTACAGGAGCAGCAAACATGGGCCAGGAAGAGCAGCAGCGCTGCTGCAGAGACCAGAAGAGTCAGGAGATATTCCAGGTCACTACAGGGCTCCAAGGTCCTTTCTGTCACACTGCTGCAAGTACGAAGCAAAGCCAGAACCCACCCCAATACTCTTAGAAGCCAACTTGAAGAGTTACCAGCATGGGTAGCTGAGTCTAAGCAGGTCTACTCAAAAGGGACTATTTATATTTTTGTGTCACACTAAGCTTTGGAGCTGAAATTTTTGCTCCTCAGCAGATGGAGTTTCTGAGAAAGACAAAATTAGATGCTGATCTCCCCACAAAGACAAAGAAGGGTGAGGAGGAGGCAGAAGTGGGGGAGAAGAAAGGGAAGGTGATAGGCCATGTAGGGAGGAGAAGGGGCAAAGGAGGGAAAAAGAGAAAGGGAGGGGTGGGGGGGAAACAGAAAGAAACCATCCCTTTGTCCCACCTGGGCTTCCCTGCAAGTCAGCTGGCACCTCCGCTCTAGTGTCCTGGATGCCTCCACACTCCATCTGCTGCCAGCCTCGCAGCCTTTCTCCTTCACCAAATTCTCGAGACATATTGGTCTCCTTGCCCTTTCTCAGACCTGGCCTGGTCCCTCTCATCCCAAGGTGCTTTCTTACACAGTCTATTCCTTCAGTCTGAAATGTTCTTCCCTCTCTCCACTATCACCCTATATACCCAGCTAGCTTGACTCTGACCCCTGCATCCCTTTCCCAGGGAAATCATTCTTGGACTTCCCTGGCCTTACCTCCCACTCCATCTGGCCCAGAGTCCCCTATGTTACATTCTCATATCTTGTTTCCCCAATGGCACCATATCTCTGCTGATCATAAGCTATTTTGAAAGATGTGGACAACCCCAATTGGGGTTTTCCTGGAGGCTCAGTGGTAGAAAATCAACCTGCTAATGCAGGAGACCCAGGTTCAACCCCTGGGCTGGGAAGATCCCCTGAAGGAAGAAATGGTCCCACTGGAGTATTCTTGCCTAAGAAATCCCATGGATCTAGAGGCCTGCCTGGCTACAGTCCTTGGGGTCACAAAAGAGTCAGACACAGCTGAGCAGCTAAACAACAGGATACCACAATTGCACTGCCCGCTACCATGTTCTACATGGTAAAAGCTTGACATACATTCAGTAAATAAAAGTGAGTAGACCAGTCATCACTGAGGGTTTGCTGTTGTTTCTTCATCAGCTGTTGCTGGTGCTCAAGGTGGCATGTGTGTGTGTTGTATGCACATGTGTAAATGGAATGCATATGTATGGATTGCATGGGAATACAGAATTAAGGCAACCTGTATCCAACATAGAAATGTTTTAAGTCAGAATCAGCAGCAACATAGGTGCTACACATAAGATATGCAGAGAAAGACCCTCTCACAGGCATAGCCCCCTACCCAAGCCCTAGTGTCTATATCTGCATATCAAAGGCTAATAGTTTATTTTACTCTCTGGGTCTTGAAATAGTTTGACTTTGAAAACCCTTATTAAAAGGAAAATGCTTTGGGACAGGGAACGGTTTAAGCTTCTATCACTTCGTGTTTTAGAGAGGATTATGATGGATAATTAAGGAGGAGCTGAAACATCAGACACTAGGTTATGAGTGGAGAAAGGTAGGAAAAGAGGACAAGAAAATCCTGCAGGGAGAGAAGCTGTCAAAGGTGAGTGTTGTCACCTTTAAACATCATTTTCACAGTTTTGCTTGGGAGGTCCAAGGTATAGCTGCTCCTCTGCAAAGGAACACACTGCAGATCTCTGAGATAAATGGATGAGCTCAGGTTAGCTTATGTTAGAAGGGGAAAAGTGCTAGACTCCCTCTAGGCTTTTCTAATCAAGGTCAGCAAGCCGCATCTTGGGGGCTCTGTGGCATCAGACTATTGCAGCCTGGCCATTTCCTGGTTGCTAGAGACAAGGAGCAGCAGCAAATTAAGACACCCACAAATTACTAGAGGGGTGGGGTCTGCATAACTGCTCCAGAGAGCTCAGGACCCAGGTAGACCCCACAAAGGAGCAGTGTCAAGTTTTGGAAGAACCCAGGTAAGTGGGTATAGAGGAAGATGTGACGGATGGAGAGTGGGAAACAAAGAGAGAGAAAGAGGAGGGCAGGTTAAGCATCTGGAAAATTACTGCAGTCTCAGGCTTTTGCTGCTTCAGTGCCAGGATGAGTCATCAGCTGGTTGCCTAGGTGACGGCTATTTTCCCCCTCCTGCTGATCAATTTCATCTGCACAAATGTCCCATGAAACTGTGAGCTGCGGAGATGATATACCCGAGTCACAGAACGTCCTGCCAAATGAGGTCTGCATTTCAACTGTTCTGAGCCAGACTTTATGTGTCCTTAACATTTACCTCTATACCCGAACCAGGCCCCATCCCCATACGCTCTCACAGACACACACACACACGAATGCTCACACACACACAAATGCACACACAGACACATACACAAATGCTCACAGACATACACACAAATGCACACACAGAGAAATGGACACAGAGACATACACAGAAATGCACGCACAGACGCACACAAATGCTCACACACACACACATATGCACACACACAGGGTGATGGGCCAGGACAGGGGCACAGGTGAGAGGAGATTGTCACCTGCCTTATCTTAGTTGCTCAGCTGGTAAGGAATCTGCCTGCAATGCAGGAGACCCCACTCCAATTCCTGAGTTGGGAAGATCTGCTGGAGAAAGGATAGGCTACCCACTCCAGTATTCTTAGGCTTTCCTTGTGGCTCAGCTGGTAAAGAATCAGCCTGCAATGTGGGAGACCTGGGTTTGATTCCTGGGTTGGGAAGATCCCCTGGAGAAGGGAAAGGCTACCCACTCCAGTATTCTGGCCTGGAGAATTCCATGGACTGTATAGTCCATGGGGTCGCAAAGAATCGGACATGACTGAGTGACTTTCACTTCACTTTTATCTTAGTCAGCCTAGAGATCATAACAGCAACCTTAAAGATAGAGTGGTATGTGGTCATTCTCGTTCCATATCTCCAAACAATGACCTGAACAAGGAAATAGAACCACAGAGAGCAGTCAGGAGGCAATATCCCCAGCGCCATGCCCTGCAGTCCGCACCCCTGAGTTCAGAGCAAGGAGAGTGGCCACTCTCTCCACCCTAAGTCCTCCCAAAGATGTTACTGCTCCGTTTCCCTACTTTATTTTTCCTGTTAGCACATACTACATATGAAACATGTAATCTTTTGCCTTCCCTATCAGAGGGCTGTTTTAGGGCAGGAATTTTATTTTTCCTACTCACCGCTGGATTCTTATCTCTTAGCCTACTTCATCATCCTGCACAAGGTAAGTTCTCAAATTTTGTTGAATGAATGGATAGTAATGTTCTTAGACTACCTCACAGATAAGGCCACTCTAAAAAAATATTCGATCTATGTTACCAAACCCCCTTCTGAGAGGACTAAAACCCATGAGATTTCCATATTATAGGCAAGAAAACATGACAATTAGGAAACTGTCACAGTATCTGTATATTCCCCATTCTCCCTCCATCATGTAGGACGTAAAGAACTTGAGAAAGATCTTGTAGAAAAAGAGGATCCAAGTCTCACATACAGGTAGTCATCCCACAGCACAGAGCTAATAGAACTGCCAGATCTATTCCCATGTTACCACCAATCAGTAACTGGTAGCTCAGCTGGTAAAGAATCCACCTGCAATGCAGTAGACACTAGTTCAATTCCTGGGTTGGGAAGATCCCCTGGAGAAGGGATAGGCTACCCATTCCAGTATTTTGAGGCTTCCCTGGTGGTTCAGATGGTAAAGAACCCACCTGCATGCAGGAGACTTTGGTTCGATCCCTGGGTCGGGAAGATCCCATGGAGGGGGGCACAACCACCCACTCCAGTATGGTTGCCTGGAGAATCCCCGTGGACAGAGGAGCCTGGTGGGCTACTCTGGGGTAGTCCGTGGGGTCGCAAAGGGTCAGACATGACTGAACAACTTAGCACAGCCCAGCAACAATCACTAATGGGCTTACAAGGCAGCAAGCACGTTCCATGCCCTTTCTGTTTCATCCTCACAACAACCCAGGTGGGAAATAGTTTCTAATTCCCCTTTTACAATTGGTGAAACAGACGAAGGGAGGTTAAATAGCATGCCCACTTTACACATGCAGTATATGATAGCCTCGGGATTCAAGCCCAGACCTGAACTTTCAGTAGGCATCCAACACTGCCTGTCGGCTTACCACACCCCTCTACTTGTCAATCTTGCCCTTTTGGTGACATTTTCAGTCCTACTTTTCTCCTTCAAGCAGCCCAGCCTGTCAATTCTAGCCTGAAGTGTTTTGCGTTTATACTGTGCTTTCTCCTTTTCCAAGGATCTTTACAGAAATTGTATCATTCAAGCCTCAAAACAATCCTGTAAAGCAGATAGCATCATTCCCACATTTCAGGTGTAGAAAACGAGAAACAAAAAGGTTAAGTGACTTGCAGAACTCATTTAACTAATCAGACCCGAGACTTGCGCATTGGGACTCACATGCTATTCCTCTCCAGCCCAGATGCACTTTGGAAAAGAGCAGCTCAGAGGCCAGTAATTGGCCCCCAGCCCTGACCACACTCTAATTTGGCTCTATGCCCCCACCAATCCTCAGAGCTGTCTCAGAAGAGCCTCAAACTGGCAAACTTGATCCACCTTGTCAGCTAATTCTAGACAAAGCCTGGCCTGGGGAACCTCAGGGGCTTCATCCTGGAAAAGCAATCTAATAATTCAGAGGAAATTTGAGTAATTTGAGAAAGGGTCCAAATGTCATAGCTTAAATTAGAAAGTGATGTAGATATTTGTAACTAATTTTATCCTCTCTTTCCTTGCTCTGACCCCCTCACCTCAGACCATTTCCCACCCACCACCTTTCTGCTTTAAAAAGAAATACCTTGCCTCACCACTGTGAAATAAAAATGTCTTAAGTTGTAGGAAGGTTTGTAGACATGATTCCAAAAAATAAGTTCACAAAAGATCCTTACCAGTTCTTCCGGAAATAGTGTCAATTTATGTGGGAATGAGTAATTGGAAGAAAGAGAAATTTTAATCCAAACTCTTATAAGAAGTCAAGGCAGGCCAGCAACCAACAAGCATACAAAATGAAATACATTAAGATTCCCCCAAAATCATGAGTCTTGCCTGAAGTGGTTTCAATGAAATACTCCACTTGCCTGCCCTGGCCATTCTTCTTTTTCAGTATGGCTTCATTTCTCTGTGACTAGTTAGACAGTTATCCTCTGTGTATGATAGCCATGATTTTTCTTCTGTCTCTGAGGCCACATGCTTTGTACATGTGCCTTCATGTTTACATCAGTGGCAGCTGGATTGAGTGAGAACCTATTCAATATAATGTGCCAGGCACTGTGTCAGGCACTTTTCTTATATAAATTGCTTTATACCTCCAGTGAGCCTATGATTGGAGTATGATTGCCAGGACTGTTTTCCTTGTACAGGGTGAAGAAACTAAAGCTCAAAGAAGTTAAGGAATTTGCCTAAAAACACAAAACAAAAACTAATCAAAGAGTAGACCTAGTATAGTAACAGGATATCAGCATTAAAAATAACTGAACAAAACAAAAACACATTCACTCATTACTTTTATTTCATCAAGAGACTACTTTATTCAATGAATCTGATTGAACATCAACACTAAGTGACCAGGGAGATAAAACTATGTTGAATCCTTAATGACCTCTTTCCCCAGTGATGAGATCAATAATAACAATGAAGTATTCATCTTCATTTTGTTTTGGCCAAATTAATTCTCACTGTTTAACCCTTTGAAATCACTGCCATGTGTCAAAATTATTTACAAATCAAGTCAGAAAACTTTCAGCTTTTCTTATATCCATCCCTCCCTTCAACTATGAGAACAGAGTAATAACTTGTTATTTTTCCATAAATAAGTCATTAGATTAATTCTAATGATGATACATGAAGCCACATTAGAGTTTTTAAACAATCTGCTCGAAAAGACATTGCTGTTCTTGTTCAGTCACCAAGTCATGTCAGACTGTGATTACATGGACTGTAGCAGGTCAGGCTTCCCTGTCCTTCACCATCTCCCAGAGTTTGCTCAAGCCTATGTCCACTGCAGCATTATTTATAACCACCAAGGAATGTATAAAAGCAATTCAAGTTCCCATAAATAGAAGAATGGATTAATGAATGACGAATGAATGGATTATCACATATATACAAATATGTTTATACATAAACACACATAATGGAATATAACTCAGCCATAGAAAATGAAATCTTGCCATTCACAACAACATGGATAGACTTATTTAGAGGTATGCTAAGTGATATCAGTAAAACAGAGAAAGACAAATACCATATGATTTCACTTGTATGTAAAATTAAAAAAAAAAATAAATAAACACAACGGAACAAACAAAAAAAAGTCATAGATGCAGAGAACAAATAGCAGTTGCGGTCAAACAGCTAAAGATTCCAGAGGCTAAACCACCTTTCATTCTGCAGAGCACTGGTGACCCAGTTTCAGGGCAGTGAGGAGAAAACATGTCAAAATGGAGCAAGTTCAAGAGTTGGGGTAAAAATTGCAAACAAAATCACTGTATAATATATAACCATGTGATATAAAGTTCAGAAAATAAAGAAAACTGAAAACCTACCTGTGATTTATTTATCTTGACAAAACCCCTGTATTTGGTCAATTTTCTCCCAGTCTTTAACCATGTGAATATGCCTCAGTCCAAGTACTAGCTCTTAATAAACCTGAAGGTAGGAACTTTCAAAAAGCCCTAACTGTCCACAAAATTTATTTATAGCTTTCCCTAAGTATTTATTTTAATTCAAAGCATCTTTTCAAGAACATGGCACTGAATAACAGGCCTCAAACCTAAAACTGGGATCATGTGTTATCTGTAATATTTCCAAATTTAAACTTGTTTTCAAGAAGTCTAATTCCAGAAGAACCAGAAATCTAGTGTCAATCTTGGAACCTCAGCCAAGTGTTTCTCTACCCCTGGAGCACTTTCCAAAATCGGCAAGTTGTTATGGATTCAGGTCACTGGACACTGGAATAGAGGCAGGCAATCATCCCTCATCAGATAATTTACTGATTAGAAGCAATTTCTTTCTACCCATGCCTCACACCAAACATTCTCCAGTTTCCCAAGTTCTCAAAGCATCCCTAACTAGCTGGGCTTGCTCGAGAGCAGGGATTAAAAAGGTTCTAGTTTAATTAAACTCAACCTCACCCTTCAAAGAGGGCTTGCCCAGGGTCTCAGCCAGTAAAGAACTCACCTGCCAATGCAGGAGAGACAAGATATTCCGATTCAATCCCTGGGTTAGGAAGAGCCCCTGGAGAAGGAAATGTCAACCCGCTCCAGTGTTCTTGCCTGGAAAATTCCATGGACAGAGGAGCCCGGTGGGCTACAGTCCATGGGATCACAAAGAGACATGACTGAGGGTGCATGCACATGCGTGCACACACACACACACACACACACCTTCCAGGACAGCCTGACACTGCAAAGGAAGCAGGGTGGTCCCAGGCATACCACCCCTTCTTCTTTGATACTCCTGGGAACCAAACATCTTCCAAAATGTGCCCTGTATTAAAAGGGGAAGGGAGGCAAATGGATGAGCATGTTTTAAATATCTGCATCCAGGCTTTCATATGAAAGTTTTACAAGGAAAAAGGTAATGCTAGAAGTGATGATATGGATAAGTGAAAATTTAAGATTCAAAATATCTATGAACTTGAACTGTACAGGACATCCAGATATTAATACTTCTGGGAGAATAGCCACATGATTATTTGCATTTTACTGGGCTTTCCCTGGAGCCGTAAGTCTTCACCCAAAGGTAATAAAGCTTGAAAAGGTGGTTGTAGAAATAGCCTGGGATATTTCAGTTTTGTGGTATCCTTCGGATGGCAGTTTGTATCTACCAGTCTTTAGCTCCAATTTTTGGCATTCCAGTTAGGGGTTATTTCTTTTTCAAAGAGCTTTTACAGATATATACATATATACATACAGATAGATAAATAGATTCATGTCTGGGGGGTCCCCTTGATGGGTCAGGCACTAGTGCTCTTTTGTCGGTTGATATGTTAGATACATTATTTTAAATGGATCAAAGAAGACCCACCCCAGGAGACTGCAGAGCTCTTCAAATCTTTTCCATGGAGCTAAAGAACCACTAATCTAATCCAGTGGCCCAATTTACAGATGAGCAAATTGAGACCCAAAGAAGGAACATAATGTCCAAGGTCACAGAGCTAATGGCAAAACCAAGAACTCTGAACTTCCAGGGCTTTCTCGTCCCACTATAGAGATGCCTGGGTTACCTTACGTCTCAGACTGTCACTGGATGATGCACCTCAAGCCATTCTAACCCCCTGTCTAGGACACATGTGTCACCATGACCCTGAAAATCAGTCCAGATTCTTTTTTTATCTGTATCCTCTCTGTCCACATACTGATTGGAAACATGGAATTTAGGATTACAATTTTAAATGGTCCAGATGAGCTGGGTAAGCAATCACTAATAAACAGAGAAGTTTAATTACATTTGATCCTCATCTGGTCCCTCTTGAATTCATAAGCAGAGACTTGCAATTCCTTTATCACTAGACACAGGGAGAACAGCCAGAGAGATCTGCAGGGCTCTGAGGAGAGCAAGCCCAAGTTCCAGTGGGAACTCTAGGCAACGTTCTTCCAGTGAGTATCTGTGCGTGCTAAGTCGCTTCAGTCATAACAGATTCTTTGCCACCCTGTAGACTGCAGTCCGCCAGTCTTCTCTGTCCATGGGATTCTCCAGGCAAGAATACTGAAGTGGGTTGTCATGCCCTCCTCCAGGGGATCTTCCCAATCCAGTGAGCATCTACTGGATGCCTACTGTGTACCATACTCTGGGCCTTGCATGGAGAATGCAAGGACTGTTAGTCCCCAGTCTTGATTGTGAGGGGTCTGTTTTGCCCACTCTGACCATGGCTGGATAAACTTAGATAAAGCTGAATCTCTTAGGCAGTCCTGTGTGGAGTCATTTATTCCAACCCAACCCATTTCAGGAGTCCCATGATCATCCTTAAGCTTCCAAATGTATATAACGGCTGAGAGAACTAGGGACGAAGGGCAAATGCATGAATTCAATGACTGTGAGGTACACAGTGCCCATCCTGGCCAAAAGTTAGCTTCTTCTCTACCATTTCATTTCTCTTTTACTCTCCCTTCCTACCAAATCCCATACCCAACATCCACCTCCACTTCCTCTTACCCTGGTTCTACTTTACTCTGTCATAGTGCCCTCAAAAATGCATGCTGTGTGTTTTAATCAAGTTTCTTAACTTCTCTGAGCTTCCATGTACTCATATGTAATAATGTTCACTGCGAGGTGGCTCAGATGGTAAAGAATCTGCCTGCAATGCAGGAGACCTGGGTTTGATCCGTGGGTTGGGAAGATCCCCTGGAGAAGGTCATGACAACCCCCTCCAGTATTCTTGCCTGGAGAATCCCATGGACAGAGGAGCCTGGGAGTTTACACTCCATGGGTAATCACAGAGTTGGACACGACTGAATGACTCTTTTATTTTCACTTTCACTTAATAGGACTATCAGAAAAATTTCATGAGGCTACGAGTAAAAGTACCTCTCACGGTACCTGGCCCTAAGCAGTTCTCCACAAATATCAGTTGTTACCATTATTATTGTTATTTTCTGTTATGACTATTATCCTTTCCCTTAATGACAGTACTTTTCCCTGGATTATTTGTGTTCAGTCAGAGACAAAGAGCCTTTAAAACCAAGCAATTCAGTTCCTAATGGTGGGACTGCAGACCAAGAGAAGAATAGTAGGTAGGGGGCCTTCACCGTACCCTCAGTCTCTCCCTGTAAGTAGCACCCTCTCAGACTCCCTGAAGCTGCTCTTCACGTCTGGTCCTCCTCTGACTTAGTCTGCGGCTCTATGCAGAGGGGCCCCAGACTCCACTGCTCAGAATCACGAAGCTAAGCATCATGCACCATGGAGAAGAGGCAAGACGTGCCTGGGCTCCTAAAGGGATCAGAGCAAGAAGGCAGATAATCAAGTTGCATCTCCCTTCAAACAGAAGGGGAACTCTCTTGCTGGCAACTAACTCCTAGTTTTGCCAGTTGCCCCTGAGTCCAGGCTAGCCCAAGGTCAAATGCCCCAGGGCCTCATCTGTGGTTTTATAATGAGACCAGCAAAGCAAGCTCTGCTGCGGCAAGAATCAGCACAGATTGTCTGCTCTAGGACAAGCCAACAGCACTCAGAATTCCAGCCTACCTCCTAAATATGTCTCATTTTCACCCTCCTCCTCTCTGTCCCTTTTACTGCTGTCTTAGCCAGGACGTTTGTCATCTCTTCCCAGGTAAATAATAAATAAAGTGAAAAAAAGTGAAAGTGTTAGTCACTCAGTTGTATCCAACTCTTTGTGACCCCATGGATTGTAGTCCACCAGCTCTGTCCGAGGACTTCTCCAGGCAAGAATACTGGTATAGGTGGCCATTACCTTCTCCAGGGTATCTTCCCCACCCAGGGATCAAACCCAGGTCTCCCGCATTGCAGGCAGATTCTTTACAGTCTGAGCCACCAGGGAATATTTTTATTATGTGCCAGGTAATATATATACTTCAGTGTTTGCATGCAATTTCTCATCAAAACATCAAAATAACCCTGGACAGATAGAAAGTTTGGTTCCCATTTTATAAGTAAGAGAAATTGAAGATTCTCAGAGAAATTATGGCCAGGCCAACACTTTGGCCCACCTATGCCCAGACTGTGGCCTCCCTGCTGCCCTCTCCCCATGCCAATCGCCACCTACTGCTCACCATTGTCTCTGCCATGAGTCCCACTCTCCTCCAGCCCATCTGCCACCCACTTCTATGAATTTCTTTCCAAATCATAAATATGATCATGTCACTCACATACTGAAAATCCTTTAAAGACTCCCCACTAGCTCCAGATAAAGTCAAGACCCCCTAAACAGGCATTCTAGGCTCTTCCCAACCTGACTGCTCCCTTCCACATACCTGAAGTCACAGGCCATTCATCAAGGGCTCTCTGCTTTCACCCCTCCATCCTCCACACACAAACTCTCCTTCTCAGTGCAACGTGGTTTCCCCCCTCTTCTGCCTGGAAAACTCCTATCTGAAGACCCAGTTCAAATGTCATTTCTCCTGTGACATCCTCCCACACTTGCTCAGATCCTTTACTCTGTCCCTGAATAGTTTCCCAGCCTGTCCCAGTCTTTTCCCTAGTCGGTTACTACATCAAATTGTGTTATTGTTTGTCGGGGGAAAGTTACTCTGAGTAAGTTGGGTGCCTTCCCAGGGTAGCAGCTGGGACTTGTTTCCCAGTGCCTTCCACAGGGCTAGTGTAGCTTAGTTGTTGTTGTTGTTGTTGTTTAACATTTATTGCACAGGTGGATGGAGGAATCATTTATTTATTCATTTATTAAGAGTTACTGTAGTAGTTGACTTCCCAGTTGGCTCAGTGGTAAAGAATCTATCTCCCAAGCCAGTAGACACAGGAGACACAGGTTCAATTCCTGAGAAGGGAAGATTCCCTGGAGAAGGAAAACCCACTACAATATTCTTGCCTTGGGATATTTCTTCTGGACAGAGAAGCCTGGCAGGCTTCCATGGGTTCACAAAGAGTTGGACATGACTTAGCGACTAAACAACAACAACAACAGAGGTAGTTAATTAATCATTGATAAGTCACTGGTCACTATTTTAGGGGGCTAAGGAGGCAAAGATGAATAAAAGAACTCCCAGTGGAGTCCCAGCTTTGGTCCAATGCTTACATAACCAAGGGCTTTTATTACTTTTTTCTTGACTCCCTTCCCAGTAAACAAATTAAATTGCAGAGCCTGCAGAATACCACCTAATTCCATCCTATTTAATCTGGACACAACTGCCATCCATTTAACTGCCACACTGCTTACAAAAAACTCAATTGTCAGGTCTAAATTATAGCTTGTGCAAATAACCAAATTTAGATGACTTGCAACTCCACTGGGATCCTAAATCCATTATGATGTTAGTTAAGTTCTATGAATTCAATTAACCTTTCTGATCAATCATGGATTAATTAACCAAGCTGTGCTGACAAGAAAGTATTGAGGCTTTAGGTGGTTATTTTTCTAGAGACAAGAACTCATAACATTGGGCTGTATCATTTCATTAGACCCGAACTGAAATCTTTGCTCTCTGAGTTGTCTTGTCATTTGATAATAATACTCAGTTCTCTAATTCTCTTCTATATAAAAAGATCTTACTTCATCAACATGATGATGACACTGGAAGCATCTTCTAGGCAAAGATTCCACCTCTTTGACCCCTACAAAACCAACTAGCACAGTGCTTCTCCTGTACCCAGAGGTGACACGAGAATTAGAGACACCAAGAGGTGAAAAAGAACCTAGAGATCATCTTATCTGAAATTCTTACTATACAGAAGAAGAAAAAGAAACCCAGAGAAGGGCAAAGATGTGCCCAAGGCCATGAGGCTGAGCAGAGACTGGCACCCAGGTTTACTAAACTCAGCTCATGATAATAGCAACACAATAGCTACCATTTGCTTATTGATATATGTACACACACATACACACACACACACACACACACACACATGGGTCTGTAAGCAGCATACAGCCAAATGCTGAGAAGCTGACCAGTATTTTGTGGCTAAAGAGACATAAATTCAAGTGCTACCTAAGCAGCCCAAGTCTGGGGGAGAAGATGAGGTGCAGAGAAATGAAGTGCAGAGAAGTGATTCTGAATTCTGGGCATTTCTTGCTTTCCAGGCACCTGCTGGTTTGTAAGCAGTTTGCAGAAACTATTGTGCCAGAGGTTGATACACAAGGCAAAGATTTAATCAGTCTCACAGTGCTATGGAGGGACTTCCCAGGTGGCACAGTGGTAAAGAATCCACCTGTCCAAGCAGGAGATGTGTGTTTGATCCTTGGGCTGGGAAGGTCCCCTGGAGAAGGAAATGGCAATCCACTCCAGTATTCTTGCCTGGGAAATCCCATGGACAGAGGAGCCTGGAGGGCTACAGTCCATGAGGTTGCAAGAGCCAGACACAACTTAGCAACTAAACAACAACAAATAATAACAAGGAGGAAAAAGAGAAACCCAAGCAACTCAAAACAGACAGGAAGGTCACTGTGAGTGGGCAGAGAGCTCACTGCTGGCAAGAGCATAGATCCGACCATCCTCAGTGACCTCACCCCTGATTTCCTGCGGTTAAGCTACTGACAACTTGTTCCTTCTAGCACTTATTTATTTGGAATTTCTTAATGTTTCTATGAGATTTAACCCTTTCAAAATCCCTTCCAGGAAACTTGCTAAGACAGGGTAGAAGGAAGAGGTGGGAGCCAGGGCTACTGAATGACTATATGAAGGTTACACTTCTGGGCCAGGCCATCCACCTCTGAGCCTGCACAGCGCTGCTACAGGCTGGAGGAGGAAGCCCCTGGTTTCACTCTTTCGGCCAGCAGAGGTACATTAAAAATAAAACTGTATAAAGATTTAATATGCACTATTGTCAGCTCTGGACTAGGAACATTTAAGAAGTATTCTAAATAGGAGAAATATATTAATATGATTTATGTGAGTAGTTAGTTATTAAGATCATGTGTCAGAGACTGTGGTAGGCACCTTACGTGTACTATGTTCTTTATCTCTTAAAGTGCCAGAGGGTAGGCATTGCTATCATTGTGCAGACAGATACTGAAGCTCACTGGCGCCAACTAACTGGGCCCGTATCACACAGCGAGGAAGTGGCAGAGGCACTGGGTCATGCTCAGTGGTGTCAGACTCTTTGTGACCCCTTGAACTGTAGCCCACCAGACCCTTCTGTCCATGGGATTTCACAGGCAAGAATACTGGAATGGGTTACCATGTCCTTCTCCAGAGTCACTGGGTCAATATGAGGCAAATGCCCCTGTTTAGCCACCAGGAAATTCTGTCTCATCTTCATGTATTAGTTCTTGTGACTGGCACATTTAAACTTTTCAGCCCCTCAGAAAACGGGAAGAAAAAGAATATATTTGTTGTCAGTGGGGAGCTGAGAATTTTTTTGGCTTTGAGTGTGCCCTTTGCCCCTTCTCTACCACACTGGCACGTGAGGTTGCCCACCTCTGCAATATTTCCTGAACCTTCCAATCCTAGGTAGAACTCATGGGTAATGGACACATGATTCAAAAGACTTTTTATGTGAAGCAGGTGGAAGTGAAGAGCATTTTTAGAGGGCGGATCAGCAGTTTCTTTTCTCTGGAACATAAAGGTTTGATGTGAAAAGAAAGAATTCGTGGTCCCCCACATATCCCTCCTATTATTCCAACATCATCCCCTCCTTTGAGCTGTTTTTACCCACAATTTGCATGAGCACTGGCTTGCATCTCCCAATGATTAAGTTGCATTTGGAAGAATAGTGAGATTCATTTTTAGCTCCTCGTCATCAAGAACAGAGCTCTGAAATCAGCATGTGTGCTCAAAGCTTCAGGAGCGGTGAAGTTGCCAAGGCAACGGCAGTCGCTTCTGACGTCACCGAGGGAGGACACCTCCGCAGGAAAGTGGGCTCTCGCCTTCTGGATCAGCACTTCGCTGGCCTTTGTCAGATATTATTAATTCCCTCAGTGTCTCCAGGACTCTCAGAACTGTCCTCCCACTGCTCCCCACGTTGGCAAATACAAGAAGAGAAGTTCTTTTTATTAAAGTTCTTTCTTTCCCTAGTCACCCTCTGGTCAAAAGCATACTAAAAAATAAATAAAAACAGGAGCAGGAATCACAGAGGGCACTCGTGAATAGTTCCCTGGCAAATTTATCTGTGACTTTGCTTTGAAATTGGGGAAAGAGAAAATGCATAGGAGAAAGAGGCTACGGAGTTTATGCGCTTAGCAGGCAGAAGAGGGACGCGGTAAACCAAATCAAAAGAAAGGTTAAAGCTCTCTTCTCCCAACCTGTCCTCACCTGGAACCTCAATTAATAATAAAATCACCTTTGAGCAGAACCCATTGCTCAATAAAATATAAGGACTTCTCCCTACAGAGTAAAAGGATAACAACTGCACAGCGGAGAGGAGACCACTCCGAACTCGGTCCCTGGGCATGCATGGCTTACTGCCCACTCAAGTTCACTGCCCCTCTTCTGTGGGGAGAAGTGGCTACCCAGTCAAGGGTCTGTTTCCCAAGGAATCATGCATCTAGGCTGCACGTGACCAGTTCCTACCAACAAATGGGGGATGGGAGTGATGCAGGTCTTTCACTGATCAAATGAGGCCATCTCCACCTTCTCTGACCCCTTTTCCTGCCTTGAGGTTAAGATGACAGGGAGCAAGGAGTAGAAGGAGTCTGGCTCTCTAATTCACACAATGAACACATCACTGAGCTGTTTTGTAAGTCAGAAATAAAAAATCTCTTGGGTTAGACGGCTGGGCTCTCTGAGTCTCTCTGTTAGAGCAGCTTGAATTAACACCTTGACACAGCAGCCTTATCACCAACAAGGTTAAGCTAATGAGATGATCCAATGAGTCCTTCAGGCCAGGACTCTTGGTTCTGAGGTCACAGCACAGCTGTGTCCAGAATGCAAAGCCACCTACCAGAGCTAAACATACAATCTTCCCTAACTGAAGCAAAACACACTATAGCAAAATCCCTCAGCAGCATTGTTTTTGTCCAGACACAGCAGAGATTACGGGGCATGAAGCAAGCGTTGGGAGAAGGCATAGACTGGAAAGCTGGAAGGAAGATGAGTTTGTGGGGGCCAAGGCCTTGTGTCTCCTTGAGCATACCACAGGCCACTGTACAGATGCCCTAGAGGAGCCTCAGTAGGTGTAAAATCCACTATCAGGACTGCTGTGGGCAGGCGATACACCAAGGCCCACGGCCAAGAGTATGAGTGGGGGCTGAAGTGTAACAGGCCCTTTCCTTTTAAAAAAAATATGTATTTATGTATTTATTTATCTGGCTGTGCCCGGTTTTTGTTGTGGCATGTGGAACAGAACCTGGGCCCCCTGCATTGGGAGCGTGGACTCTCAGTCACTGGATCACCAGGGAAGTGCAACTGGCCCTTTTCTGACAACACCAAGCATTGAGGCTCAGAGCCCAGGTCACCTGGAGGAAAAGCGCTTAGTGCCTTTTCAAATATGTGCAAAGCTGCCATCCAAGACTAATTCTCACATCGGTGGTAGCCATAAACATCTAGCAAAAAGGCAGTGGGCTAGTGGTGGCCCTGACCCCTGAGATCTTCATAACACCAAGCTGCAATGTTTTTACCGTCTAACCATTCTCAATAGGAAGTCATATTCAAAGAAATATGATACCAAACTAAAACTTGAAAGCTTGCTCCCATCACTAAGGAAAAAATTTGCTGTATCCCTATTCCCTTTCTAGCCATCTTATCCTCCCCAACTCAGAATCTGATGTGTGCTTAGCCAGATCCACCCCCCCCCCCCCCCCCCCCCCGCTGCCCGCTGCCTGCAAGGGAAAAGACACAAATGCTCTTTGTTGCAGGGGGTTGAAGCAAGCCATGTTAGATTTCACCCCCAGAGGCCCTGATGTGATGCTGAAAAAATGGAATGAAGGCAAGGTAGATGGCAGAAGAGGAGACCTAGGCCCAGAGCAGCCAAAGAGAAAGAGGCTTTGTGAACTGGCCACTGGGATGACAAGGATAAGTGAAATTCCAAAAACAATGCTTTGGAGATGCAACAGTGGGTACAGTCATTTTTACAATGGCATTCTCCCAGGGAAGACAAGTAAAGCTCCAACAGAAGGAAAAAAGAACTTTTATCCAGAGATGATGAAGGACAGGGAAGCTTGGCATGCGGCCATCCATGGGGTGGCAAAGTCGGACTATAACTTAGCAACTAAACAACAACAACTGTGTCGTTCAGTTCAGTTAGTTGCTCAGTCATGTCCGACTCTTTGTGATCCCATGGACTGCAGCACATCAGGCCTCCCTGTCCATCATCAACTCCCAGAGTTTACTCAAACTCATGTCCATTGAGTCGGTGATGCCATCTAGCCATCTCATCCTCTGTTGTCCCCTTCTCCTCCCACCTTCAATCTTTCCCAGCATCAGGGTCTTTTCAAATGAGTCAGGGAACAACTGTGTAAGAGAATATCAGTATTTCTGGCAAACTTCATCACTGAACAGGTATCCTCATTCATCAATGACATGAATTTTCCTGATGTAGGAAATAACACAAACTTTTCTAGACGGAATTGGGTCTGTTTATTTAATATTTAGATATTAAACCCTTTGATCTTGCAAGTCCACTTGTGGAAACTTACTCAATAGAAATACTCCCACTCAGAAACTTATCAAGAAATGTGTACAAAGATATTCATTGTTGACAAGACATGCATTTTTAACTGCTTTTCCTGTGGAAATTTGTCACTCATATCCTAATGAGAAACATTATGTGCCTGTGAGGTGGCTGGTTAGGCTTTAAGATGCCATCTGACCTTGTAAAGGAACCAAGACCTGGTCTTTTATCGTTTGTTTCTAAGCCAGTCTCCACCACTAGATATAAGTCCCTTGAGGCCAGAGACCATGGCCACTTTCAGACCTGTCACAAAGTCCAGTGTAGAGTGGTATACTTAAGTGCTATTTGTTAAATGAATTCATGATGTAACTGGGCCTGAGTCAAATTTAGGCTCTAGCATGGTGCTCTAGGAGCAGAGTCAATGGAGACCAGCCTCATTCTGAAATGAACTGCTCCTATCAGCTATGTCCCACTCCATGGGACACTCCGTGCAGTTCCTGGTTTAGGTGGGAAATGAAGGGTTTCTGGAGAAGGAAGAAGGATAGTAAGACTGGCAATTGCAGTTCTTAAGATGAAATAAATCAGGGTTTTTAGTTGTTGTCCATACCCTGAATCTCCTTAAATTACCTGCAGCCCTTTTCTGGGGAAAGTGTATGGCTTTCATGAGCTTGTTGAAGAATTTAGGTTCAGGACACTCTAAAAGACTAATATTGACTGAAGTTTTCCCAGGTGACTCAAGGGTAAAGAATCTGCCTGCCAATGCAGGAGGCATGGGTTCGATCCCTGGTGCAGGAAGATCCCACATGCCCATGTGCCACAACTACTAAACTAGCACTCTGGAGTCCAGGAGTTGCAGCTACTGATCCCATGTGCTGCAGCTGCTGAAGCCCCTGTACTTAAAGCCTGTGCTTCACAACAAGAGAAGCCACCTCAATGGGAAGCCCACACACTGCAGCAAGGAGTAGCCCCACTCACCACAACTAGGGGAAAATTCATGCAGCAACGAAGACCCAGCACAGCCAATATCCCAATGCAGAGGGCCCAAGTTCTACCCCTGGTCAGGGAACTACAGCCTGCACACTGGAACTAAGCATCTTGTATGCTGCAACAAAGATCAAAGATCCTGTATGCTACAACTAAGACCCGGTGAAGATAAATAAATAAATATTCTAAAATCTAATTATTAAAAAAGGCTTTTAATTCACCAAGTCAAAGTATTTTGACTCATAGAAGACTATGTACAGACAACCTGTGCCAAAGAGTAATATACCAAAGGTGACTGAGAAACCAGGAGACGAAGGCCAATGTCATACAGAGGCCTACAAATGACGCTTAAAAATAAACTGCCACCTGGATGTTAATTCTCCTTTTGCAGCGCCTTAATACAATATTTTGAAGCATTGCAATTTCAAAGGGTGATTACTACCATAGATAGCCTTCCAGCTCATAAGCTTACCCTAATGTTATATGTCTTAAGTAGGACCTACAATTAATTAAGTGTGAAAAGGCATCTTGTGACTTTTAAAAAACTAAAATGGAAAAAAATCTCAGAAAGGAGCAAACTGAACATTTAAAACATCACCTATAAGACAAAATATAACATGGAATATTTCGCAACACCATTCACCTTATCATAAAACTATTAATCAAACCCTTTCAGGTGGGCAGTCAAAAGCAGTTAACTTGGTGTGACAGCATTTCATTCAGCTTGGTTCAGCATCATTCTGGAAGCAAGCGAGCAGCACCATTAATCCATTTCCTAAATCCTCAGCAACACCATTAATCCATTTCCTAATCCTTACGCAAACATTTTTTTTTTTAACCAAACAGCCATCAATTTAACCTTTAGTTATTTGCTTTTTAAAAAGCTCTGCTGCTTGCCAATCTGATTACCTTTCAAGATCTCTTTGGGTGTTCCTGATATTTTGTAATGCACCAAAGATAGATTGGACAGAAAGAAATTTTCAGAAATTTGCCACAATGTGTATATGAGTACAGCAAGAAATTCACCACTGTGCTCCCAATCATTTTCTTCTTTACTCCTTGATGTCATATGACTTGTCCTGAGGCAGAACTCCCTACCTCCCTCCACTCCTTATCCTTCCACCATCCAATTAGCTCCTACTGTTGACCTACAGGTTAACAAATAGCTGTATTTGAGGCCACTTAACCCTCTGCATAGGGAGATGATGGGCTCACCAACACCACTTATTGGCACTTACCGGCCTACTAAGCAAATAATAAGATGCAGTACTTGGTCTCCAGATGCATACCAATCAAGCAGAGAAAAACCTGTACTTAACACAAAAAACATCTGAGCAAAAAGACTTCCCTGGTGGCTCAATGGTAAAGAACACCCCTGTCAATGCAGGAGATGTAAGGAATGTGGGTTGGACCCCTGGATTGGGAAGATCCCCTGGAGGAGGCAGTGGCAACCCAGTTATCTCTTGCCTGAAAAACTCCATGGACAGAGGAACCTGGCGGGCTACAGTCCATGGGGTTGCAAAGAGTCGGACAAGACTGAGCAAGTGAGAATATACAGTATAGCAGAAAATATCTAACCCTGTGGTGGATGGGGCAGAAGACTTGGTTGAGAAATTGCAATTCAGTTTTACATTAGTTGGGTGAGTGATACAAGAGTCCTTAAAGAATACATAAGCACACACATATGACATTTGCACTACATAATACATTAAGACTGCTTTAAAGATCAAGAACCCCTGCATAGGGCTTGTTAAATGGAGGTTGCCTAGATTAGTAGCACAAGCAATGAACTGTGCATCAACAGATTGAGTCTCTGTGTTACTCACATACTGAGTTCCTGTCTCCTGCGTCTTGCACCTATAAAGGTACTGATCACTAAAGTCCTGATATTGGTTGCCTTTCTACTAGTTCAGCCTTCCCTCCCTCAGTGACCTTGGGCAAAGTGAGAATCTGAGGGGCCTCCATAGGTGCCCCAACAGCTGCAGAGCTGGATCCCTGGGACATCTCACCGCAGAGTCCCCGGTGCTAGTGAGAAACACCCAGTCCAGAGCCAGACACCAAACCTAGCTGGGAAAGCTCAGAAGGAGGAGGGTGCTTGCGAAGCCAAAGTATCAGGACCATGAGATTTGACATGCGTGACTAGATTGATGTTTATTGGATGTGCTGTCCAACTTCAGGGGGCACTATTCATTCATAATCATTGTAGATTTCTACAGGTATTTTGACACTTTCTGGTAGATATCAGAAAAACGTTTAGGGGAAGTATGCTTTTTCTAATTCACACCAAATTTCAGCATGGACTAGCTGGCAGGCCTGAGATGGAGGAGTGAGGTGAACAAGCCAATTCCCAAAGGCCAGGGTCAAGGATGGACCCTATGGCTTTAGATGCCCAATCTGGGAGCATATACTTGTGAAGTTACTATCACCACCACTTTAAAGTTGATGCCCAAATCTCTACCCTTAAACCTGACCTCCTGCCACCTGCTTTATAAGTTCACCCAGAATTCTCTGGGACCCTTAAGCCTAGCCAAACAGGTCTACCTTCTCACTTCCCTCTTCTGTTGAATTATTCTCCCAATGTCTGAATCTGAAACCCTGAAATCACTTTGGAGCCCTTCACCCCTCCCTCCCTTCATTATTCACTCAGGGACCATGGCCTCTAACTTGATATCAATTTCCTTGCTCCCAGACCTCCTACCATGACCCAGTTCAAATATTCATCTTCTCTCCCCCAAACCACACAACATCCTCCTAACTGGTCATCAGTCTTTCTGCTTCAGTATACCCTATATAGTCTTGGAAAACTGTGCTAAAACACTGTTCTAAACACATCACTTCTTATCCACAAACCTTCACTAAATCATCCTGCTTACTGAGTCAAGCCATATCTGTCCCCAAACAGTGTAATATCCCTCCATGCAGGCAACATTCACTATTATCAAAATCCTTACTGTTCACACTCAACTAGCCAGTCATTTGCATGTGTGCTCTGTTGTGTCTGACTCTGTGCAACCCTATAGACTGTAGCCTACCAGGCTCCACTGTCCCTGAGACTATCCAGGCAAGAATACTGGAGTGGGTTTGGGTTGCTATTTCCTACTCCAGGGGATTTTCCTGACCCAAGGATTGAACCCACGTCTCCTGTGTCTCCTGCACTGCAGGCAGATTCTTTACCACTAGCCCATCAAGGAAGCCTCAGCCTGTCATTTAGGGGAAAGCAGTATTTCTAAGCCTCAGCTTTGTCATTTTTTAAGTGGGATACTAACAGTATCTACTTTATAGAGCTATTGTGATGATTAAGTAAAATAATATGTATAAAGTACCTAATGCTTTGTGGCTCAGATGGTAAAGAATCTGCCTATAGTGCAGGAGACCAGGGTTTGACCCCTGGGTCAGGAAGATCCCCTGGAAAAGGAAACGCCAATCCGCTCCTGTATTCTTGCCTGGGAAATCCCATGGACAAAGGAGCCTGACGGGCTACAAAAGAGTTGAACTTGGGGCTGCAAAGGAGTCAGACATGATTTCACTACTAAACAACAAATTGGGGACGCCTCAGCCAGTCATTTAGAGAAAACAATATCTCCAAGCCTCAGTTTCATCATCTGTTAAATGGGGATATTAACAGTATCTACTTCATAGAGCTATGGGGATGATTAAGTAAAGTAATATATGTATAAAGTGCTTACCACACTGCCTCTCAGTAAGTACCAGTGGTGCTGATAAAGGTGATCTCCCCAAAACATCCCTCAAATTACTTCATTCCCAACCCCAGCTTGAGATTATTCTCATATTTACTTCCAATAAAATTCACTCAGCTGTTAAATCCTATAAGTGTACTTGATCTAGCCATCTGTCTTGCAATTCCCCTTAAACTTCCCCAAATTTTCCTTCTCTACCCATTAAGGAATGGAATCTTCGAGGACAAATTGCTAGAAGTATTGAAGGGTCCAGTCCACTTACCATAATACTCATCTGAACTTTTATTTCTTTTGAAAATCATCTAAAGTTTCATTAAAGAAGCAGGGAAGACATTTCATCTCCTGTTTAGAAAATGTGGGTCTTACTTTCCAATAGTACTGATCTACATATTTTTAAGGGTGTAATATGCATATGTGTATATTTTTGAGAATGAAAGAGAGGCTTAAAATAGTCAAAAAACAAACTGTCTTCCCAGAATGCAGAGAATCAGAGTGATAGAGTGAAGAGTATGAAATCTGAATTTAGACAGATATTGGATAAAAGACCAGCTCTTTCACTTCCTAGCTTAATGCCCAAGAAATGTCTCCATGTGCTCACAAAACTAGCATCAGCCAGTTTTCTTTTCTCCTACTCTGATGCTGAGATGTCTGGAGCTCTCAAAAATTCTGCCAAGTAATTAAGCTTCCAGAGTCCCCATAAAAAGGCCTTCAGCTACAGCCAAAGCTGTCACCTCCTGTCCCGGGTAGCTAAGTCATAGATGTTGTCAACGCCTGCCACCACCTGCCAGCCAGAGACCTCAGGGCCCTGACCTGAGCAGCAGAAATTATGCTCCCTCCTCCACACACCCCACCCCCACCTCAGCTCTGGGCTGAGTGTCTCAGAGACTTCAGACAAACAGCTTTCCTCCTCCTCTCAAAATGCAAACATGTTCCACAGGGCCTTCTGCTCACCGCACAGAACATGACATTTAACAGGCACTCAAAAAGCATCATTTAACTCCTGGTGCTTGAGCTCGAGAGAGTACTGCAAAATGAATATTGTTCTTAATGTTGACCCTGATCTTTGGCTCCACAGCATTGGTCTTCAGCGATGCTTGTGAGCCTTGATTCTTTCTCCTCTGAGCAAGACATATGGATCCTCAAGCCAGAGTTTTCTACCAGCATGCTGCAAATGGGTCACTGGTGTACCAGGAGATACCATTTGCTCCAAGTCTCCAGGGTTGCTGGGCTGGGATTGGAGGCAATAGTCACAGAACCAGACCCCTCACATGATCAGCAACCCCCAAGGTTAACCCCAGTGTCTCCTACAATTACTAGCATTGTTTCTGCTTGGAATAATTATAACTATTGCTATCTAGCAAAAAATGAAGAACCACTCAGAGTGAACCCCAATGAAAACTATGGACTTGGGGTGATTATGGTGTGTCATTATAAATTCATCACTTATAAGAAACATATCATCCTGATGGGGGATGTTGATAATGAGGGAGACTATGCATCCGTGAAAGGTATATGGGAAATATCCATGCCTTCCTCTTAATTTTGCTGTAAGCCTGAAACTGCTCTAAAAATTGTCTTTAGGGCTTCTTTAGTGGCAAAGAATCTGCCTGCCAATGCAGGAGACACAGTTTCTATCCCTGATCCAGGAAGATCCCACATCCTTTGGAGCAACTCAGCCCATGCACCACAACTACTGAGCCTGTGCTCTAGAGTCCAGGAGCCGCAACTACTGAAACCCATGCACCCCAGAGCCTGTGCTCCACATGCAGAAGCCACAGCAGTAATAAGTCTGCACATCACAGCTAGAGAAAGCCCACATGCAGCAATGAAGACCTGGCACAGCCATAAATAAATAAAATAAACTTAAAAATTAATTGCCTTTAAAAAATCATGCTGTAAATTCAAATGTTCTCAATATTTTTAGGCAAATGAGCACATTTATCAGCAGCCATGGAAAGGGACTCTGCGGGGGAAAGTATGTATAAGTGCTATTCTTCTGGTGGGAGGAGAAGGGGATGACAGAGGATGAGCTGGGAGATGATTGGATGGCATCACTGACTCAATAGACACGAGTTTGAGTAAACTCCAGAAGTTGGTGATGGACAGGGAGGCCTGGTGTGCTGCAGTCCACGGGGTCACAAAGAGTCGGACACGACCGAGCGGCTGAACTGAACTGAACTGAACTGATTCTTCTCATCAAATATTGCTGATAATTGATAAAAAGGAGGAGGACAGTCACAAACATTTCTATGTGAGAAAAAACAGTGGCATTTCAAGTTACTTCACTTACATGGAAGCACTTGAAATTCACTCACTCTCTTAATCATTCTCTTCCCAAAAGCTTGGCAAATGCAACTAGGTAATGATTTCCCAAGAAACCCATGTTTCTTCTCTAATTACAACCGCCCTTAGTTCACTCCTCTTATTTCTCACTAATTTGTAAAAAGTAACAATCAGATTTACCTATCACAACCATCTTGCAAAACAAAGATGCCACTCCCTCTTTCAAGAGACAAGGGAGTTATTTCCTTCTATATACATGCATTTGCTACATAGGATCGACCAACACCAGAAAAAATATGTTCATGTGCACTAGAAAAGAAATGGAAGAATATTTCCCATATGGTCCAATGTGGGGATTTTTTAATGTGTACAAGTAAATTCAATGTTTCCATGTTATAAAGCTTTCAATTTATTTATGGCATTTATACGAAAGCAAGAGGAATTTTACTTTCTGGGAACGGATCATTGTTTCATATTCAGGACTAATTGCTTTATGCTGTTTATCTCTCATTGGTTAAAGAAAAAGAAAAAAAAACTTTCAAAAATGAAGCAAGCCTCTGTCAATCACCTCCCAAAATGTTCTATTTTCCTCTTGTGAGTAAAAGCATATCCAAAGGGTATATTTCACTAAGAGTAGTTCATGATGTTTGGACAACAGTCTGTGTGGCTAAATGTCAGAGACATTTCTATCAAAGTCTATTTCTTCAGGGCCCATTATCTCCCTGGCATCTCTCCAGCTGATGAAGGAAAGAAAGGGCACAACAACCAATGAAACCACAGAGCCCACGCTTCCTTGTCCCAACCATCAGCCTCCGTCCTGGTCAGAACAGTCCTCACTTGGTCCATGGAGCTCCACACCCCTCTAGGCTGACTCCTGCTCTCACCTTTACTTAGCCTCAAGAGAGATTTCTCACTCCAACTGCCTGTGACACTTGACAACTTAAAGAGGCTAAAAAAAGGGAAGGAGCAGTGCATGTTCAAAGAAGTGACGGAAATTTAGAAGCATCTTAGAGGCACTCTGTTTAAAAAACTAAAAATACTGCTGCTGTAGGAAACAACAGTCCCACTCCTGGGCATGTGTCTAGAGAAAACTATAATTCAAAAAGACACATGTACCCCAATGTTTGCAGCACCACTGTTCATAGAAGCCAAGATATTGAAACAACCTAAATGTCCATTAACAGATTAATGTGATAAGATGTGTGGTGTACACACACACACACACACACACACACACACACGTATATATATGTACAACGGAATACTACTCAGCCCTAAAAAAGAAAGACATAATGCCATTTGCAGCAGTAAGGCTGGACCTAGAGATTATCATATGAGTGAAGTAAGTTACTCAGAAAAATACAAATATATGATATCATGTATATGTGGAATCTAAAATATGATAAAAATGACCTTATCTATGAAATAGAAATGGACTCACAGACATAGAAGATCAATTTATGGTTACCAAAGGGGAAAGGTGGGAGGGGTAGATTAGAAGTTTGGGATTAACAGATACACACTATTATATATAAAATAGATATACAAGGTTCTACTGTATAGCACAGCCAACTATAGTCAATATCCTGTAATAAGCCATAATGGAAAATAATGTGAAACAAATATATATATATAGTATAAAACTGAATCACTTTGCTATAATCAGAAACTAACACAATATAGTAAATCAACTATACTTCAATTAAAAAAAAGAATACAAGTCTCTCTTGCATAAAAGTGGTATTTCAGCATTCACCATTCATTCCTTTGACTTTTTTTCTAGACCATCTATGAAAATGAAAATATCCCTGATAAGGAAAAGTTGAGGGCATGCTAGAGAATCAAAGTCTCAATGAGATAGAAAATTATACTAGCCACAATATTTTCATGGTATTTGAGTTGATTAAGCAGCTTCAGAGATACAGTCTCACTTGGTGCTCACTAACAAACACATAACCCAGAAAAGGAGGAAGTATTTTTGGTATTATCATATCCACTTTACAGATAAGATACTAGATGATGAGAAATATTCATCCCCATCCCAATTCCCATCCTATTCAAAGTAAAAAGCTGAACACAGACCCAAACTCAGACTTCTGCCACACAAGTATGGAGCTGGCTCCGGTCAAAGTCATTCTTACTCGTCCCTCTCCCTTGCCTTCAAACTTCCCATTTCTGGTCAGACCCCAAATCTTTTGCTCAAGGATCCCAACCATGCCTGTGTCCCAAACCCTCACCTTCCTGAAGGAGCATGCTCTGCTGGCCTCAAGGTAAGCCAATGAATCCCAGAGGAGGTGTTGGGATAAGGAAGGAACTTTATTCAGGAGTCAGTTGACCAAGAAGAAGGCAAACTAGCACCTCAAAATAACCATCTTGTCAGGGGCTGGTTGCCATGTTCTTTTACAGAAGAGAAGTTGGGGGAGGTGAGGAAACAAAGTAAAAAGACTAGTCAGTCCTTGCAAATGTGCCATAGAATGGCAAGCCTTGGGCAGGGAAATGTGTCAGTGTCACGTCTTTACATTCCTTCACAGGTGAGCAGCTCAGGTTATCTCCCTGAGGCAGGCCATTAAGTATGCTTACGAAAGTGGCAAGATGACAGTTAAAGTCACAGAAGCAGATCCAGCATAAATTCAAAATTAACCCTCCCCCTCTCTACCCCAGCAAGTCCACTCTACCCAATTGAAAATAACAATATTTACTATGAGCACCTACTATGTGCTAGGCCCTGGGCCTTAGGATATAGCAATACAGGATTAGATCCAAAGGTCCTTCTTCCAAATCGGGACTCCCATATTTGGTTATCCACCAGAATCCCACAGATCTTTATTTCAATGGTGAAAGCAGTAATAGTGATGTCTAAAAGTTATGGAGAATTGAGAATGTGTGAGGTACTATTCTAGGCATTTTACTTATGCTAACTCATCCAATTCTCATAATATCCCTATGAAGTATTTTTCATATTTAACAAATGAGAAAACCGAGTCCAAGAGAGATTGCCCAGCAAGGCTGCACATCTATTAAGTGGCCGAGCAGATACACACAGGTGGCTTGGCCCTGTAGTCCCCACTCTGAACTGTTACACTATGCTAAGAACCAGCAGAAGAAGTAGAAGGGAAATAAGATTCTATTCAATAGGTAGGTATTAATTTAACACTGTGGCTTCCCTGGTGACTCAGCTGGTAAAGAATCTGCCTGAAATGCAGGAGTTGTTGTTGTTCAGCCCTAAGTCAAGTCTGATTTTTTGTGACCCCATGAACTGCAGCACACCAGGCTTTCCTGTCTTTCACTATCTCTCTGAGTTTGCTCAAACTCTTGTCTGTTGAATCAGTGATGCCATCCAACCATCTCATCCTCTGTCGCCCCCTTCTCCTCTTGCTCTCAATCTTTCCCAACATCAGGGTCTTTTCCAATGAGTCAGTTCTTCACATCAGGTGGCCAAAGTATTGGAACTTCAGCTTCAGCATCAGTCCTTCCAATGAATATTCAGGGTGAATTTCCTTTAGGATTGAATGCTTTGATCTCCTTGCTTTCCAAGGGACTCTCAAGAGTCTTCTCCAGCACCACAGTTTGAAAGCATTAATTCTTTGGCAATTAGCCTTCTTTATGATCCTTCATTATGGTCTATACATGACAACTGGCAGGAGACTGCCTGCCAATGCAGGAGATGTGGGTTTGGTCTCTGAGTCAAGAAGATCCCCTGGAGAAGGAAATGGTAACCCACTCCAATAGTTTTGCCTGGGAAATTCTATGCACAGAATAGCCTGGTGGGCTATAGTCCATGGGGTTGCAAGAGAGTCGGACATGACTCAGCAACTAAATCACCACTATGTGCTCAGAATAAGGAGTTAGAGATGAATGTAAACACCTCCAGGTGGGAGCTTCCTTCCTCTACCTGCCTTGAAAGACAAGGCCAGCTCATGTAAACACACCTCCAACAGAGATGATGGCCCAGCAGGTAGGGCCTCATGCCTCCAAGTCCAGTCACCCTCTCTCTACACACTCCCTTCACCCTGCCCTTCCTCTCTGACCCTCATCCACACTACACTCTGGATGCCAAGAGTCAGCTAAGGCCTCCTTGGTCTCACGACACTTTGACTTTGTGTCTCTAGCCCAACCTAACACTCCCTTTGTGACGATTTCAACACTGCCTAATTTGGATAATAGGTCAGCCCCTTCCCCAGCTAACCTCTATTACCCCCCATCTGGGAATGGGTTAAGACACCAGTTTAGACTTCATAGCAATCTGCAGGATATGCATGCTTGATCCACTTTTGTCTCTTTGATTCATCTTTATTTGTTGATTCCTTCAACAAGTAATGTGCATGACTATGTGCCAGGCCACATGCAAAGTGGCTTAGTTTATATGCATCATTCCTTTAAATCCTCCCAAGACCACCATTAAGTTTTTATTATCTCCATTTTAGAAGGGAATGGCAATACACTCCAGTATTCTTGCCTAGAAAATCCCATGGATAGAAGAGGCTGGCAGGCTACAGTTCATGGGGTCGCCAAGAGTCAGACATGACGAATGACTGAGCACACATGCATGCACGCACTGCCACTTCATGTATTAGGACACTGAACTCTTGGCACTTTAATCAAATTCTTTGGGAACCAGTTGCTAGTCTGTGAGCTCCTAGAAGCTATATTTATCTTTCACTTTTCTGCCCCAGGCCTTCAGCAGACGGCCAGCAAACAGTTGTTGAATTGCACTGGATTAACCACAAGCCAGTTGGGCATTCCTTGCAGCCTGCCTCCTAGTAATACTCACTGTAGCTCTTGTTGTTCTGAGAGCCTCTCCCATTCATATTCACACAACAGACACTGACATGAATGGCACCTGCTTTACCAGTGGCCACCGCACACTACCAGGGCTTCGCAAGCTGGGGATGGTTAGAAAGCTTACTATGCCCACATCTCCCACAGAATGGAACCAAAAGCAATTATCCAGGGTTAAGGGGTGAGCACGCAAGCAGTGAGAGCCCCTGCCAGCCAGGTCTGGGTGAGCTCTTTCAGCCTGGGTACCTGGAAAAATCACGCCCATGATACCTGCTCCTTCTCGTTGCCCTGGAGGCCTCGACGGCTGTCAGCTCTCTGTCCTGACAGACCCTGATGATAATGAGCCAGTAATACCTCTCTGGAGGCCTTGCTAAGTCATCAGACCCCAGGATGGTACCATCTGCCGTGGGGAAGAACGCCCAGAGATGCTGATCCTAAGGCAACAGCCTTACAAAGGGATTTTAGCCTGGGACTCATGCCAGACACAGAGGCACTTAAAGTCAGGCCTGACCTGACACTGCAGGGTTTAAAATTCAGAGCCAATAGACCAAGTGCCCCCAAGGAGAAAAGCAAGTGGTTTTCCGAAGACAGTGGGACCTGCTGTTTCCTCTGAGGAACCCATTAATGAAATGATCATAAAAATAAAGTATCATTAAAAGAACACATTTAGAACAATTGTTCCCTGCAGCACGTTGTAATCCCTATAACTCTCAGGGAACAGCTTTGAGCTCTGCAGAGCCGCCCCCACGCAAGACGCAATCTGTCTGCCGCAGAGGAGAGTGAGTCAGCCTGCAGCAGCGGGGAGGGAGGGAAGGACAGCCTCCACCCTCCCCACCATAACTCAGCAACTCTTCTGAGTTTTCTTCAAAGTGAGTTTAACCCTGGTGTTGGAGAAGACTCTTGAAAGTCCCTTGGACTGCAAGGAGATCTAACCAGTCCATCCTAAGGAGATCAGTCCTGGGTGTTCATTGGAAGGACTGATGCTGAAGCTGAAACTCCAATACTTTGACCACCTCATGGGAAGAGTTGATTCATTGGAAAAGACGCTGATGCTAGCAGGGATTGGAGGCAGGAGGAAAAGGGGACTACAGAGGATGAGATGGCTGGATGGCATCACCAACTTGACGGACATGAGTTTGAGTAAACTCCAGGAGTTGGTAATGAACAGGGAGGCCTGGCGTGCTGTGATTCATAGGGTCGCAAAGAGTCGGACACGACTGAGTGACTGAATTGAACTGAACTGAACAGGTCACTTCTCTCTGTTTCAAAAGGGAGAGTATTTCAGAGGTTTCCAAATGATGAGGACAGTGGCCTGCCTCAGAAGCAATTGTACCCTTCCCCTAGCAGGAATGATGTCCACTCAAGTCCTCCACAGTCTGGGTTTCTGAATGCAAAACTCTAGATACATCCTTGACCCCTCATATTTGTCTATCCCTGGTGTCTTCAATATCCCCAGTTATAAACTGGACTGAGTCAGACTTATACACACTGCAGGCATTCATCCATCCATTCACTGATGCTTATTGAGTAGGATGTCATGCTAAGCCATGCCAGGTGTTAGGGAATTGGGGCTGTGCAGGTTGACAAATGGTAGCCTCTTGGGTCAGGCCCATTCAGCCATTTTCCTCTATCGCCCCTTCTCTGATGGCTCAGACAGTAGTATTCCTGCAATGCAGGAGACCTGGGTTCGATCCCTGGGTCCAGAAGATTCCCTGGAGAAGGGAATGGCAGCCCACTTCAGTAATCTTGTCTGGGAAACTCCATGGACAGAGGAGCCTGGTTGGCTTCAGTCCACGGGGTCGCAAAGAAGTCAGACATGACTGGGCAATTAAAACTTCCACTTCCACTTCCCCTTCACACAGCAGGAAAGAGGGATGCCTTCCAGGTGAATAGACAAAGCTGGACACTGGCAGGTCAACTGAGATTGGAGGAGCTCCTGCCTGCTCCCAGCTCACTGTCTGCTTGAGTTACTGTCCCTAGAAGCTCTGACCCATGAGCAGCCCGTGAGGGGCCAGGCCAGGAGCAGAGATGAGGATGCATCACACAGCCCTTTGTGGACGGAGTACACAGCTAAGCTGGACAGAGGCGGTCCAATTTCCGCCCAGCTCTCACAGTGGACAGAGAGACTGACTTCACCTATGACGGCTGGCCTCCCATGCTTCCCCTAGCTGTGGCTGTGGGACCTTCTGGGTCCTGACCATATTGAGACTGTGCTCTGAGTCCCTCTCCCTGGGATTCCCTGGAGGAGTCCTCTGCACCTCCTGGGTTCATGGACTACTGATAGAGCCTACCCTTCTCTATTTCACTCCCTCCTACTTTTTGCCTACCTGATCCCTCCCCAAACTTTCCACCAAGCCCTCAGGAGGCAGTCAGCTCAGTGATCTAACTCTGTCATTGTCCCTCTTCTATTTCCTTAGTCATGTCTGTTGCTCTCTTTTTAACACCCCAAAAATGTGTCTGTTTCTTACCTAAAATGGTACTAGTCAGGAAACTGTCAAGAGATGCTCCATGTCCACAGTGTGGAGCGAGCAACTATGACCTCTGGGTTGAGGGACAGCACTTCTGGGTGGTTGCAGACAGCAACCATCTTCTTACACACCCACCTTTCTCCAAGCAGCTCCTCAAGCCCCTTTCCAAGACTGGCAGTCTTCCCTCACTGCAGACATGGGCCTTCTCAAAATTCAGTCTGGTCATGACATTTCTCTGCTTAAAAACCCATAAATGAGGCCACAGAGCACAGTAGCTAAGATCATGGTCCCTGAAGCTGGACTGACTGGTTTGAAATCCTGACTCTCTCATTACTACCCAGGGGAACCCTG
Organism: Muntiacus reevesi; assembly: GCF_963930625.1. Classification (NCBI taxonomy): domain Eukaryota; kingdom Metazoa; phylum Chordata; class Mammalia; order Artiodactyla; family Cervidae; genus Muntiacus; species Muntiacus reevesi. The sequence goes on along the minus strand of NC_089253.1, from coordinate 82,417,687 downwards.
TGAAAGTGGCTTCACTTCTCTTGGCCTTGGTTTCCTTATCTATAAAATGGGTTTTGTAGTAGTATCTGTCTCATTAAGAATTGCTTGCGGACTTTCCTGGTGGTTCCGTGGTTAAGAATCCACCTGCCTTCATGGATTAGAAGAATCAATATTGTGAAAATGAGTATAATACCCAAAGCAATCTATAGATTCAGTGCAATCCCTATCAAGCTACCAACGGCATTTTTCACAGAACGAGAACAAATAATTTCACAATTTGTATGGAAATACAAAAATCCTTGAATAGCCAAAGCAATCTTGAGAAAGAAGAATGGAACTGGAGGAATCAACCTGCCTGACTTCAGGCTCTACTACAAAGCCACAGTCATCAAGACAGTATGGTACTGTCATAAAGATAGAAATATAGATCAATGGAACAAAATAGAAAGCCCAGAGATAAATCCACGTACCTATGGACAACTTATCTTTGACAAAGGAGGCAAGAATATACAATGGAAAAAAGACAATCTCTTTAACAAGTGGTGCTGGGAAAACTGGTCAACCACTTGTAAAAGAATGAAACTAGAACACTTTCTAACACCATACACAAAAATAAACTCAAAATGGATTAAAGATCTAAATGTAAGACCAGAAACTATAAAACTCCTAGAGGAGAACATAGGCAAAACACATTCCAACATAAATCACAGCAAGATCCTCTATGACCCACCTCTCAGAATATTGGAAATAAAAGCAAAAATAAACAAATGGGGCCTAATGAAACTTAATAGCTTTTGCACAACATAGGAAACTATAAGCAAGGTGAAAAAACAGCCTTCAGATTGGGAGAAAATAATAGCAAATGAAGAAACAGACAAAGGATTAACCTCAAAAATATGCAAGCAACTCCTGCAGCTCAATTCCAGAAAAATAAATGACCCAATCAAAAAATGGGCCAAAGAACTAAACAGACATTTCTCCAAAGAAGACATACAGATGGCTAACAAACACAAGAAAAGATGCTCAACATCACTCATTATGAGAGAAATGCAAATCAAAACCACGAAGAGGTACCACTGCATGCCAGTCAGAATGGCTGCTATTCAAAAATCTACAAGCAATAAATGCTGGAGAGAGTGTGGAGAAAAGGGAACCCTCTTAAACTGGAATGCAAACTAGTACAGCCAATATGGAGAACAGTGTGGAGATTTCCTTTAGAAACTGGAAATAGAACTGCCATATGACCCAGCAATCCCATTCCTGGGCATACACACCAAGGAAACCAGATCTGAAAGAGATACGTGTACCCCAATGTTCATCGCAGCACTGTTTATAATAGCCAGAACATGGAAGCAACCTAGATGCCCATCAGCAGACGAATGGATAAGAAAGCTATGGTACATATACACAATGGAATATTACTCAGCCATTAAAAAGAATTCATTTGAATCAGTTCTAATGAGATAGATGAAACTGGAACCCATTATACAGAGTGAAGTAAGCCAGAAAGATAAACACCAATATGGTATACTAACGCATATATATGGAATTTAAAAAGATGGTAACGATAACCCTATATACAGGACAGAAAAAGAGACACAGATGTACAGAACAGACTTTTGGACTCTGTGGAAGAAGGTGAGAGTGGGATGATCTGAGAGAATAGCATTGAAACATGTACATTATCAAGTGTGAAACAGATCGCCAGCCCAGGTTGGATGCATGAGACAAGTGCTCAGGGCTGGTGCACTGGGAAGACCCAGAGGGATGGGATGGGGAGGAAGGTGGGAGGGGGGATCAGGGTGGGGAACACATGTAAATCCATGGCTGATTCATGTCAATGTATGGCAAAAAAACCACTACAATACTGTAAAGTAATTAGCCTCCAACTAATAAAAATAAATGAAAAAATAAATAAATTAATAAAATCAGCTTGAACAACTGGAAAAAAAAAAAAAAAAGAATCCACCTACCAATGCAGGAAACACTGGTTTGATCCCTGGTGCAGGATAATTCCACATGCCATGGAGCAGCTAAGCCCATGCACCACAGCTACTGAAGCCCCTGGGCCCTAGAACCTGGGCTCTGCAACAAGAGAAACCATGGTAATGAGAAGCCCATGTACCAAAGTAGAGTAGCCCCCACTCAAAGCAACTAGAGAAAACCCTTGGATGGCAACAAAGACCCAGTGCAGCCAAAAATAGATAAATAAATAGATGAATAAAAAAAAATTTAAAGAACTGTTTGAAAGAATGATTGAGGTTAATACTGAGCTTAGAACAACATCTGGCACCAAGTCTTCTGTAAGTTTTTATTAAATAAGAGGGATGGCTCCCCACTACCTATCACTTAAAACCCAAGTTTCATAAATGTCTCACAGAGTCTTCACTATCTGCTCCACTGACCTTTCCCATCTCACAGCCCCACACCAGCAGGCAGAGCTTCAGACACTGAGCCTTGGGCAGACCCTGAATATACCTTGGCCTGATCACACCTCTGTCTCTATCTCCCTCCTAACCCCACCCATTTGGGGGCTTTTCTTCTGCCTGGAAAGTTTGCCCCCATTAAATCTTGGCCTAAACGCCCATGACTCTGCTCATCCCCTGCCCACACTGGGTTTGATGGCTTCTCCATGTGCTTATATGGCTCCTGTTTTTCACCTCCTGGCACTTCCTAGGCTGCATTCTAATTGCTTATTTCTCATTAGCCTAAAAACTAGCCAGTTATCTCAACCTGTTTCATGATGCTTATTACCTAGTTGGTGCTCAATGAATATCTGATGAAAGAACAGATGTCTGAGTTGTATACTACATCAATCCTCAGCCATATTCTCAAGCCCCCAATTATTCCAGATACACCCACTGCTTGGACACTGCTCTCAGTGCCAAAAGGAGGGTTCGTTTCTTCCAAGGATATCCAAATTCCAGAAGGATAAGCAGAGTGGTTGTGGCGGGGGCAGAGCCTCAGGGAAGGGGTGCAGGCTGAGTCTCGTTGACCAAGAGGTGGCAACAACAAACAGAGTTGAATCTCATCTTCCGAATGGCAGTTTTCCAGAGAGCACAGAACCCTGCAATGCTAGTGGAAGGAATCCTGGACCACTGATGGGATCAGAGCCCTGGCCATCCCACTGACCTGTGGGACAGCCTTCCTGCCTCTCTGGGCCTCAGTTTCCTCATCTGTAAGATGAGTGTGTGTGTGCTTCATTCTCAGTCCTGTTTGACTCTTTGCGACCCCATGGCCTATAGCCTGCCAGGCTCCTCTCTCCATGGAATTCTCCAGGTAAGAATAATGGAGTGGGTAGCCATTCCCTTTTCCAGGGGATGTTCCTGACCCAGGGATTCAACCTAGGTTTCCAGCATTGCAGTTGAATTCTTTACCATCTAAACCACCAGTGAAGTCTAGCATTTAGTGAACACTGGCTGAATAAGTAATTTGCTGACTTAATGATACATCTTCTGAGCATTTATGAGTGCTCAGACAAGGGTGCTAGATGCCAGTGATAATATTTAGGGTGCTCTGGTTTATCAACCACAAAGGTAGCTTTCAAAAGCCAGGATGTCAGAATTTGCTGATAGACACACAAGTAACTACCTAGTCATCTTCCTTGTGCACCTGAGGGCCTTTCCACTGAGAAATATACATGTTCTTAATTTTCTTCTCTCTAGTGACTCGTACCTCATACCTTCACAGAGCCTTGGTCCCATCACTGATGTTAAAAAACAAAAAATCAAATCTGAAAGGAAACGCAAAAGAGAAGAGTCTATCTGATTGGCCCACCTCTCTTTGGACCTCTGCCCAGTGTAAGTCCGAGTCTGGCCTTGTGGACCCAGCCTACTTTTCATGACTAGCTTTTATCTAAACAGACTCCCCTGACTGTCTATTCTGAAGTATGCAGTGTTGCTGCTCCTTTCATGACTTCCAGGAATAGAAGACTTGAGCACTCACCTCCTCCTTCCCCTCCTTCTCCTGCATAAGCTTTCCATCATGTATAATCATTACCATCATAACCACACTGGCCACAGTCAACAAAGCCCTTATGTCATTTCACTTGCATCTTCCCTCAGTTGTCAGTGGAGAACCAAGACCGCCAGTGGCCCTGTACCCCAATCTCCCCCACAACAACATCCATTCCCAGACCACCACTAGACTTCCGTTGACAGAGTGGCTCACTGATGTGGTGAAGTGTCCCAGACAGATGAAGAGTGGCAGGAGTCAGGAAAGGTGACAGGAGGATGGGCAGAAAGCTAAAAGCCAAAGTTCAATGCCAGTGGTTGGTGGAGATAACAGGACCCATTCAGAAACCTGTATCTACCTCTTTGGGTATCATTTCTGCCTTGGGGCTTTCTTGGTGTCATACTAAGGTCAAGTCTTAGAATAAATGTTGAGAGCAGCACTTCCTTTACCTCCAGACACCAGATGGTGCCAGATACAGATTGCTGTTGGCCACAAGTCACTCTAATGACTTAGAAAAGCACCCCAACAATACTCAGACAGGTAATCAACCCCCACCTACAAAAGAATAGTGCCCCATTTGTGTTTAACTCAGTTTTTGCAGGCTGAAAAGTCATTTTCCCCATAGAATTATTTGCTTATAAAAGATGACTAGGTTCCAAAACCACCTATAAAACATTTCTATCCCACTAAGTAGCTGAAATGGTACACATTAGCAAAAAGAAAAAACCACTTGGGGGGAGGTGTGAGTGTGTGGGAGAAGGCGAGGGTGGAATGTTTTGAGAGAACAGCATCGAAACATGTATATTATCAAGGGTGAAACAGATCACCAGCCCAGGTTGGATGCATGAGACAAGTGCTTGGGGCTGGTGCACTGGGAAGACCCAGAGGGATGGAGTGGGGAGGGAGGCAGGAGGGGGGATCAGGATGGGGAATACATGTAAATCCATGGCTGATTCATGTCAATGTATGGCAAAAACCACTACAATATTGTAAAGTAATTAGCCTCCAACAAATAAAAATAAATGAAAAAAAAAAAAAAAGAAAAGAAATTAGTACCCCAAAGTGATTCTAAATAATGAGTAAAATTAGATGGAGAGTTCCTTAAGGGCATGGAGTATTCTTATTGAATTATTTTTCTGCCTTCCTGGCCTTAGCTCACAGCCCACCATTGAACATTTTCACTCATTGAATTCCTGTGCTTGAGAATAAAATCCACTTGTGTGAGTTTTCCAAACTGACTTCCAGGACTTTACATCCTGGTTATCCCCAATTGTCTAATATCAGTTCAGATCTAGAACTTTCCTTCCCTTTATACAGATACATTGGTGGCAATATTCATGAGTTTATTATTATTAAGATTCCTCTTTTTTTGGTGAACAAATCAACTAAGCAAATTAAAAGAGGAAAAGGAGGAGACAAAAAGAAGTTAGTGAATGAGGGAGATTTTCCTAAGGTATCTGGGCAAGAAGAGAAATAGTCTTAAGCTAGAAGAAGAAAGACACAAAAGAAAGGATGAGAAGGGGAGAAGAAGGAAGAGAGGAGAGAAGAGAAAAATTCAGACAAGACAGAGAAAGTGAACAGGATATGGCATGCTCTTCTTAGGATGGGAAAGAAAGGCAGTGACCAAGAAGAGATGTGGGAGGGGACACTCCCAGTCTCCAGCTGTCAAGCTGCACCTTCTCCAGGGCAGACTATCCATGCCTGCTGGGACTTGAATGCACCTATGTGGCTGGGCCAGGGGCCAGGGTTACTATTTAGAAGTTTCTTTACAAGTACATATATTTGCTTAATGAAGTAAATTAGAGAAGGCCAAACTCCAGGTGATAGATCTACTGACATTTTGCAAAGGTAAAGATGGAAGATCTCATCACCTTTGGTTTTCTGCCTACATGATGGGAGACTCAGAGGCCAACAAAGGCTTACAAATCCCAGCTTCATCTTTCCTCACTCAACAACCTTGGCAAAGTTACTTTACCTTTATCAGCATCAGTTTCTCCATTTATCAAATGGAAAAAGTATAACTTCCTCAAGGACATGAGGATTTAAAGCAGTAAGTCGGTCAGTTCAGTCACTCAGTCATGTCTGACTCTTTGCAGCTCCATGGACTGCAGCACACTAGGCCTCCCTGTCCATCACCAACTCCTGGAGCTTACTCAAACTCATGTCCATCAAGTCGGTAATGCTATCCAACCATCTCATCCTCTGTAGTCCCCTTTTCCTCCTGCCTTCAATCTTTCCCAGCATCAAGGTCTTTTCCAGTTCTTCACATCAGGTGGCCAAAGAATTGGAGTTTCAGCTTCAGCATCAGTCCTTCCAATGAACACCCAGGAGTGATTTCCTTTACGATTGGCTGGTTGGATAACCTTGCAGTTCAAGGGACTCTCAAGGGTCTTCTCCAACACCACAGTTAAAAAGCATCAATTCTTCAGCGCTCAGCTTTCTTTACAGTCCAACCCTCACATCTATACATGATTATTGGAAAAACTATAGCTTTGACCAGATGGACCTCTGTTGGCAAAGTAATGTCTCTGCTTTTTAATATGCTGTCTAGGTTGGTCATAGCTTTTCTTACAAGGAGTGTCTTTTAATTTCATGGCTGCACTCATCATCTGCAGTGATTTTAGAGCCCCCCAAAATAAACCAGTAATGTGTGTAAATGGCCAGACTCAGTGCTTGACATCTGGAGCAGTCTCAGACATGGTAGCAATCAGTTTTCTGAATATTATAGGACTACTGTTAGTGTTTGTTGTTGTTTAGTCGCTAAGTCATGTCTGACTCTTTTGTGACCTCATGGACTGTAGCCTGCCAGGCTCCTCTGTCCATGGAATTTCCCAGGCTTGAATACTGAAGTGGGTTTTCATCTCTTTCTCCAGATGAATCTCCCTGACCCAAGGATCGAACCCACATCTCCTGCTCTGTTGGCACATTCCTTATCATTGAGCACCAGGAAGCACTGTTAGTGTTATAAGACCATTAAGGATACAGTCACCAAGTCACCACATGTGAGGAATCAACTGTGGTCCATGAAGAGACACACTGGACATTACCAAGCGGGATGACTGGCAGATGAAGAAATAGCACAGGAGAGGCTGCCAGCTGGGGACTGAGAACAAATTCTCTTCATGATCCAGGTCTGCAGAACAAGACTGTCCTACCAGCACCAGAGCTCATCGGGAAGATGTACATTCAACAGGTTGGGACAGGGGATGTTGGCCATACTCCCCAGCAACCAACCTACTTCCTGCTTGCGGGTATTTCCTCTTTTGTGGGTCTTCATAGGAGAGCATCCACCCCATTCACACTGTAGAAGCCAGTGAAGACATATCACTCAGAATTATGATTAAAGTATCTTGTGCTCCCTGCCTCCTGACCCACCAGGACCAAGCTGGTCCCCTCCTGTTTGCCAAGCCTGCTTCTCCAGCTTCCCAGTGAGCTGTAAGCCCCAGGGTCTGTTTCTGTTATTTACACGCAAAGGAACCCTTGTTGTTGTTTAGTCGCTCAGTCATGTCAGACTCTCTGTGACCCCGTGGACTGTAACCCTCCAAGCTCTTCTGTCTATGGGATTTCCCAGGCAAGAATACTAGAGTGGGTTGCCATTTCTTACTACAGAGCATCTTCCCAACCCAAGGAATTGAACCCACATCTCCTGCATCTTCCACTTGGCTGGCAGATTCTTTGCCACTGGGCCACCTCGAAAGCCCACACAGGAGTCAAATCTGGCATGAAGTCAGTGACGATCTTTGTCTCATCATCAGATCACTTCCCCACTCAGAGACTACAGATCCTCCATCCTACCCTAAGCAGAAATGTTTCATACCCCACCCAAATCAAGAACCACCAACCCTTTCCTCCATATCTCAGGTGCCTGGATCCATTACCTCCCAGACAAACTTTCTGATCTTAATGAGCTTTGATTTGGGGCAAGTTCCTTCCCATTTACAACAAAATGCCATCTGGCTGCTTGAAACTTCCACACATTAAACTTACTGGCTCAATAAATTTTTAGAGAGCACCTACTTTGTCATAGGACTAAAACATAAGAGAGTTCCTGCTTTTCTGGAGGTTTGCATTCTTATGTGGTAATAATGAAAAACAAAACAGAAAACAGATTTTGAGGACAGAGGTGGGTATGTTTCTAAGCTCTTTGCAGGAAAACACTCATTTAATGCTTAAAATTACCCTATGAGGGGCTTCTCCAATGGTTTAAGAGTTAAAGAATCTGCCGGCAATGCAAGAGATGCAGGAGATGTGGGTTCAATCCCTGGGTCAGAAGATCCCCTGGAGGAGGAAATGCCAACCCACTCATCTTCTTGCCTGGATAATCCCATGGTCAGAGGAGGCTGGCGGGCTAGAGTCCATGTGGTCACAAAGAGTCAGACACAACTGGGAAACTGAGCACAAGCTCACTCTGTGAAGCTCACTATCTCCCATTTATAGATGAGGAAATGGAGGAGATGAGGAGTTCAGAAAGGTCAGCAAACATGCCTAAAGTCAAGTGCTTAGAAAGAAACAAGACTGGGCTCTGAACCAGGAAGTCAGACTCTACTGCCTAGTAGCCTACTATCATTCACCAAGGCATACTGCCTCTCAAAACCGCCCGGAAACAAGAAAATATCAGTATTCAGTTGCTTTCATGTGTTGTGAAGAAAAACACAGCAGGGAGAGGAGTATAGGAGAAAGGATGATGGGCTGATATTTTTTCCAGACACTCAGGGAAGCCTTGTTAGAGGAACTGCTGGGAACCGAGTGGGTGAAGATGGGATTAGAGAGGTTTAGAGAACTACTTCTGGTGTACGATGTCACCTAAAACTAGTCAGTTCACTTCTATATAAAATCTATTGCAGGATTTAAGAATAACTCTCACGTTTCCCCTTTATATTTCACACTTTTTAAAAATACTCCTATTTTTTGTAGGGTTTGTGTGTGGCGGGGGTGGGGGGGTTGTTTGCTTTTTCTTTGTTCTCAACCCTTCTAACCCTCCTGGGGGCCTGCTCTGACTGCACTGCTGCCTCTGAGTTACTCAGATGGAAATTCTAGGGGACTTCAGGCCAGGGAATGGTGGACCAGCATCCACAGGCAAATGTTTTCAAGTTTATCTAGAGCCTGTGTGTCTCTGAATCCCCATCATCTCTTTAGCTGCTGCATCTCATTACTCCCAGATCTTTCCCCAGGAACTGTTCTCGTTCTATATTTGAACAATTACTTTCTTAAAATCTTTGAAGTTTTTCACTTCATCATGTTAGTTTCAGTTTCAGTTTTTAATTCCAGGCCACCAAAATTATTTTCAAATCTCTGTCCTGCCATCACTGTTACTAAGTCCCTCTGAGCTTTGTCCTATCTGCTGGATTGTATAATGTTTCTTTCCTCAGTCGAGTCATATTCTTGAACAGGAAAAAGCCAAGGTCAAGGACAGAGCCCTGTGCCTCAGAGACCATCCCATGGGCTGGAAGAGGTTACTATTTGCTGCAGCAGATCTGGGTACATCTGACAACAATAACATTCAGTCAAATGGTAAACAATCTTCTCTAGCGCAGCACATACTTCCTTAAGAGCCAGCACAAAGGCAATACACTCCATCCACAGTTTTCCCTGAGCTTGCAAATTAATTTCCCTGTTTTAAAAATTAGAATGATGTTCATTTCCTATATTTTCTTCCTGTAGGAATTGATCACTGCATCCACTTCAAAATATAGGCATACCTCACAGATGCTGAGGGTTTGGTCCGACTACCACAAAAAAGTGAATTTGCAATAAAGCCAGTCACATACATTTTTTTTTGTTTGTTTCCCATTATGTTTACACTATACTGAAGTCTATTAAGTGTGCAAGAGGACTATGTCTTAAAAAACAATGTACATACCTTATCTACTGAACAACCCAGGGAGCTATACTCAGTATCTTATGATAACTTATAATGGTAAAGAATCTGAAAAATAATTGAATCCCTTTGCTGTACACTTGAAACTAACACATCAATGTAAATCAGCTATAAATGTGTCAATCATTCAGTTATGTCCGACTCTTTGTGACCCCGTGGACAGTAGCCTACCAAGCTCCTCTGTCCATGGAACTCTCCAGATAAGAATACTGGAGTGGGTTGCCGTTCTTTTATCCAGGGGATCTTTCCTACCCGGGAATTGAACCTGGATATTCTGCATTGCAGGCAGATTCTTTACCATCTGAGCCACCACGGAAGCCCAAATTAACTATATTTCAATTTAAAAATAAATAAAAATTAAAAAATAACTAAAAAAGCAATGTGCGTACCTTAATTTAAAAACAGTTTATAGCTAAAACACATGTTAACCATCATTTCATAACATGGAGCTGGCAACTTCAATTTGTAAAAGCTGTAGTATTTGCAGAGCACAATAAAGTCAAGCACGATAAAATGAGGGATACCTATGCTCAGAATCTCTTTCAGAAATGCTTTTTTTTTTTTTTTAATATGATCTTTATCAATAGCCTGCTTATCTGCCTGCAGCTCTCTGCTATTTCTCACTGTTACCTGCAATACTCTGAAGTCATAGCTCCATATCTCTTCAGCAGAGCTCCCCACTGCTTTACCTGGCTTGACAGAAGCCTGACTCTTTTTTAAATTTCCATTCTCCCTCTGCAGAAAGGGAAATGTGCACCAGACCCTTTTTGAAACACACTGGGGAATAAATATGCATGAATAAATGCAAGAAGAGAACCACAAGAGAAGATTCATTTTTTAAAATCTTGAATCAGCTGCTCTGCAGAGTGAGGATTTCTGGATCCAAGCAAGGTTTCAAAAGCCTTTTCTATTAAGCTCAGCAATTTTTAGAAGCCAGCCGTGTCTATCATGCTTTTTTCTAAGTATTGAATATAATAATCTTTCCTCTTCTTTCAAAGATCTTCCTGCAGGAAGCAGCCTGAGTGGGAGGACCGGGGTAGGGGGCGGGGGGAAGCCCACACATCAGGTGCCAGACGTGGCCTCTCCCTGAGTTGGGTCTGGTCTGTTTTGAGTCACTGGGCAACTTCATGTCACCACCTTCATACCCACCACCAGCTCACCCCTGCCTTCACGTGGTCTGTCTTCAAGGAACTTGTTGGAGGTGTTACAGCAAAGGGTTGATATGAATCTGAGTCAATAGCTGAACATTTCCCCTCAACTGAAAACACTTACATGAAAGAAAAAGAAAAAGATAGCATAGTTACCTGATTAAAACCTCATCGCCATCATGTAAGCAAGACCTGAAAACAGACAACTTCAGAGCAGTAAACGCTGCTTTCTCCTGATTATTTTAGGGTTTTGTGGGAAATGATGCTTTTAGAAAAACCATAAAAAATGATAACACAATGCTAGTGAGCACAGGGCAAAATTAATGAACTCATGTACTGCTTGTCACAAGATATACTAGTGCAATCATTTTGGATTGTTAACACAAAGCATTTGTCGGAAAAAATTCACAACTTTTGGCCTAGTCATCCACAGCATTAAAAGGTCGACCTTGCACAGTCCCAAGTATATATCATACTGAAAATATCTGTTGAAAAGCTAAATAGATGCAGCAGCCTGATAATGATTTAATAACTTTACACGAACAAGATGGAATATTACACAGAAAGTAAAATTATAATAGAAAGTCTATAAAATATGAAGAAGACTTCATAGTATAAAATTAATATACATTTCAAAATAATATTCAAATTGATTGCAATTAAATAGATATGTGTATGCATGAGGAAAAATAATATGGAAAAATAGAAATAGTTGAGCTAAGTGAGAAGGTTGGGAAGAAGGCAGTCCTCCAGAACACTGAAGCTCCAAAACATTGGATGCTGGATAAACTGACTGGTGTGTTTGCCCCTTGTCCATCTACTGCTTCCCACAAGCTGAGAGAATGTCTGCCCCTAATCATTTTCCTAAAGAGCAGATTTAAGTATGCCCTAACAGGAGATGAAATGAAGATTTGCCTGCAGTATTTCATTAAGATCAAAGGCAAAGTCCGCACCCGATATGACCTACCCTGCTGCTTTTATGAATGTCATCAGCGTTGATAAGACTGGAGAGAATTTTCATTTGATCTATGACACCAAGGATCGCTTTGCTGTTCATTGTATTGAGAGAGTCAATTCCTAGGCACGTTGATAAGAAGTCCAAGGGTCCCCAAGGAGAGAGGGGTCTGGAATTCTCAGGGAGGAAGAAAGGACAAATGCTTTTTTTCCCTCTATATTCTTTAGGATTATGTAACAGTAATGTACCCTGCTTGAGGACAGTCTCTGGATTAAAACTTCTGGCTAATCCTGTTATCTTAAAATGTAAATCATGGGAGTGGGTCTAGTGAGGTCTTTACAACCTCCAGACATTCTTTTGACTCATTTTAATAAACAATTAAAAAGTATATAACTCCATTGCTAACACTAGTGAGGGGGCACTCTTTCTTCCCCTCTGCCCCCTTCTGATGTCTATGTCAGAAGTTTTCTCTATCTCTTTTATACTTTAATAAAATTCTATTACACAAAAGCTTTGAGCGATCAAGCCTCATCTCTGGCCCTGGATTGAATTCTTCTCCCCCGGAGGCCAAGAATCAAGGTGTCTTTCATGGTTCAGCAGCAACCTTTCAGTATTATACCTAAGGAGGCCAAGTATAAATTGTGCAAAGTAAGAAAGATCTTTGTGGGGACAAAAGGAATCCCTCATCTGGTGACCCATGATGCTTGCACCTTCCATTACCCCAATCCTCTCATCAAGGTGAATGACACTATTCAAATTGACTTGGGGACTGGCAAGATTACTGATTTCATCAAATTTGACACTGGTAACCTGTGCATGATGATGGGAGGTGCTAACCTGAGAAGAATTGGTGTGATTATCAACCGGGAAAGACATCCAGGCTCTTTTGATGTAGTTCACGTGAAAGATGAGAACGGCAACAGCTTTGCCACATGGCTCTCGAACATTTTCGTTATTGGCAAAGGCAACAAACGGTGGATCTCTCTTCCCCGTGGAAAGGGTATTCGCCTTACCATTGGAAAAGGAAATGGCAACCCACTCCGGTACTCTTGCCTAGAAAACTCCATGGATGGAAGAGCCTGGTGGGCTACAGTCCATGGGGTCGCAAAGAGTTGGACATGACTGAGTGATTTCACTTTCTTTCTATTGCTGAGGAGAGAGACAAGAGACTGGCAGCCAAACAGAGCAGTGATAAAATTATCTCTATGTGATGTGATTGGAAAAGTCTTTGTACTTAATTAAAGATAATACCAAGTGATTAATTTAAAAAGTGAGAAGATTGAAGGCAATATTTATAATTTTACTAAACTTTTTCAAATCCTGTTGTATTTTCTTTGCCACTTCAGAAGTGCTTCTTACAGAAAGAAACCTACACCACCCATAAAGACAAGAGATAGCAAAGATCTTTGAGGTTAAATTTAAGCAATCATTTTAAAAGCCATTTTGTATAACTCTTAGAGAGTTAACCGGCCTGTGCAGGGTGGGGGATGCTGCCCTAGTGAGAAACAGTGTAGACATCACTTCAGTTCAGTTGTGTCCGACTCTTTGCGACCCCATGAATCACAGCACGCCGGGCCTCCCTATCCATCACACACTCCCGGAGTTTACTCAAACTCATGCCCATCGAGTCGGTGATGCCATCCAGCCATCTCATCCTCTGTTGTCCTCTACTTCTGTCCCCAATCCCTCCCAGCATCAGGGTTTTTCCAATGAGTCAACTCTTTGCATGAGGTGGCCAAAGTACTGGAGTTTCAGCCTCAGCATCAGTCCTTCCAATGAACACCCAGGACTGATCTCCTTTAGGATGGACTGGTTGGATCTCCTTGCAGTCCAAGGGACTCTCAAGAGTCTTCTCCAACACCACAGTTCAAAAGCATCAATTTTTTGGCACTCAGCTTTCTTCACAGTCCAACTCTCACATCCATACATGACTACTGGAAAAACCATAGCCTTGACAAAACGGACCTTTGTTGGCAAAGTAATGTCTCTGCTTTTTAATATGCTGTCTAGGTTGGTCATAACTTTCCTTCCAAGGAGTAAGCATCTTTTAATTTCAAGGCTGCAATCACCATCTGCAGTGATTTTGGAGCCCCCAAAAATAAAGTCTGTCACTGTTTCCACTGTTTCCCCATCTTTTTCCCATGAAGTGATGGGACCAGATGCCATGATCTTAGTTTTCTGAATGTTGAGCTTAGAACTGTCTAAAACAGATTCCTCCTCTATATACTCAGAGTTACTTGACTTCATCTCTCAGTAAAAATGAAGGTTGAGGGGCTTCCCTGGTTGCTCAGTGGCAAAAAATCTGCCTGCCTATTCAGGAGCCTCGGGTTCAATCCCTGATCCAGAAAGATCCCACATGCCTCAGAGCAACTAGGCCCACATGCCACAGCTATTAGCTGTACTCTAGAGTTAACTACTGAAGCCCATGCACCCTACAGCTATGCTTGGTAACAAGAGAAGCCACTGCTGGTCGCAGCTACAGAAAATCCCAGACAGTAACGAAGACCCAGCACAGTCAAAAATAAATAATTTTTTTTAAATGAAGGTTAAATAACTACTTTGCCCTCGGATCCTCATACTGTTTCTGAAAATACAGTCACCCTGTTTTTCTAATGTGGTCACGTTACCTTCCTGGGCTAGTTCTGCATGTGTTTAACAGGACTCTTCTTCCCTTCCAGAAGGGCACAAAAAAGAATGACTCCTGTTTGACATATCACCACGACAGAGCCGAGAGCCACGCGCAGGGCAAGAGGACTGAGATCAGGCATCTATTGGGCTTAAGGGGTTGGGAGCATCTACTGTGGCTCTCAGATGCCTTCTTCTCCCCAAAGCACATGCAAAAGCCATGATTTTAAACAGGCAATAAATAGCCAGGCTTAGTTGGTTTAGCAGTAAAGAATCCACCTGCCAATACAGAAGATGTGGGTTTGATCCCTGGGTCAGGAAGATCCCCTACAGCAGGCAATGGCAACTCACTCCCATGTTCTTGTCTGGAAAATCCCAAGGACAGAGGAGCCTGGCGGGCTACAGTTCATGGGGTCATGAAAGAGTCAGACATGACTGAACAACTAAACAACAACCAGGCTTAGTTAAACATGAAGGGTGTGCTGTCCAGAGGGAAAAATAGATACAAATCCTGGAGCTTAGGAGAGGAGTGTGGAAGGGAGAAGGAAATTCTCCCTAGCTCATCCTCAGTGCTGCTGGGGTGATGGGTAATGAAGTGATAGGTTACATGTGAGCCTCGAGTAGAAGAGGAGATACTACTGTTATGCCCAAGCAGTAAGGATGGAAGGAGGGCAGTCAATCTCCCAACAGATCTCACAGCCAGGCCCCTGTATAATATCCTAGTAGTGCCTACTCTGATATTAGACAGGAGATTGGATCCGCTTGCTTCTGTTTTAAACCCACTACCTGCAAAGTACCAGGCACATGACAAGTATCCTCACCTTCTAATCTCATAATAACTCTGCAGATTAAGTATTATTATCCCCCACTCTATGGATGAGGAGGCAAAAGTTCAGCAAGCTTTAAAAATTATACCAAGATGCTCACCATAGCAACAGAGTTTCAAACTAGGTCTGCCCTGCTCCCAATATGGTGGTGCCTTTTGCACTCCCCCACACTGTTTCACAAGATCCATCAAAAGAAGAATTGGGGGTAGAAGAAGAGTTTCGTCCTTAGGAGTGCCCAGGAGTTTGCTCAGAGGCACCCGATCAAAAGCATGCTGCACTGGTTTGTGCTCAGTCTCCTGTCTTTCCAGTCTTCCCAGTCATCTTTGCTGTATCTTCTGAGTTTGGAGAGCATTTGCATAGCTTTTAATAAATAAGATTCTCTTTTTTCTACAGTAAGCATAGTAAGTTTGATATTCAAGAAAAAAATGAATAAAACTCTGTCTAAAAACCAGGAAACAAGGACTTTCCTGGTGGCACAGTGGACAGAAATGCACTTGCCAATGCAGGGGACACAGGTTCAATCCCTAGTCCAGGAAGGTTCCACATGCCAGGGAGAAACTACGCCCCATGCGCCACTACTACTGAAACCTACATGCCCAGCACCCACGCTCTGCAACAAGAGAAGGCACCACAATGAGAAGCCTGCACACCGCAACGAAGAGTAGTCCCCACTCCCTGAAACTAGAGAAAGCCCATGCAAAGCAACGAAGACCCAGTACAGCCAAAAATAAACAAATACTTTTTAAAAAGATTTTAAAAATCCAAAAAAAAATAAAAAATAAAAAGATTAAAAAATCCAGAAACAGAGGAGACAATGAGAAAAAACATTATGGTGAATTAATCAACATAGAGCTCAATTTTCAATTTGGTTTTTACCTATCTTAGCATAGCTCACAACATCTCCATCCATTATTGTCATGACTGTCTGTTGTTCAGTCACTAGGTTGTGTCCAACTTTTTGTGACCCCATGGACTGCAGCTCACCAGGCTTCCCTGTCCTTCACCATCTCCCGGAGTTTGCTCAAACTCATGTCCATTGAGTTGGTGATGTCATCCAACCATCTTGTCCTCTGTCGTCCCCTTCTCCTTCTGCCTTCAATCTTTCCCAGCATCAGGGTCTTTTCTAATGAGCTGGCTCTTCATATCAGGTGGCCAAAGTATTGGAGCTTCAGCTTCAGCACCAGTCCTTCCAATGAATGTTCAGGGTTGATTTCCTTTAGGTTGTTTATCCAGGGCCTAATTGTAATAAATATGGAACAGTTTAAGTCACCCTACCAAGGCTTGGACTTCAGTGACCAAGGAACTGTAATTAGGTAGATGCTTTATTCACCCAACAGTCCACCCCTAAGAGATGGCTTTTCCCAGCCTTTACCCTCTTCCTGATCTTTGGCTCCCCTGACCTGAGCTACAAGCACATGAGCAGTATACATCGCTTCAGAACGGTTTTTCCAGGTCAGTGAACTAGGCCTGGGCTGCAAAACCTGCCTATCCTCCAGGGTAGAAGAGTCCCAGTAAGTTGCCCTGAAGCAGCAACTGCAAAATGGTGATGGTCTGATCCCATTTGCAATTGACACACAGTGTGATCTGAGGCTACTCAGCCCCCCAGGCTCCAGGAGTCTGGAGAGGACACCCAGTCCATCCAGCTAGGGCCTGCCCGAGCAAGCAAGTCCATATGTTCAAGGGAGATATGCACCAATGGGTGGGTTACGACTTGGTATTAGGCAGACGCCTTGACCCTGACAAGACAGTGCAGTTTCCTACAGTTCTATCTTAAGGGGAAACATGTATATGAAGGTGTTAAGGCTTGGGATGGGCTTCCCTGGTAGCTCAACTGGTAAGGAATCCACCTGCAATGCAGGAGACCCCGGTTTAATTCCTGGGTCAGGCAGATTCCCTGGAGAAGAGATAACCTACCCACTCTAGTATTCTTGGGCTTCCCTGGTGGCTCAGATGGTAAAGAATCTGTCTGTAATGCAAGACACCTGGGTTGGATCCCTGGGTTGGGAAGATCCCCTGAAGGAGGGCATGGCAACCTACTCCAGTATTCTGGCCTGGAGAATCCCCATGGACAGAAGAGCCTGGCAGGCTACAGTCCATGGAGTCGAAAAGAGTTGGAAACAACCGAGCTACTAAACATAGCAGAGCACAGGGTTTGGAATTAAGCAGATGCCTCTTTCCCCCAATAGCCAGCTCCTGTAACAAGTCCTCTCCAGAGCCCTGCCCTGTTCCAGATCCCTGGATCCCCTGAGCTCCGCTTGCCTATGCATGCACAGCACCACCTCTTCATCAGGCATTGGGCAGATGGAACCCCCCAGGTCTTGGAGCTAAGGCTGACTCCCACCTCTTGCATAGCCTCCAGGAAGGAGGCAGTCCACCCCCCAGATATTGCTCTAATAAGGCAGCAGCAAGTGGGTGACTGTCACTGCTGTTAGATAACAAAAATTCAACAGAGGAAACTTAAAAGATCTGATTGGCTTTATTGAATAAGGATCATCCCACCTCGAAGACCGTAAGGAAGGCTGAGCACCAAAGACTTGATGCTTTTGAACTGTGGTGCTAGAGAAGACTCTTCAGAGTCCCTTGGACTGCAAGGAGATCAAACCAGTCAATTATAAAGGAAATCCACCCTGAATATTCATTAGAAGGACTGGTGCTGAAGCGTCAACACTTGAGCCACCTGATGTGAAGAGCTGACTCATTGGAAAAGACCCCGAGGCTGGGAAAAATTGAAGACAAAAGGAGAAGGGGTGTGCAGAAGCTGAGATGGTTAGATAGCATCACCAATTCAATGGACATGAATTTGAGCAAACTCTGGACAGTAATGGAGGGCAGAAGACCCTGGTGGGCTTCCATGGGGTTGCATGGGCTTCCATGGGGTTGCAAAGAGTCGGACACGACTTAATGACTGAAGAACAACAACAGCAACAACATCCTACCTAGCAAGCAGGGAGGAGCTGCCGGAAATTTTGCAATATGAAGATGTATATAAATTGGAGAGGGGAGGGTCATTCTCTTTCCAGAATGGAAAAGGCCTATGTACCAAATTATCTCATTGATGCTGACTGGAAAATTGCAGACTGACAGGTTCAGACTACATTTCTGGGGAAAAGTTGAAATTGCAACTAGGTTCAGTCTTAAGCTTTGGTATAGTGATATGAGCTTAGCATCAGTAACTCCATTTTGAGGCTGTTACTTCTTTTTTAGCAGTTTCCATTTGGACTTATTGCCTGATGGGGTTGCAGGCTTCTCTAGCAACCAGGACTCCTAGATGCCTCTTACAGAGGGACACGCTGGCCATTGTCCCTGGTCCCATTTTAGGGCAGTCCAGTTTTCTCCTGCTCTGGCTACAGTGGGCATATGCCTGTTTGGGTAAGTTAGGGCTTGGCCGTAGGTAGATACCTTTTTCCCCAAGAGCCCGCTCCTGTGACCCAACCACTCCCGCCCGCCCCTTGCCTTCTTCCCGATCCCTGGCTCCTTTGAAGTGTACTGTGCATCTGCTAAATAGCCACCCCTTAGGCAGGCCAGCTGGGGCTGTCAAGGTCTGTGGAGCTAGGGTCCACCCCGATCATTTGCAGAGCCTCTAGGAGAGGAGAGAGCCCCTGGTACATCCGTCTGAGGTGGCAGCTACCAAGGGACCAGTGTCAGTCCCCACTAGGACTAGCTGCTGGTTGGCATCCTGGGCTTCTCCACCAATCAAGGCTCCCAAGTGTCTGTTACTGATGGACACCCCCTTCGCCTGCCAGTCCCTAACCTGGCAAGGCAGTGCAGGGTCCTACAGCTCTGCCTTCATGGAAATAGGTGCACTTAAATTGATGATTTCCTCCCCCCAAGAAGCAGATCCTGTGCCTGGTTTCTGGAGATCCTATCCCATTCCCTATTCTCAGCTCCCCTGAACGGCTGCACTTGGGAGCCGTATACACCTCTCAGAAAGCCTTGGGCAGGATCAGATGTCTCACCCCCTGTAAACTTTCAGCTCTCACCTGAACTGAAATGCAGGGCTACTTAGATGATGGTCAAAGGGAAAAGGAAAAGGTTCTGAGAGCTATCCCCCTTGCTCCGAGTCTGGCTTTCTGTCCCTGGCCTTTTGAAGTCTGCATGCCATCTCTAGAGCCCCGTGAACAGCTTTCAAACAAGTTGAAGACCTCGTCTTCACCAAGAAGATGGCTTCTGCAGGAGGTACAGCCTCGGTTAAAACAAGCTTGCTTTATAAAAGACTTTGTGCTAAGTCACTTCAGTGGTGTCTGGCTCTTTGCAACCCCATGGACTATAGCTGCCAGGCTCCTCTGTCCATGGGATTCTCCAGGCAAGAATACTGGAGTGGGTTGCCATGCTCTCTTCCAGGGGATCTTCCCCACCCAGGGATCGAACCCACTCTTCTGATGTCTCCTGTATTGGCAGGCAGATTCTTTACCACTAGCACCACCTGGGAAGCCCCAAAGACTTTGAGAGCACTCTAAAAATTTATTGTTGAAGCAGCAGCATATGCAAGTGGGGGTGGGGAGCAGGGATGATGGTGTGGGTTTACTGAATTCTAAGCCCCATTGGTCTTTGGGAGACAGAACTCGGGTGTTCGGAACCCTAGCATAGTACTCTTGTCTTTGGAGTGCTTCCTCCTCTCCCCGCCATTTGTCCTTTTCCTTCCTCAGGATTGCAGCTAGCAACAAGGAGATGGTCTGAATCATCTACTTTCTGAGGACTCAGCCTTAAAAGCAGATGGATTCTTCCTCCTGCACTAATCCTTGTCACCTAGAAAGCCCCATTTTTACACCTGCCTGGGGTCCATATATCATCTACAAGACAATCACTAATACTGCAGACCCTGCAAGCATGGATCGGAAGCTGGAGGTCCCTTAAGCCTGGAAAACTACATCCTCTAAAGCCAACACTGCATTGTATTCTCATAGGTGTTTCATACTGATAGTTTGGTTTAGGGGGTTTAGTTTGTTTTTCTCTTTTGATTGTTTGTCTATCCTATTCTTAAAGGCAGCTTTCATCTTGATGACGTTCCAGTTATCGCCATGGCTCTCTTTAAAGCTGATACGTTTTTCGCATGGGTAGCTCCTTCTCTAAATGGAAAATCTGCATTAACATTTCTTTTTTGAAGTTCCACAGTCAGCTAGAAGACAGCCATGACGCAGTGAGGAATGGTTGGTGAGTTGGCGCTTTGCTGCCACCTAGTGTCAGCGGGCGAGATTGACGTGGAAAGAAGCTGGGGCAGTTAATGGATGTGGGGGTGTCTCTTTGGACATTCACCTTCGGTGATCCATAGATGAAGATTATCGGGCTTTGCGCCAATCCTACATGGCGGTGAGGGTGAGGGGCTGTGCAGAACTGTGGGTCACACGGTTGTCTCTGAACTGTTCAGCTTGCTAGCTCCTTGATTTAAGGAGGCTGACCATACACACCCACAGATAGAAAATGAAGCTGGTACCTTTCCTCTCATGCCATCACTAGGGCAAATCTGATCATTTCTCCCTCCCCCTGAATCCCATCTCCCTCCTCCCATGTCCTTCCCCGGTGAAAAAGCAGAAAGAGGGAAGAGGAAGAGGCAGAGAAACAGAAGCAGCGATTTTCTCTGATCATCTCTATCCTCTACAGAGAATGCTTGGAAAGAAAATGGAGACTGTTGAGGGAGAGATAGTGACCTTGAATCTGTGCACGGAAATCTCCAGGAGATGCAAACTATCACAGTGACATGCATGGCTTTCCACCAGGAAGGACTGGAGCTGTTATTGTTTTAGTAGTTCAACTGTGTCCAACTCTTGCGACCCCATGGACTGGCGTCCTCTGTCCATGGTGTTTCCAAGGCAAGAATACTGGAATGGGTTGCTGGGGTTGCCATTCCCTTCTCAAGGGGATCTTGCCAACCCAGGGATCGAACCTGCATCTTCTGCATTGCAGGCGGATTCTTTACCTCTGAGCCATGAGCAAAGTCCAAGGGCTGGAGAGGACCCTGCAAATCAACGAGAAACAAACACTCAGAAACTCAGGAAAAATAGTTTCAAGCTAGTTTAATATGTCTGATGATTGGTTTGGTTCATCTGCAAGTTCAAAGCCCCAGTAGCAGTGCCTGATATGTATTATCTTTGCCCCAAATTGGGAATGCTCACACAGTATTTCTTCAAACCTTTAACAATAATGCTGTGAACATTAGCTAGTAAGAGGGTCAGATACTGGAAGGTTTAATTCAATTTTCCAGTTAACTAAGAATTAAAGAAGTGGCCTCTCTTGGGTTTCTCAGGTGGCTCAGTGGTAAAGAATCCAACTGCCAATGCAGGAGATGCGGGTTTGAACCCTGGGTCAGGAAGATCCCCTAGAGGAGGAAATGCCAACCGACTCCAGTATGCTTACCTCAGAAATTCGGAGGAGCCTGGCTGGTGGACAATCTCTGGAGTGGCACAGAATCGAACACGACTGAACACTCGCTCACTTGCCTCTCTTATCCACGGAAGTGGTTGCTGGTAGTTGTAACTTTCACATATCTGTGCCCTCTTCAATATTTCTGTTAACATATAGAGAGACAATTTTGAGACACAAGTGGGGAGGATCAGTGATGCATTACACGGCAGAATTCCACCCCAAAATAATTTAACAGGCTAGAATTCAACAGATGCTTTTCTAAGAGATTAAGACTAAAGTCTTGCAAATAGATTTTAGTAAGTTGATTACACAGATACAGGGTGCACAAATTTGACTTAATAGCAGCTGACGTGAGGAAACCCAGACATTTTTGTTACCTGGTTTAGCTGCCCCCAGATGCCAAGAGTCTCAGGCAGCACTAGTAGAGAGGGGTGTCCAAGGTAAACAAATTCAGCCACTAAGGAATAGATTTTAATCAGTCATATATAATTGCAATAGAGAAAAGGGTCCAGTGTGAATTTACTCCACTTTGACCTGCCCAGAGGTGACTGGGTGTTTTAAAGGGAGAATGAGGGAATAGAAAGGCAGAGGGTAAGCAGGGGCTCAGTAGAGTCAGGGAAGTGAAAAATTGAAAAAAGAAAAAAAAAACAGGAAGGGGGTGTGGTTGATCCTTATGATACTCATCCAGATTTGCTAACTGGCACTTACATCCCACAGAGGCTGCGAAATGAAGACTCTATCTTCAGGTGTTGGCTCGAACAAACAGTCAGTTCTTTGGCAGCCTTAAGTTTTCTCAGGCAGGTACCCTCAGTGGGGCTAGTGTCATCCTTGGGATATGTCTTTGAGCTGTTAGAAATCATATCAGTGCTTTGTTCACTGATATCTTCATAGATATCTTCATAGGCCAAAGTTAAGGTCTTATTGAGAAAGGGCTCAAGGGAGCCTAGCTAGAGTTTGGTCAAAGAGAGACATTTTGTCAGAGGTAGAGTGTTGGAATTCGGGAAGGTCGTAGTTCTGGTGATTACTGAAAAAGTAGGATCATGCCTGTGGCTTCCCTGGCAGCTCAGCTGGTAAAGATTCCACCTGCAATGCAGGAGACCCCAGTTTGACTCCTGGGTTGGTAAGATTCTCTGGAGAAGGGATAGGCTACCCACTCCAGTATTCTTAGGCTTCCCTGGTGGCTCAGTCGGTAAAGAATCCACCTGCAATGTGGGAGACCTGGGTTGGATCCCTGGGGAGGGAAGATCCCCTGGAGGAGGGCATGGCAACCCACTCCAGTATTCTTGCCTGGAGAATCCCCATGGACAGAGGAGCCTGGCGCCCTACAGTCAATGGGGTCACAAAGAGTCGGACATGACTGAGTGACTAAACACAGCGGAGGATCATGCCTGCAGTGCCGCATTCCATTCTCTGCCGGGCCACAGCACAAAACAGAAAGGGAACCAGGTTGATGACGGCTCTGGAAATCACATCAAATGAGGAAAATCTGAAGCTGCGAGGATGTTTAGAGTGGAAGACTCAGGGGGAAACTGAAGAGCTATGGGGAAGGGGAAACAGATTTAAGAGCTTTGCAACACAATTGTTTAAAACAATCAGGTAAACAGCATTGCAAGAAAATGGGGGTCTCACTGAAACCATAAGTAACCATCAGTTAAATCCATTACATCTATAACCTGCTTTCACTGACCGAGGTTGTTTTAATGTTGCTACAAAAAGCTTGCATGTCATCCAAGTGGCACTGTAGCCTAAACAACAGGATGTGAGCGCAGGGCCTTTCCAAGAGCTTGGAGTCAGCTGGGTCTAGTTTGACCTGAGCCAGGTAAAGCTGGATAGGCCCACTGACCCTAAAACTGGCCCTGCACAAGTGTCTGATGAATGCCCTCTGGATGTCAGAGGGTCAAAAACTCTACCCTCCAATCATGCTAAACGCCCCCACTTTTAATGTGCCTCCCATGAAGAAGCATATAACTCAGGTATGCCTGCCCAGAAAACCACCTAACTCACATTCTCTCTACCTCTAATCATCTTTCTCCATGCTTAACACCACCTTGCTTCCTTTATTCCATAAATATCGCAAGCCCCTCACTTTTGGGGAGGCGGGTCTGAGACTTGTTCTCATCGCCTCATTTGGCTCCCTTGTGGATAGACTGTTTCTCGGCTGCAAACCTTGTTGTCTCAGTATTTGGTTTGTGGTGCATTGGGCAAACGAACCTGGGTCAGCAAAACCACCATATGGTTCACAGAGTCTAATGGCTATGAGAGATGTCAAAGAAATAATTCCTGTCTTGGATAGGATTTGAGCGTGCGCGCGCGTGCACACACACACACACACACACACACACACTAGAGTCTCTTCCTGGCCCAACTACTTAACTAGTTGTGTGACCTTAAGAAAATTTCTTAACATTTCTGAGCCTCAGTTTCCTATCCCAAAGTAATGGTGCCCATGTCATTGAATGATGGTAAGAACTAAATCAGGCAACAAATGTACAACATCTAATGCTTGGTACATTAGCCAGCGTTCAACAGATGTTAGCTCTTACATTAACTCTGAGAGTTAATGATCTGAATTTCCCCATTAGTTATGAGAAAATATAACACAATGGGACAGAACATAGACTCATGAGCCAGAGTCCCTAGATATCAAGCTCAACTCTACCATTTAAATAATTTAATTCTGGTTCTCCATTTCCTCATCTGTAAAATAGGTATCATAACAGTCCTTACTCCATGGATTTGTTGGAAGCATAAATGAGTGAATATATGCAGAGCGCCTAGAAGAATACCTAGTGTGTGTCAGGTCTATATAAAGTAGTTTGACACACAGGATTAGTCCGGAACCTTTGGTAACAAGTCCAGTCATTCCTTTGCTCCCTGGGGGATTTGTTTCATGACACCTCCAGGCATGCAGATACCGAAACCCAGCTCAGCAGTAAAGAATCTGCCCACGATGTAGAAGACACAGGAGACACCTCAGGTTCGATCCCTGGGTCGGGAAGATCCCTGGGAGAAGGAAATGGCAACCCACTCCAGTATTCTTGCCTGGGGAATCCCATGGACAGAGGAGCCTGGCAGGCCACAGTCCATGAGGTCACACAGAGTCAGACACAAAGTGAAGCAACTGAGCACACACGCTTAACTTTTTTGACATTTAGTGCTAGCTCAGCAGTAAAGAATCCCCCTGCAAGGAAGGAGACGCAGGAGATGTGGGTTCGATCCCTGGGTAGGGAAGGTCCCCTGGAGGAGGAAATGGCAACCCACTCCAGTATTCTTGGCTGGAGAATCCCATGGACAGAGAAGCCTGGTGGATTGTAATCCATAGGGTCTCAAAGAGTCGGACACAACCGAAGCAACTTAGCACACATGAAATGCTACCTAAATTCACATATTACAAAGTCACCACGTTGGGCTAGAGAATGCAGCTTAGACCTGAAGCCAAAACAAGGCACTTGTCTAAACTCAGACCTTGGCGCAGGCCTGGCAGCCTTGGTCTAGAAAATGGCAGTGAGAGGCATGACCAGCTCACATCCTGACGGAGAGCAGAATGGAGAGCTCTGGACAGGGGTTTCAGGCTGTTCTGATGGCCAATGTGGTGGCCTGCCTGAGGGTTCATCGTGAAGCTAGTGGAGTTTAAGTTTTAGACCCTTACCTGCAAAAGCCCTTCCAAAGACCTGGGGGCGCTGACAATTCTGTGCATACAATTTTGTGTTCTCAAACTTATTTAGCTTCCAGTATCACACAATGTGAGTCTGTCCTGCAACCTGCACTCTAGTTAACCTGGCCCAGGGGTATCCAGTTATCACTGATTCCCCTAAAAAGATGAGCTATTTCTCCCCTCATGGGGAAAAGCAAGTGAAGAGTGGAGAAGTGGCAGAATCTTTTTCTTCAGAACTCCCAGAGGGGGTGAAAATATTGCTGAGTTCCTTTAAGAGCTGATGCTGGAACACAGAGAAAAGAGGGAAGTTATAATACTCTGTGACGACACCAGCTACCTGATGAGTTTGCTCACAAACTCCTTTCCTTTTCTTCACATGAACAGATCTAGAAATTTCCCACCACTGCTCTGCTTGACAGATTTCTAATGGAATATGACAGGAAGTGGAACACACTATTTCCAGTTCCCTGATAAGAACCATCCGTACACACCGTTTCATGTTCTTTCCCCTGCCAGCTGACAGGAAAGAAAGAAGACACCCACCACCGCCACCCCCAAGGGAAACTCGAGAATCTGTGTTAAAAATGGTGGAGTCACAACATGGCTTCTTCCAACCAGGGAGCCACCTTGGAACATCACAGGAGTGAAAACCAGTCAGTGCTGAGTATCAGTATTTTACCTATTGCAGTATGTAGGATCTTTAACGGGTTTCCCAGGTGGCGCTTCCCAGTGGTAAAAACCCTCCTGCCAATATCAGAGACCTAAGAGACGCAGGTTCAATCCCTGGGTCGGGAAGATCTCCTGGAGGAATGATAACCCACGCCAGTATTCTTGTCTGGAGAACCCCGTGGACAGAGGAGCCTGGCTGACTATATCCCATAGGGCCATGCAGAGTCGGACACGACTGAAGACACTTAGTGTGCATACACACACAAGATCCTTAACAAAGACGGATATCTATACAATATAATCAAGAAAATTAGAGACATTTTAAATTAACCAGTTTTTGAAAGATAAGAAATAGGGGGACTTTCCTGTGGGTAAAGTGGTTAAGAATCCACCTGCCCATGCAGGGAACATTTCCACATTATCCCACATGCCGCAGAGCAGCTAAGCCCATGAGCCACAACTGCTGAGTCCAAGCTTTAGGGCCCTCAAACTGTAGCCCTCGTGCCTACAGCCTATGCTCCACAACAAGAGAAGCCACTGCAATAAGAAGTCTACTGAAATGAAGAGTAGCTACCCCCCAAAATGAAGAGTAACTACTCCCCACCACAACTAGAGAAAGCCCTCCGCCTGCAACAAAGACCCGCACAGTCAGAAAAGAATAAATTAAAAACAGAAATAGGGGTCATACAAACAACACAGTAGAGGAGGTTAAAGAGAGAAAGAACAATTAGGCTATCAGAGAAAGCTCAATGGAGAAGATGTATTTTGTGTTGGACATTAAAAATTAAAGTTTTAATAGGAAAAGATGAAAGGAGATAGTTCCATATGAAAAGAACAGTAAGAGAGGAAACTTGGATGTGAAAAGGATAATAGAGGACTTGTTGGAGCATACATTTTATACATACATACAAAAGAATAGTGGGAGATTAGACTGGAATAGTATGTTGACTCAATTTTGAAATGTTTTAAATGACGGGCTAAGGAATTTGACCTTTATATTTACATTGTCAAGAGGGAGTCCTTGAAGGTTTTGGAGCAGAGAGTTGACATATTCAGTTAGAACTTTAGGAAGACGTGCTGAAAGCAATTGCAGAGTGGCCTGGAAGGCAGAGAGGAGGATCCATAGCCATAATCAAACACAGTCACCAGTGTCCAATTAAGAGCAGTGTTTAGGACAATTCTCCATGAGTCTCTCTCATCTTTGTTTTTGAGATAATGTGGAAATGTGCTATCAGTTCCAAAGCATAATACAAATACCAGGTCTTAGTCTTGTTACTAGTAACATCATCAAATGAAAAGGAAGAGGTGAAATGCCAATAAGCCAATGTCTGCTGCTTAAGCAAGCAACCCACACAAAGAGTCAGACAGGTGGGAAGGGGGCAAAAGGTTAAACTAATGTCCATCCTAAAGGAGATCAGTCCTGGGTGTTCATTGGAAGGACTGATGCTGAAACTGAAACTCCAATGCTTTGGCCACCTCATGCAAAGAGTTGACTCATTGGAAAAGACCCTGATGCTGGGAGGGATTGGGGGCAGGAGGAGAAGGGGATGACAGAGGATGAGATGGCTGGATGGCATCATCGACTCGATGGACATGAGTTTGGGTAAACTCAGGGAGTTGGTGATGGACAGGGAGGCCTGGCGTGCTGTGATTCATGGGGTCGCAAAGAGTTGGACACAACTGAGCGACTGAACTGAACTGAACTGACTGAATGTAAGGTTTGGGAATTAATTTTTAAAACTCTCCCATTATTTCCATTAGCATGAAGAATTCAGAGTCATCCACATCAGAACCAACAGAAAACATCTTATGAAGAGTTAAAGAGCTACACAGAAAGAAATATACAGAGAATTATTGAAAAGAAGATTTTATCATAAATAATGGTGAATGTATCTTTGGTGATCATACAATTTTACTTCAAATACACCGTCTACGTTGCCTGCTCTGCTTAACTTCATTTATCCTCCATTCTTCACTTTTTGGTGACTCAGTGGTAAAGAATCTGCCTGTGATGCAGAAGATACAGGAGATGCCACGGGTTCAATTTCTGGGTTGGGAAGATCCTCTCAAGAAGAAAATGGCAACCCACCCTAGTATTCTTGCCTGGAGAATCCCATGGACAGAGGAGTCCGGCAGGCCAAAGTCCATGGGGTTGCACAGAGTCGGACACGACTGAAGCTACTGAGTAGTCACGCTTCACTTTTTGACATTTAGTGTTGGTTCAGCAGTAAATAATCTACCTGCAAGGAAGGAGACACAGGAGATGTGGGTTCGATCCCTGGTTAGGGAAGATCCCCTGGAGGAGGAAATGGCAACCCATTCCAGTACTCTTGCCTAGAAAATCCTATGGACAGAGGAACCTGGTGGCCTATAGTCCATGGAGTCACCCAGAGTCAGACACGACTGAGCAAGTGAACTTTTTAGATCCACAAGTTGCATCATAAAAGATACTGTGACAGGCAGCTTTGCTAAGATTGTAACTGATTAGTAGCCAGGATTGAAGGGGACTGCTCTACACCCATAACTCTAGCACATTACTGGAGACCACAGTCTTGATCTTGGGTGGCCTCAGCCTGTAACGACTTGGAGTGGGCCTTGGGTTCCCAGCCAGAGACTGGGAAAACACTGGACTCTAGCTACTAGACCAGTGGTCAGTGACAAGGGCTCTGGCCCTTCACCCTTGCTGAAAAGAATTTCCACGAAGATGGAAAGTAGTGAAACAAGTAACGTATTTATTAAGAGGGAAAAAAGTATAGTATGTGTGGGGAGACATACAGGCGGATTCAGAAAGAGAGTTGCTGAGTCTCATGGCAGTTTGAATTACTTCTATGAGGTATTTCTTCTGGGTTTCCTTTGGCCAATTATTTTGGTTTGCCTGGTTCTGAGTCCATGTTTGGTATACCTCAGGATCCTCCCTTGTGTACACACGCTACACTCCCTTGTAGCTAAGATGGATCCTACCGCAATAGTGTCTGGGTAGAGCATCCCTTGACATTGCTCCCCCTAACATCTGCAGGGAGTCTTCTTTGTGCATGTATGTTCGAGGAGGTCTCCTGACTTCGGGAATGAGAGATCTGTGGTCTGGGCAGGGCTCAGCCCTCTCCTTTAATTGTTCTGCTGTTCTCTTCAGAGTTTAGATACACAGAAATTGAATCTACCCTGGCAGAGGGGGTGGGAGTGAGGTAGGGGGGCATCTACCACCTGCCTCAGTCTTTTTAAAGAGCTTTCAACATTCATAAAGGAAAAATTGCAGGGATGGGTGGGGAGGTTGAGATGTATATTTTCTTTTGTTACTTGGATAGAAACAAGAAGGAAGAATCACCCCAGGGTGCCATACAACTGGAGAACTGCTTTCCTACTCTGCTACCTTTTAAGAGCATTGCACTGAAATATTTATGCTTGCTGAATTGCAAATATACAGAATCGTATAAATGCTAAACTCCTAACATTATTAATTTATCAGATATGTACAGGCCTATGTCTCCAGGAATCACAGGGAATCTTTAAACAGCAACTAACATTTTTTAAAACTACCAAGATAAAATAATGAAGTCAAAAGGAATGAATGGACAGTTAATTAAAGACAGAAACAGGAGGTCAAAATAGAGGAGACTTCACCTCAGTTCTGAAACCCTCACTGAGCCTCTAGTGTATAACAGGTATATGGGCTGATTGCTAGAAACACAACAGACTCAGCCACTCCACACGCTGTTCATCCAGTGAGGGAGAAAGATGCCTAAAAAAATAAAACTGAAGCTATAGTAGAAACCATGACCTTCAAAAGGCTACACTGCAAAAGAGTGATATTGCAACATTTACCAACTGGCACAGGAAGAATTCCACGGAAGATTATCCATCCTTGTCTAGGCTCTAGGTAAGAGAAAAATTCTCCCTTGATAGTTTAAAAGTTTGAACTGAGACACTGGATTTAACATTGGTTCAAAAATTGGGAACAAGAAAACCCCAAGTTTAAAAATTAACATTAAAATTGGGACTGGACTGGTGTGGCAAAGGGTTTTGTTTGTTTGTTTGTTTTTTCAAAAATGGCCATAAGAACATTTCCCAGGCCATGTGCTCTCCTTCCAATGTGACTGTGACCCACCTGCCATCCAAGGGTAGAGTCCACCTTCCCTTCCCCTTGAATCTGGGGGTGTTGAAACTATGACAGAAGTGAGGATGTAAGACTTCCAAGGCTACATCACAAAATGCAAGACAGATTTTTTTTTTCAGTAGACTTTATTCATTAGAGCGGTTTTAGGTTCACAGCATCATTGAGAGGATGGTATAGAGATTTCCCATAAACCCCCTGCCTTCACACCTGCAAGCCTCTTCCACTGTCAATATCCCCCACCCAGAACGGTATGCTTGTTACAACTGATGAACCTATGTTACTGAGTTCAAGCTCGCTTTGCTCAGCACGTGATAGGTCAATGAATGAATCCATCGGCAGATGGAGAAGATGGCAGAAACTGTCTCAAAAATAACCATCTTATGGAGTCTGGATGCTGGGTTCTTTTATAGAACATAGATGCTGGGGAGCTGAGGAAACAGTAAAAGGGCCATGAATCTTGTAAATATCTCCCAGGATGGCAAGCCTCAGGCAGAGGATGTGTTAACTTCTTCCTTCCTGTCAGTCACAGGTGGACAGGGTTCTGAACAATGACACTTTAGTTTAATAGGCAGAGAGGTTGGATTCTCTGAGGCAGGCCAATATGTATGATTATAATAACAAAATCAACAAAAAGGAAATCAAAGGAACAGTTCCAACATGGAGTCAGAATTGGCTCTTCCCTACAATACTTGGGGCTTCCCTAGTGGCTAAGTTGGTAAAGAATCTACCTGCAATGCAGGAGACCCAGGTTTGATCCCTGGTTTGGGAAGATCCTCTGAAGAAGGGAATGGCAACCCACTCCAGTGTTCTTGCCTGGAGAATCCCATGGACAGAGGAACCTAGGGGTCTACAGTCCATGGGGTCACAAAGAGTTAGACACGAATGGGCGACTAACACTTTCACTTGCACTGCAACATCTACATACACATCATCATCACCCAGAGTCTACAGTTCACATTAGGGCTCACACTTGATGTTGTGCATTCTATAGGTCTGGACAAACCTATGGCATGTATCCTACATTATGGTATCACACAAAGCACTTCCACAGCCCTAAACCCCTCTGTGCTCCATCTGTTCATCCCCTCTCTCCCAGGCCCCTGGCAGCCACTACTCTTTTTACTGCAAGATGGCTTTTTCTGGTTCTCTTCAGGAAGTGGGCTCTCAGAAATAAACTAAGATTCATTCATAAGTCTTATTAGGGCTCCCCTGATAGCTTAGTTGGTAAGGAATCCACCTTCAATACAGGAGACTCTGCTTTGGTTCCTGGGTCAGGAGGATCCACTGGAGAAGGGATAGGTTACCCACTCCAGTATTCTTGGGTTTCCCTGGTGGCTCAGCTGGTAAAGAATCCACCTGCAATGTGGGAGACCTGGGTTTGATCCCTGGGTTGGGAAGATCCCCTGGACAAGGGAAAGGCTACCCACTCCTGTATTCTGGCCTGGAGAATTCCATGGACTGTATAGTACATGGGGTTGCAGAGTCAGACACAACTGACTTTCATTTTCACTTATTCATAAAATAGAAAACTATCTAATAAATGATGATAGAACAATTAGAATGAGTGAACTGTAACTAAGTTTATAAATGTGGTTTTATTTTTAATCACTGATCGAACTATTAAAAAATGTGTCAAAATGACCTGTAGAGACTAATGTCATTTACCTGTAATTTAAGATATATAAAACAAGTGTGTTAGTTATAGATTCACATATATTAGGAAATTTGCGAGAACATACATAGGAATGATATACCTCAACTTCAAGATTGTCAAGAACTGTGAAGGTTCTAAGACTATGTCCTCCTTCCACATTAACAAGTTAGCCTGCCAGTTTTATGGATGCTGGCAAAACACATGAAGTTCCCTGGCCAAAGAACATCATCACTCATGGCAGAGTAGGCAGCATGCCCTTCATGGATGCATCAGTTCCCCTTGGCTCTTAAGTCCCACAAGGGTGATGCTGAGTGGCCTGGGCAGAGATTGTGCACACAATGGGTTTCTATCACACAAAGCTGAGGAATTCCCAAGCTTTTTTAATGGGCCGTAAAACTTAAATCCTGGAGGGAGACACTCTTTATCAGCTTGCCATTTAATCACTAAATCATGTCCAACTCTTGTAATCCTATGGACTGTAACCTCCTAGACTCTTCTGTCCATGGCATTTTCCAGGCAAGAATAATAGAGTGGGTTGCCATTTTCTTTTCCAACCCAGGGATCAAACCCTCATCTCCTGCACTGGCAAGCGGATTCTTTACCACTGAACCACCAGGAAAGCCCTCTCTTATTATACCAGATAGTAAACAAAGTTGCCCTCTGCTCTTAGGGAGACAGCATCTCCATCTTCTAAGATTGTTCACACTACAAACAACCTTGAAAAGATAGTCTGGGACAAAAGTTGTCAGTAGGTCTGCTCACAAAATATGCAGAAACATGAACAAGGCTTCCAAACAGTCAGGGAAAGAAAAGTGAGGAAATATATTGGAGTGTGAAGCTATAGTATCTATAATATTGTTTTTTCTGACAAAGGGAAAACTTTTTTTTCAGTTTAACAAAAGAAAAAAATTTAAAAAGAGTAATTTGAAGTAGAGACTGCAAATGCGAGCATCTACTTAATATTGTTGGTGGGGATAGATATATCTGTTATTATCTATACTGAATGTTTAAAATATTCAGGATTTCCCTCCTGGTAGAGTGAATCAGCCTGCCAATGCAGAGGATGAGGATTTAATCCCCCTGGGAAGATTCCACATGCTGTGGAACGACTAAGTCCGGGCGCCACGTCTACTGAGCCTGCTCTCGAGAGCCGGTGAACTGCAACCACTGAAGTTCACACGCCTAGAACCTGTGCTCCGCAAGAAAAGAATCCACCACAATGAGAAGCCTTCGCACCGCAACCAGGGAGTAGCCCCCATGACTAGAGAAAAGCCATGCAAAGCAACAAAGATTCAGCACAGCCAAAAGTAAATAAATAAAAGGTTAAAAATCAGTCTATAAAATATTTAAAATTTGAAAATACTCCTTTTTAAAGATGAACTTAGTTGGAGTCAGGTGCTTCCTAGCTGCTCTTGACTCTGAATTCCATCTCTAATCACACAGGCTCTTTTATGGGTCTGTTTCCAGAATCTTCTCTCCATTGGCCCAGGGAGCCTCCATTTCTGGCTTCTTGGACTTGACACCAAAACTCTGAAAGGAGACTACAGTTGGTCTTTGAATACACCAAAGATTTGCCTGTATTTCAAGAGAAGTTTTGACTCAACCATCCTTGGAAAAGCAAACAGCTACCTGAGGTATTTTTCCTCAGTGAGGTTGAGAGGGCAGAGGGCCTATCACTGTGGTTTCCATTTCTGGATAAATGCAATGGCAGTGGGATCAAGAAAAGGAGGTGGTACAGCTGAACCAAAAAGTATTCCCGAGGTGACAAAGACCAGGTTTATTGGCTAATCAGATGGAAGAGAGCCATTCTCTGACAATTCCCAGGGCTCTAGGACTTGAGTCAGTTGTGACGTCATTCACCTAAACAGGGAATATATTGAAAGAGAAGTTATTAACTTCAGGTTTCCATGTGTTGACATTGAGGCACCCATGAGACACGGAAGTGGAGATGTCTTGTAGGCCATAGCACCTATGGATGTGGAAGCAAAAGAAGAGGACTATTTGCAAGGATCTTATGGGTCATTGGTACATATGTTGAAAGTTGAAGCTAAGGGCTGACCATGTCACTAACAAACATAGTATAGTAGATCAGCAGATCTCTACTTTGGAAGGTGATAGGATCCATCATAAAACTACAGATCCCTTCTTTTTATACAATCTTCCCCCAAATTACCCTATGTACATACACATACATCTCTGCCTACACCAAAGCCCTTGCTCATGGAGTTACTGGCGCCCCAGTTTTCTGGGTATTCATTAAATGAACTAAGCACATTCAAGGAAGTGCCCTTGTCCCACCCACAGTGTAACTCTTCAGGACTCATATAGCACTTGGGCTACACAGCAGGAGACCAGGGCGTTGGAAGAAGGTTATGCTTTCTCTGCTTCCCTTGCCCTCCTTGTGTAAACCCACTGCTGGGGTTCCTGCCTTTTAAGTGAAAGTGTCAGTCGTTCAGTCGTGTCTGACTCTTTGTGGTCTCTTGGATTGTAGCCCACCAGGCTCCTCTGTCCATGGAATTCTCCATGCAAGAATACTGGAGTGGATAGCCATTCCCTTCTCCAGGGGATCTTCCTGATCCAGGGATCAAACCCCAGGTCTCCCACACTGTGGGCAGATTCTTTACCATCTGAGTCACCAGGAAAGACCTTCTTGCCTCTTAAACAACAAGTAATTGATCCTGGGCAATTTCACTATCACAAGCCCAGGGCCTTTGGGTGCTGAACTAGTAAATAAACCCTATACCTGTACTTCTGAGTGCTCTGAGCCTGCAGGACTCACCAACTCTGATTCTTGATCCTTTCTGTAAAATCTTACCAACTCTAGGCCATGCTACAAATCTGAAGTTTTGCAACAACTGTGAGAGAAGAAAATCTTAAGATCATATGCAGTGTTACTATTAACCCAAGTTCGTATGCCCAAATGCACAGTGAAGCCAAACAAAGTGAAACACCACAGTGTAGAACAGAGAAAGGTTTGTTGCAAGGGTCATGCAAGGAAATGGGTGGCTGATTGCCTTAAACAGCCCTGAACTCTGAAAGATTTCAGCAAAGCACTTTTAAAAGCCAGGTAAGGGAGGGGTTTGCAGGGTGTGTGATCAACTTGTATACAGTTCTCTGACTGGCAGATACACTGGTGAGGTAGCAGGGTGGTGTCACAGGGGTAAACATTATCAGCCCTTAGGCTCCAGGAGGCCTGGGGCTTTGTGCTCAAGGTTGTCAAGTAGTCAACATCTTGCTGGAGATAGGGAGGGGTTTACATCTGCAAAACAACTCAGGAAATTTGCATCAAATACTTTTATCTAGGTGCTTCAGGAAATAACAGCCTTCCAGCTCAGGTGGTAAAGAATCTGCTGGCAATTCTAGAGATTCGAGTTCCATCCTTGGGTCGGGAAGATCTCCTGGAGAAGGAAATGGCTTACCCACGCCCGTATTCTTGCCTGGAGAGTTCCACAGACAGAGGAGCCTGGCTACAGAACATGGGATCACAAGGAGTTGGGCATCACTGAGCGACTCACACACACCGGTACTTCAGAGAGGAGCTAAAGCAGAGGATCTGCAGGAAGGCCTGTCCTTGGCAAGGCCTCTCAGGGTCCTGCTCAGTTACATTTCTAGGTCTCAGACCCTATCAAGCATTTGGCAGGGAAATGCACGATAGAGCTGGGACAAGTGAAAAGCGCCGTCTGTAATGAAATAAGCCGCTGCTTTTACCGCCTGGAACACGTCCTGCTGTTCCTGGCCGCAGTTTTCCTTCTGCACAAAACGTGCTGAGCAATAGCCCCACCTACAGGATCCTGGGGAAAGTGCAGCAGTGGGGATTTAGGCCCACAAAGGAGTGCTCACCTGAAGCTTCTCTACTTCTCTACTCATTCCTGCTCTGTTACTTTGGGGAAAAAGACTCATTCCTCCTGTGCTCAAAACAGCAGGATTCCTGACTCCCAGTGGTCCTCCCACAATCACGTGTTCCACATTGCAGGTTGACCAACTAATCCTGGGCGAACCTATGCTGTCTGGTTTCAAAATGAAGATCCCGTGTTCCAGTGAGGTCTTCAGTCCCAGACAAGCTAGAATGGTCACCTTCCACGCTTCCCAAGGACTCACTGATTTCCCTCTGAGACAGGAAGGTATCGGTGGTGCCTATATCTCTTTCTTCTCGCTGGGTGAGAAATTTATAGAGTCATCCTGCTCATAGCCCTCCCAGCAGCAGGGTTACCAAACAATGGCATAACTTATACATGTGGGCTCCTGATTTGAAGTCTAGTCATTATAAAGGGTTATATTAATAAAATCTTTTAAAAATGCAAACTTAATCCTTGGATTTATAAACTATTTTTGTCAATGCTTTGACTACGGCACATATTTGTTTAGGTGTCAGTAAGTTTAATTAACCATCTCCTTTTAAAGACAATCAATATTTTTGAGACTTCATTAGACTTTGAGATCTCATTTCCATTAATAACCCAAACTATAATAGAATACACCTATATTCATGCTTTTGCCAAAATCTGTATCAAAAAACTTCGAGAATCCCCTTGAAATGCTTCCCTCTCACCCAGGCCTTCCTGGAGGATGGCAATCTTCCAGATTGCCCTTGAGATCCTGCTGATACCTTAATGACCACGTCTCTTGCTTTACTGCTCCCTGTAGTCAGGTTCCCTCCTGGTGTGAGTACAGATCCCTCCCTTAACTGCTACAGCAGTTCTAGAGACCTGGTAGGCATCTGACAAGAAACCAAGAGGAGGCACAAGCAGAGAAAATAACTGCCCCTACTAGATCCACTCTATGTGCAGTGGGGATATATGACCTTGTGGATGGGAGCATGCTAGGAAGACCTACCATCACATGATCTGAATTCCACCCTTTAGTAGCTGTGTGATATTGTAAAACCTATCTAAGCTCTCCAAGCCTGTTTCCTTATCTATGAAGAGGGGATAATAATAACATTACTCAAAACTTATATATGAATGTTCACAGCATCATTATTCATAATAGCCAAAAAGTAGAAGCAATTCAAATGTCCATCAACAAGTGAATGAGTAAACAAAAGATGGCTATTATTCAGAACGAAAAGGTATGAAGTACTTATTCATGCTACAACATGGGTGAACCTCAAAAACAATATGCTAAGTGAAAGAAGTCAGGCATCAGGGCTTCCCAGGCGGCTCAGTGGTATAAAATACACCTGCCAAAGCAAGCACCAAGGATTTGATCCCTGGGTTGGGATGATCCCTTTGAGAAGGGAATGGCAACCCACTCCAGTGTTTTTGCCTGGAAGATCACATAGACAGAGGGGCCTGGCGGGCTACAGTCCATGAGGTTGCAAAAGAGTCAGACACGACTTAGTGACTAAACAATCACTGCATTTTGAACTCTTTTTTGATTATAAGGGCTACTCTATTTCTTCTAAGGGATTCTTGCCCACAGTAGTAGATACAATGGTCATTTGAATTAAATTCTCCCATTCTTGTCCATTTTGAAGTTCACTGATTCCTAAGATGTTGATGTTCAATCTTGCCAACTCCTGCTTGACCACATCCAATTTACCTTGATTCATGGACCTAACATTCCAGGTTTCTATGCAATATTGCTCTTTACAGCTTCAGGCTTTACTTTCACCACCAGACACACCCACAGGCAAGCATCATTCCCACTTTGGCCCAGCTGTTTCATTCTTACTGGAGTGATTAGAATTGCTCTCTGCTCTTCCCTAGTAGCATACTGGACACCTTTCAACCTGGGGGGAGGTGGGGGTGGGTGGGGAGGTGCTTATTTTCCAGCATCATATCTTTTTGCCCTTTCATACTGTCCATGGGGTTCTCCAGGCAAGAATCCTGGACTGGGCTGCCATTTCTTTCTCCAGTGGACTGTGTTTTGTCAGAACTCTTCACTATGACCCATCTGTCTTGGGTGGCCCTGCCTGGCATGGCTCACAGCTTCATTGAGTAACACAAGCTGCTTTGCCACAAAAAGGCTGTAATCCATGAAGCGGATGGGGCATCCAGTATATTTCACTAAATTTGAACCACAAAGAGAAAAAGTGAAGATCTGAATCTCTTTCCTTCTAAGAGATCACTATAGTCCTAACTACTTTTGTCCAATCTCTGCTCAATAACCTCCAAGCTTCACACCATCTGAAGGGATGGGGGAGGACCACCATAGCTGCCTCTCTGGAACCAGTCCCAGTTCACCCCAAACTCCCTGATATGCTCCTGCTCACAACCCTGCACCCCAAAAGTGCTCTTCTAAAACACAGTGAGTCTGCCCCCAAGGGTTTATTGCCTTCTCCAGTAGGAACAGAAAACCCCCCATTAAATAAATGCACAGGTGCACACACATGCATGTGTGCATACACCCAGTTATGCCCACAAGGCACCGCAAATCAGAGTGGTCATGAACAGAAAAAGTGAATTCCAGATTTTTTCACATTGAGAGCAAGAATGTGGCCAACATCTCATTCCAGCCCCAGGTGTATTCTATCTAAGTCCTCATATGGACCTGACAAGTTGTGCTGACTTCCAGGTTTCACAGATTCCAGTTTTCTCTTGGCTGCCCAGGGGCCCCACCACTGGCCTTCCTGTAGCCTCACGCCTGTGAGAACAGCGGAAGAGGGTCGGGGTGATCTCTGCAAAGCAGCAGGGAGTGGGCGTGAAGTGAGATCTTAATTCCCTGCCCAGGAATTGAATCTGGGTAGCCTGGATGAAAACCAGAAATTCTACCCACCAGACCAGCAAGTGCTGGAGGCTAGAAGCTAACTTTCCCTGGATCTTTGCCCTCAGTGGGAAAGGCATTTATCATGGAGACAAAAACTGTAAATGCAGATACAAAGTTTATTACTAGAGGCATAGCACAACAAGTGGGAAAGCACACACAGAAACAGCTTGTTTAGCTCAGAGGAGAGAAGCAAGGCGGAGATGCTCGCCTGGAGAGAAAGGGTGTGTGTCTCCCCCAGTGAGGAGGAGAGCAATAAAAAGGCATTTAAGTCACTTATCTAGGGCAATTCTTCCAGGTCTTGGTTTACCTTTAGCCAATTATCTGGTTTCCTTTTCTATACCTGACCTACCCTGGGACCCTCTCCTGGGCGCCCATGCACCCCTCAGCCAAGGCGGATCTTGAACTGAAGGCTTCTGGGAGGACAAGACTCCTTATGGCCTGGCATTATGCCCTTACTTATGGCCTCTCAAGCAGCCTTTCTGCACATGTGCAGTGTCTCCCTGTCCCAGAAAAGGTGGGGAGGGAGATCCCGTATCCTTTATCCAAACAGGGTTTTGCCTCTCTGTCCTTGCCATGACTATTACTTTAAGGTGTTTACAGAGAAAAAGACGGCTTATTTGTTTACCCTATTTGTGTTGTTGATTCCATTTCTGAGGGCAAGCAGGAGGTTGTGAATGCCCTACCTGGAGCCCAGCTATATCTTGTCTCAGGAGATGCAAACAGGAGGCCAGTTGTAAATGTCTGACCTGGAGCCCACCTATCTCCTGCCTCAGGGGCCTATGCACCTTCACTTTGGGAACCACAAGCTGTTCCCTGGTTGATGATTCCTAGACAGACTCTCCAAGGACCAGAAGGCAGAGTTTCCTCCACAGAGGGCTGGCATCTCTACACATCGCTACAATCTTTTGTTTGTCCCACATAAACAGTGCTCCGAGGATATTCCTCCAGGTCTCAGAGACCGGAGCAAAGGCAAGGAAAAACAAGCTTGGGTGCTGCGTTGGTTAGTTTGATGTGTGACTTGGCTAGGTCAAAAGTATTTGTAGATGAGATTCACATCATCTACAATCAATTAACTTTAAATAAAGGTGATTATCCTCAACAATGTGGATGGACCTCATCCAATCAACTTAAAGTCCCTAAGACTGAAGTTTCCTTGAAGAGGGGAGATTCCACGGTGTGCTGTAGAGACCACTCCTGCTTGAGATTGCCTTACAGATTTCAAGCTTGCCTGCTGCTAAGTCGCTTCAGTCGTGTCCGACTCTGTGCAACCCTATAGATGGCAGCCCACCAGGCTCCTCCGTCCGTGGGATTTTCCAGGCAAGAGTACTGGAGTGGGTTGCCATTGCCTTCTCCTCAAGCTTGCCTAGCCCCCTACAATTCCTTGCAGCCAATTCCTTGCAGCCAGTTAATTCACGCATACACATATACGATTCACTGGTTCTGTCTTTCCAAGAGAACCCCTGAGTGCTGCAGATGCCTTCTTACTCTTTGCAAAACCTGCTACTATAGAACATTATTTTATAGACTTAGAGACTGAAGGCCACTAAGGTGAGGTAACTTGCTCAATGTCAGTGGCAGAGCTGAGGTGTAAATTTCAAGTTTCTTCCCCTGTGCCCATTGCTCTCAGTCCTCTTTCCTCTGTGGTTTTTAGACTGTCATCCATCAGAAGTGACACTGTGTTGGTCTTCAAGATCTTCACTGTAGAGAACCCTTACTTTTTATAGCATTGAACTTTAGAATCTTCTGCACAGATGCAAACACCTGTCTGTCAATACCACAGTCCAACAGCAGTGACAAAGGCAGTATAATGCCCCCAATCCAATTCCAGGTACTTGTAGGTGTAACACAGTGATTTAGAAATTCGGAGTTGGCTACCTGCTCATATACCACTTCTGTCCCTGTGCCCCTCTGCTATCACCACCGTTGCAAAGGAGTGGGAACCAGTGGGTCTTTGGGAAAAAATGATTGCTACAAAAATGACTGCTACCATGTCTGCTGGTTTTCTCCTCACTCTGCCCTGCCACACACACACTATGCTTTCTTATTGTCTCTTGGCCGTCAAACATCAGCAATCATCAATAAGCTCCACCTCAGTAAGTCAGAAAGGGACAAATACAACATGATACCACTTACATGTGGCATCTAAAGTATGACACAAATGAACCTGTAGATAAAACAGAAGCAGACTCACAGACACAGAGAATAGGCTTGTGGTTGCCAAGTGGGAGGTAAGGGAGGGAGGGATGGATTGATACTTTGGGGTTAGCTGATGTAAGCTATTATATTTAGGATGGGCAAACAAGAAGGTCTGACTATATAGCACAGGGAACTATATTTAATATCCTGTGATAAACCATGATAGAAAAGAATATAAAAAACAATGTATGCTGTGCTCAGTCATGTCTCTTTGTCAGACATGTACACATATAGTTGTGTGTGTACATATATGTGTGTGTGTGTGTGTATATATATATATATATATATATATATATATATATATGTGCATGCTAAGTTGTTTCA
This sequence comes from Muntiacus reevesi, assembly GCF_963930625.1. NCBI lineage: Eukaryota > Metazoa > Chordata > Mammalia > Artiodactyla > Cervidae > Muntiacus > Muntiacus reevesi. The sequence goes on along the minus strand of NC_089253.1, from coordinate 82,376,644 downwards.
GTCTTTGCAACCCCATGGACCGTAGTCTGCCAGGCTCCTCTGTCCATGGGATTCTCCAGGCAAGAATACTGGAGTGGGTTGCCATTTTCTTCTCCAGGGGATCTTCTCGACCCAGGGATGGAACCAGTGTCTCTGCGTTGGCAGGTAGGTTCTTTACTGCTGAACCACCTGGGAATCCCCGCCCCGCCCCCTGCCAAAAAAAAAAAAAAAAAGTATATATATATATATATATATATATATATATATATATAAAACCTGAATCACTTTGTTGCACAGCAGAAATGAACACAACATTGTAAATCAACTATACTTCAAAAAAATAAATCTTTTAAAAGTAATGATAATCTCTTCACCTCAATAAAACTTACCTCTGATTCCTTCTCTCAGGAACTCATTAGCTGAATAATTTGAAAATTTACATTGTCTATAGTGATACAGCCAACAAACCAGTTGACTAGACATACTTCACAGACAATACTTACGTAATGAAAAGAGTGTTTTTGTCTCAACTCCAAAGAAACACAAGTTGGGAAAAACAAATTGGGGTATGTCAGGTACCAGAAGATAAAAGACTTAAAGAATCCTAAGTTAGTGCCTTTCAAATTCTGTCCAAAAGGATCAGTCCTAGATAGGACTCAATTCATCAGTGCAATGGTAGTATTTTGTTTTGTTTTTTTTCAATTAATTATTTATTTTAATTGGAAGATAATTATAATATTGTGATGGTCTTTGCCATACATCAAATGAATCAGCCACAGGTATACATGTGTCCCCCAACCCTGAACCCTCCTCCCACCTCTCTCCCCACCCTATCCCTCTGAGTTGTCACAGAGCACCAGCTTTGGGCACCCTGCTTCATGCACCGAACTTGCACTGGTCATCTATTTTATCTAACATGTGTATGGTAATGTACAATGCTATTCTCTCATCATCCCACCCTCTCCTTCTCCCACTGAGTCCAAAAGTCTATTCTTTACATCGGTGTTTCCTTTTCTGCCCTGCATGTAGGATCATCGGTACCATCTTTCTAAATTTCATATATATGCACTAACATACAGTATTTGTCCTCTTTCTGACTTACTTCACTCTGTATGATAGGCTCCAGGTTCGTCCACCTCATTAGAACTGACTCAAATGCGTTATCGCTGTAGCTGTTGCTGCCACACACGTGTTGTTGGAACCATCTTTGGTGGTCTGGTTCAGTCACTGTCCCCTGGTTAGCTGGTATATGACATAGGTGTAATGCCACCAAAATTTGGCATCCCAGAGGTGCGAAGGGCTGAAAACAACTGCAAGCAATGGACCTGGACCTTCACTGCTGGGTCAGCAATAATTTCTCAGCATGGAAGGGATCAAGAAGTCCCTCTTTGTTTCTTCTAATATTTTAAAAATTTAAAAAAAATTGAGTGAGAGATTCTTTAAATTCCATAGTAGCTTCCCCACCTAGGGAGGGCAAGTTTCACAGGGACCTCCCTGATGGTCCAGTGGCTAAGACTCCATGCTCCCAATGGGGAGCCCAGGATTCAATCCTTGGTCAAGGAGCTAGATCCCACATGTCACAACTAAAAATCCTGCATGCGACAAGTAATACCCAGCATGACCAAATGAATTCATTAAAAAACTTTCACACAGATAATTTCAAATAATCCCATAATAACCCTTTTCCTTCCCCTACCTCTATATTGCTGTTTCCCACTTTCCTTATCCCACTTGTAACCACTATCCTTTCCCCTCTATCTCTGAGTCTGCTTCTTTTTGGTTATATTCACTAGTGTGTTAGCAATAGGCTGACTTCGACACTCTTGGTTTCTGATCACACAACTTTTTGAACATACAGGCTTCACAAGTCATCCACATCCATATCCACTCATTCCAAGAGTCAGGCAGTTGACCAGAGTGAACTTCTCTCATGAAGAAACATTCTGGCTTGTGCTGAGAGAAAACTTCTCGTTGTCCTGATCCCAGGCCTGCCAGTTTCCTGACCTGACACTTCTTTCCACAGCAAGCAGCCCACCATTCGACAACCAGTAACTTGTGAGCAGTGTCAGTGCACACTCACTGAGTTTCTGGGCACCAACCCTTAGGCCCCTCCTGCACATCACCGCCCACTCGTCCTTTGTTACACCTGGGAACTTGTTCTAGGTTATATATACAGTGTCCTTTTGGGTCATGTTGCCCCTGGAAGTTTCACTCTAGTTCATGTAGAGTAGGGATTTCTGACTCAGACGAGGGCTCTACACTGAGGAGTTTCTTAGATATTGTGGTCATTCAGAGGAGTTCTTCCAGAGATTATGAGCTGCAAACTGACTAATGTCAGAGGTCTTTTCAAGTAACTGAAGACTCAGCCTGCAAAACAATTTAAGGCCCATTTATACTAACTGACTGAGTCTCATAATTTTTTACCTTAAAATTTTAGAGGAGTTCCCTGAGCTTTCTGAGGGCTAGGCTTAGGTCAGAAGACTACCTGGAGTCCTGCCATGCAACCATAATGCATGGCAAGAAGTCACCCTAGGCTTCTAAAGGGTCAAGGACAAGCAATCATGTTGTATTGAAAGTTGCTCTCTGGTTAGAAAAATGGAGATGTGGAGGGAGTAAGGACTTCTGTCATTGTCTTTTCTCTTCTAACATAATCTCCAGCTTCAAATTGTGATGTTCTAAAGGAAAACATAAGGCTTCCCAGGTGATGCTAATGGTAAAGAACCTGCCTGCCAATGCAGGAGACTTCAGAGACACAGGCTCAATCCCTGGGCTAGGAAGATCCCCTGGAGGAGGGCATGACAACCCACTCCAGGATTCTTGCCTGGAGAATCCCATGGACAGAGGAGCCTGGCTGGCTACAGTCCATGGGGTCACACAGTCAGACACGACTAAAGCAACTTATAAAGGAAAACATGGGGCTTCCCAGGTGGCGCTAGTGGTAAAGAACCTGCCTGCCAGTACAGGAGATGTAAGAGATGCGGGTTCAATCCCTGGTTGGGAAGATCCTCCTGGAGGAGGGCATGGCAACCCACTCTAGTGTTCTTGCCTGGGAAATCCCTTGGACAGAGGAGCTTGGCGGGCTACAGTCCATAGGGTGGCAAAGAGTCTGACAAGACAAGCCCACACGCGCAAAGGACAACACATCATGGCAATCATTTTGCTGTATGTACACGTCAAAGTATCATATTGTACAACTAAACCTAATACAATGTTATATGTCGCTCATAGCTCAACAAAAAACAAAATGGGGGGGAAATTTTCAAATCTTATAAAAATAATTCACACACATGCTAATTTACTAATAAATAAAATTTAAAACTCTGTGTTGGAGCAAAGGATTATTTTTTAGTTGTCTTCAACTTATGGATAGTCATAATAGTTTATCATTTATTTTAATAATGTTAATTAACAGTAGTATTTATGTTTAGTCATGGCATGATATTATTGGGCTTCCCAAGTGGCACTAGTGGTAAAGAGCCCACCTGCCAATGCAGGAGATGTAAAAGATGTGCGTTCGATCCCTGGATTGGGAAGTTCCCCTTGGAGGAGGGCATGGCAACCCACTCCAGTATTCTTGCCTGGAGAATCCCCATGGACAAGAGGAGCCTGGCGGACTACAGTCCATGGGGTTGCAAGGAGTCGGACACGGCTGAAGCAACTTTGCAGAAGCACACATGATATTATTAGCCCATAATGATCCCATAATCAGAGAGGAACAATTACTCTTAATCTCTCCTTCTGCCAGTTACATCATGCTGCGCTAGTATAGCCAAGTTGGAAGGTAAAGAATTTTTCTCTACTAACTTTTGTTACGAGAATTTGGGCAGCAAAGCATGTCACTGAGCCTCTCAATTTCATCAGCCATAAATACCATGTTACTTATTTTTCAAGGTTGCTGGGAAGACAGAGATGTTTGGGGCATTTAGTATAAGACTTGTCATATGCTATCATGTAACACAGTTACTACTGTCATCAAGAAACACTATCCTATGTACATTTTTCTTTCCATGCCCCATTTCCCTTAAGAAGTGACTGCCTAGAACTCATATTTCTGAGTCCACAGTCACTTAAGTGGCCTGTCATAGGTATAACAAATATCTGGGTAACTTTCACAATTTTCCATTCCTTACCTTTTAACTTTATTGCACTGACTCTATCAGTCTGCCCGCTTACAGCATCTGTACAACAGCTTCATGACAATTCAACTGAACAGAACTGGCTCCTTTAGCTACCTTAGAAATACCAATTGACCACTAGATGTCAGAGCTGCTCAGAAACCACATTCATTTCTCCACCTTTTTAAAAAATTAATTTTTTTATTGAAGGATAATTGCTTTACAGAATTTTGCTGTTTTCTGTCAAACCTCAACATGAATCAGCCACAGGTATACATATGTCCCCTCCCTCTTGACGCTCCCTCCCATCTCCCTCCCCACCCCACACTTCTAGGTTGATACAGAGCCCCTGTTTGAGTTTCCTGAGCCACGCAGCAAATTCCCCTTGGCTATCTATTTTACATATGGTAATGTAAGTTTCCATGTCACTCTTTCCTTACAGTTCACCTTCTCCTCCCCTCTCCCCAAGTCCATAAGTCTTTTCTCCACCTTTTTATGAAGAGATTTTCAGTGACTTTGACAACCATTTCATGAGGGTCACATTTCTATTTGGGATCAATTCTGTTTGAGTTTGCAAGTCTATGTTTCATGCCAGTATAATTTGTTTTCTTCAAGGATAAAATTTAAGGACAGTTTGCTGTTTTTGCAGTCCATGTGATAGAGTGGCTGGTACACAGGTGACCATGGACCCAAGTTATATTGAGGAAAAAGACAACTGCAAAACCCTAAAAAAATCATGGTGATGAAAAGACCAGGCTCAGAGAGTGGTGTGATTACAGTGACAATCAGAAGCTACAACTAAAAGAAAACCTAAAAGAAAATCTATTATGATATGAAAGTCATCAAACTCTACACCTTAGACATCAAGCCTTTTGGAATAAAAGGTCTCTTCTTTTTAATTGCACTGGGATCCTGGACCAGAGGCATGTGGGCATGAGAGCTTGCAGTCATGGAGGGTCTGGTTAAAGAACAGGCTCAGAGGACAGCCTACAGTAATTGCTTAGCAATGTTAGCACTAGTTCCAAAAGTCACCTAAACATTGTTCAGAATGTAATAATGGCCATAAGCTGTAACAAGACTGAGGAAAGAGAAAAAAAAGGAGAACGAACTCTCTCTAGAGGAGAGAGTTCCATGGCAAGAATAAATCTACCAAGGGACACAGAGGAAGGTTTTATAAATTAAGTTCCTAGGGTCTAAAAGAGTGTATACCAAGATAAAAAAACATTTGATGTGAAATTTATCCATTTTACTTCATTTTCTTCCCTGTCTTTGTCTTGCATCTCTCTGCACATCAGAAATTTAAATATAGGTCCCAAGTACCTGCCTAATTCCTCAATCAGGTAAAACCTGAAATCAAGGAGGGGGAAGTGGCGCCTGGACACAGTGTCCCCACCTGTGATGGCACAGTGAAAGGGGAATGCACAAAATCATGCTATCTGGCACCTCTGACCTTGAAGAGAGTTTCAGCAGTGTCCTTCCCATGTGGCAGAAGCTCTAAGGTTGATAAATAAATTCCCCTCACAAATAATCTAGGTGCCCTTTAGACCACTGTTTTTCCTAGGAGAAGCAAGTCTGTGCACTTGCCCTTCAGTGATAAGCATCCCTACTATGTGTCACAGTGTAAAGGGTGGGGTTTCTGTCCATACTGGGACTCCATCTCTTACTCAGCTCTATAGGCACACATCTCCTACAAACATCTCTGTCATTTATTTTGTACAGATTCTGTTCAATTAGCCCTTCTTCAGGAGGCATTGCTCTATGTGCGAATGTTGATATGAAGTGTCCATGAGAAAAAGGTGAGTTCAGGGTCTTGCTGCACTGCCACCTTAGATAAGAACTTTGGGTAGTATTGTTTTAGGTGTCTCATAAACTGTGTGTGTGAGTGTGTGCTCAGTTATGTCCAATTCTCAGTGACCCCATGGACTGCAGCCCATCAGGCTCCTCTGTCCAGGGAATTTTCCAGGCAAGGATACTGGAATGGGTTGCCATTTCCTACTCCAGGGGATCTTCCTGACCCAAGGATCAAACCTGTGTCTCTTGCATCTCCTGCATCGGCAGGCAGATTCTTTTCCACTGTTATGCCCAGATGCATTTCTAGTCTAACCTGAGTATTTTTAAGAGATGCTTTTAAATCATCTCCTGCATTTCAATTACTAATATATTTGAACTTGTTCCATGTTATTTTGTGTTTGCCATTTAGTTCGATCTTACTTCCCTTCATCTTTCTTATTTCCAATTATGTAGGTCTAGTTTTATTTTTTCATCATTTCCCTATTGTCTAAGATATGGTATTTTTCAATATTCATATTCTATATTGTATATGTATATAGTTAATGCAAATTTAAAATGTATTTGTCTAGCTAAATAGAAAGCTAATTCCCACCTTAGTTCTCACAAATAAGACAAAATTGAAGTGTTTTATTTCCTTCTACTCTCTTCTACTTTTCAACTTTCAAGTTTACTTTTTGATAGAGAATGATCTTTATCAAGAGAAAAAAAAGTTTGAGAAATATATGCAAGAATGAAAAATTAATGGTAAGCAAAGAAAGTAGTAATCAATTAGTAAAGTAAATGTGTATTTTTTTTTATAAGATCCTGATTACAAAATGGAATGTTTTAGTTATTAAATACCTACTTCCCCATTAGCTCAGGAATCCTCTGGAAATTTACAGTGTGTGAGAGAGAGAGAAGTTCTTGTACTTTGGGGCCAGACGAAGACTCCTTTGAACACCCTGAACTGAGAAAGACAGATGATATAATCTCTTCTACATGGTCATAGCCATCTACTCTTTTCTTCACCACTAGCTCGTACTGGATAGGTTCCTGCAAAAGTTTCTTTTCTATCCACAGGTGAGGCCACTGATGCTCTCTGAAAAGCCCCATTTCTGCTTTCCAGAGCCATCCTTTCCAGAATCAGTTTGTTCAAGACTTAGTCTCCTTATCAATTTCAGTTTTTGGTCATTCATTTGGTCCTGATTCTTTATTGACTTTATCTGGTTGGTTCTCAACCAACATCACACCTGACTGTCCTCCAAACCTTCCCCCTGGTCTCTGATATCCTGATCTTGTACTTTGCTTTGTCCTCTGAGGGCTTCTTTGACAGCTCAGTTGGTAAAGAATCCGTCTGCAATGCAGGAGACCCCGGTTCGATCCCTGGGTTGGGAAGATCCCCTGGAGAAAGGAAAGGCTACCACTCCAGTATTCTCGCCTGGAGAATTCCATGGGCTTGCAAAGAGTCAACGTGACTGAGGACATCACTTTCACTTTGTCTCCTGAACTTCACTCCTGATTCCACCCCAGCTAGGAGAGAGGTGTTTGGATGCATCTTCTATTGTTTTACAAAGAAGACCTTTTGGAGGAAAAGCAAGGGAAGAGGGTAGGATAAATATTGTTTCTTGACTACCAAATACGTACCAAATACTTTGCTTGATGATTTAGACACACTGTTAATCAGTTCAATCAATACTGGAGTTAGATGTTATTAACCTTTAAAAGGATGTCAAACACACTCCAATTTAGTTGATTTCCAAACAAGTGTGAAATGATTAAGGTCCTATAACCTAATAACCTAATAAAAGCACCAAGATTTATTGATCAGTTTATTAGTCAAGAAATATTCATGTCTTCCCAGCAACTAATGACCTTTTTGAAGTTAAGTTAAATTAAGTTACAAATGCATTTTATTTCAACTCCAAGAAAACTGCCATAGGCATTCAAGGGCATATACAACACTTTCTGTTTTAATGCACTTCTAAAATAACAATATTTTAGCTTGATACATCATTTGGTATCTTTTTAAAGATTAATTTGTGGTACAAAATTCTCAATCAAAAGATACAAATACATGGTTGGTATGACAAAATCTGAGATACCACTGTGTGTTACATGAGTTTAGCTTTCTCTCTTCATTCTTCACATTCCTAAAGTTCTTCACTAGATCCTATTTTTTAAAATGGCTGAGAAGATGGATTGGTACTTTCGGTTATATCATGTTGATATTTTACAAGGTATTACAATATGCAGAGATAGTCACGGGTAGTAGAAAAACTTGAATATTTCAATGTTCCCTTTCAAGTATATTTCTAAGAACACAAAAATTCTATGTGTGGAGACAATTAGTGCATATAACTGGACTAAATTCATGCTAGTAGCAAAAAGTTGCCTTTCCTCATAGACGAAATAAAAAAAAAAAAATCATGTTATCTACAAAGAGAAGTGAGAACTTTTACTCCTAAGCAAGATCAACTCACATACTTGTAACGAAGATATGCCTTCATCTATTTTCCTGGCATCTGACAGGAGATGGTTTAATTAAGGTCGATGACCACCTTTCAACTACTCTGGTTCAAGTAGCAATTACTTTGGAGATTCACCAAAAACGTTACTGTAACATACATCACAAGGGGAAGAAGCAGTCAGTGCAATTTAGAGAATATGTTACTCTTGTGGTGTAATATATCACTGGGTCACTGTTTTGGTGAATAACTTTTAAAATTGTTTTAAGGTAGAAAAGACTATTCAAGAACATTTTGTTCATTAGATACTTGAGAGATTTTTCTCCTGTGCCTTGTAGATCAAACTGGGGAGACAGACAGTTGTTGCTGTTCAGTTGCCAAGACATATCCAACTCTTTGTGACCCCATGAACTGCAGCACACCAGGCTGCCCTGCCTTCACTATTGCCCGGAGCTTGCTCAAACTCACGTCCTTTGAGTCAGTGATGCAATTCAATCATCTCATCCTCTGTTGTCCCCTTCTCCTCTTGCCCTCAACCTTTCCCAGCATCAGGGTCTTTTCAAATGAGTCAGCTCTTCACATCAGGTGGCCAAAGTATTGGAGTTTCAGCTTCAACATCAGTCCTTCCAATGAACATTCAGGGTTGATTTCCTTCAGGACTGACTGGTTTGATCTCCTTGTAGACCAAAGGAGGGACTCTGAAGAGTCTTCTCTAGCACTACAGTTCAAAAGCATCAATTCTTCGGCTTTCAGCCTTCTTTATGGTCCAACTCTCACATCCATACAACTACTGGAAAAACCATAGTTACAACTATACAGACCTTTGCTGGCAAAATGATGTCTCTGCTTTTTAATATGCTGTCTAGGTTCGCCATAGCTTTTCTTCCAAGGAGCAGGCATCTTTTAATTTAGTGGTTGCAGTCACTATCTTCAGTGATTTTGAAGCCCAAGAAAAGAAAATCTGTCACTTTTCCCCATGCTTATTTCAGTTAGGTGAAAAGAATTCTAAAACTTTTCTAAGTGTTTACCCTGAAATACCACTGTTTTGTATCCTGAGTCTTGTCTAAACCATATAAAAATGAGTCATTAGTCCCACTTTTAAGTACTTGCACCTATAAACTAACTCACATTTTCACTGGGAGCTCCTGACTTGAGGATACTTGCTTGAGGGTTTCACTTCTTTGTCCTCTATTGTCATTCATATGTATTTCATTTCTGTATAATTCCATGATTTGGAATTAGTAAGAATGATTTTTTAAAAATGTCTCCAAAATGACCAATCATATTTGTGCAAAGCATACTGTTTATGCATCAGGTTATTATAAAAGGGGTATTGCTTTCTTTCAAGCAATGTTCCCTTTAGATAGAGTTTCAGTTTAGCTTCAGTGCCAAAAGCTGTTCTGACATAAGTGTTTTTAAGAAAGAACATCTATCAACTTAGGTTTATTTGCATTTTATGTAATGTTTTTAAAAAGCCATAGGGGCAAATAATCAAATCTTTCTTAAATTATTCACAGTGTCCTGATTACAACCTATCTATAAGTCTTTTCTATTTTGTGGCAGTTTATAAAGTAGTTAACAAACTCCACTACTGATTTTGCACCAGTGTTGGTAAACTTTTTCAGAATTTAAATTTACTCACAGTAATTAATAGCCACTAATAACGTGATCTCTTTCTTTTTTTAACAGCCAGAGTCTGCAATCTTGTGGTAGATGCAAAAGCAAACAAATCAGGCCTATCTCTTGGCTGGGTGACCTTCTGGGTCACTGATCCATCCCTTAAAAGCAGTCGGGTTTCTTACCTGAGGTCCTTGGATGAATTTCAGAGGGTATTTTATGAATGTCTTAAAATTCAGTGCAAATGTGTCCTATGTGAGAGAGTGTATGGATTTTCACGTAAAACTTTTACCAGAAGAATTTGTGTGATATGGTGGATCAATGTAGTATGAAGCCTCTGAGTCAGACTGCCTAGATTTGTATCACAACACACCACTTGGCGGTTTGACTCTGAACAAATGACATAACTTTTCTTTGCTTCTGTGTTCTCAAAATTGCAGAAATACTCTTATAGGCCTGCTGTGAGAATTAAATGGGAAAATTTTGTGGGTATGTGAAGCCCATAATACAGTGGTAGGTACTTAGTTAGAACTCACTAAATATTAGTAATTACCATCATGCTCTCAAAGGAATTTATAACCACCAGAGTTAAGAGCCACTAACCTAAGGCATTTTTAAGATTATACTTTAAAGAATCAGTTCCTGAGTTGAGAAGTCACACTAAAACGTAATTCTAATAGAATATGCATTGGTAAAACATAGAGACTCATATTCATAATTAGAAAGGCCTCATAAATAACTCTGAAAATGTGGGAGGTCAACTTGTGTTGTTTTCCATGGGAGCAAACCCATCTTCATGATCTGGGGTGAGCTCCCAGATGAATCACTTTGAATCTGCTCCTGGCTGCTCCACCAACCAAGTTTGTCTTGAAACCCTGAAATAAACTTCCTAGGGTGAGTGCTTACATTGTTACTACATCGATGCCTTCCCAGGATTTTCATTTTCAATTAGCACAGAAGTCAAAAGTTACAAAAGCAACGAGATTATGCATCTTTTAATGAAAGGTAAAACAACAATATAAACATACACAAATTTACAGAGAAGGGATCAACTTTGATACATTTGGAGTAAAAGGTGTCTCTTATTTAAATATGGTATAAAAATAAATGCAAGAAACATTAACCAAGAATGTACAGACAACAGACAAAGACATAAGTTTGTTTCTGACTGTGATACATTGGTGAAATGAAACTCTCTGTGCTAATTTATTATTTAATAAATGTGAAGCTGTATGTATACTTCTTGATATATGCTTTTTTCCTTTTACAATTCTTCCAGTTTGTGACTGAATTTTTAGTGACCTGTGTGTCTAGAAGAAGGTTTAAGAGAGAGAGAAAGGGGGAAAACAAAAGGTTTACTTCACTTGAACTGTTAAAAAGGAAAAGACACAGATCCAGCTTAGTACAAGGAAGAAGTTAGCAGACATTCTGAAATGGAGGCGTCAAGATGGTAGAGTCCCTTGGAGATGGCAGTGCCTTAATGTACACAAAGAAAGAACAATTCAGGTCCTCTGCTCATGCAACATCGTGGTCTAATGTCCTCTGCTCCAGGTAACAACAAAGAACTACAAAGTATATGCAGTGACTCCAGTTCGCTTTCATGCTACAAGATGATCCTTTTAATAAGACTGAACGAGGCTTGTTAACCTCTTTGACGTGAGAGATTTCCCCTGAGAAAAAATATAAACAAGGGAAAAAAAAGAAAACAATATGATCACTGAAAACCTGCTTATGAGTAACATCTGGTTATTGCAGCTGATACTGTACAAGGGTCAAAATGGAACCCTTTAGATGCATCTTAGTTCAAACTTCATGACCACGTTCCCTCCTTCCCTCCAACACATCAAACAAAATGATCCTCCCTTTTTCCATCCTCCCACCCCTCCACCCACTTCCACTCCCTGCAAACAGAATGATGGGTTCACAGCACAAATCAGCAAATCATAAAACACGTCCAAAATGTTCCACTGAGGCTTAGCAACGATGCAACACCTAGGTTTGCAACTGGTTATAACATGTTACAGCAAACTTTAGGAAGTTGCTCTGAAAGACAGTGATGTGAATGCATTCTTGTCCAATTGCTTAGTGTTGCATTTATAAATATCTAGATGTGTACAGGGTATGATTTAATTAAACAAAATGATTTTTGAGGGTGAGACTGTTGGAAACTCATGATTGAATCTATTCCCTATCTTATACGGTAACAGAAAAACAAACAACCAGTGCCAATTATACATCTAAAGAGAAAAGTCTACTTGCTTTGTACTTCAAACTGTAAATGTCTTCCTTTTCCATTTGATTTCCTCCAACCTCAACCTCAGAAAAACCTCATATATTCTGATCCCATTTATTGTATTAATAACTAGTATACATATTCATTTTTTGAACATCTTGATAGTCAAAACTGTGCCTATAAATTGCAAATGTTCTAGAGAAAGGTATGAAATTTTAAATTTCTGATCAGAATAACATTGTCAATTTGGTTATTTCTGTTTTATCCCTCATTGTATATGTTTAGTATAAAAAATAGGTGGAATTTGTACTTCTCAGAGAATAAAATAATAAGGGAAAATCAGAAGATTTTTTGAGAAATATATTTTAGTAATAAGTTAGTCATAGCAATAGTCTTGATTTACTACTTAACATGGCTCAGAGTTTGATAAATGAGTGATGTGGTTTGGGGAGAGAAATCAGCATTCATGACTATATTTTGGAAAAAGAATGATATATTTTAAAAATGATTAGTAATTCCAGAATCAATCTTTCTTTACATACTGTACTGTAACTGACAAGGTCTTTTTGTATACTTGAATAGCAGGAATAAAAATGAAGCACCAAAAAAAAAAAAAAAAAAAAGAATGAAGCACCATTCTCTTTTAATTGGGGAAAAGGAGTTCATAACTTAGCTTTTAGCAAGTTTTGACACCTGATTATAGAAGAGCCACTTTAGCAAAGGACTGTCCCACTTAGCTACGCTCTAATCACTTTATGGGAAGAAAAATACTGAAAGAAAACGCAGACTTCTCACAGGACACCCTGTGTTACACTGGCCTTCTAAACAAACTATGCTTTGTTTCTTGTCCCTTCTGTGCTCGCTTCCTCCTCATTCACAAAATGGGAATAAGTACCGATTTTAAAAGCTTTTTATGAAGAATAACACAAGCAAGTTACTTAAAACTATTTCAGAACATTCTGTGTACTCAGTTTGCTAGTCATTACCTTATTATATTATTACTATTATTATTATTATTACATTCTTTCTCATCAGGATACTGAGACCCAAAGTCACTTTTCTGACTCTGAAAGGAACACAAAATTTCTCACGAATTTGGAAGCTAAAATTATACTACTTTTACACTCCAATACCTTAATCAAATAATGTTTGACTAAAAAAACTACTTTTCTATACTTGAAATTTACATTATTTTATACATCTACTATTTTTTTTCTCTTATGCTACTAATGTGTGCATATATATTCATTCTGATACTAATGTATTTTTAAAAAGTGCTTACTGTTTCTAATGCCATTTGTGGGGTGGGGAGAACCTATACTGGTTGAAGTATGAGTGAATTCATGTACAGTTGAGGAGGAAGAGGAAGATGCTAATATAAAACTATTTATATTAAAACTACAGATTAATATAATTTGGTTCAAACTATTGGGAGGATGAATAACAGTTAGGTTGAAATAGGCAGCCATTTGCAACTCGGAGTCATTTTTCATTTTGATCAGTGGAAACGATGTCACATTTGTAAATGTAACACATGGTAATATGGTTCTCTACCTACTTTTTCCCTCAAATATCTATGAAGTTATTAGTATTGTCCTGGTATTGGCTTCATTTTTAAAAGGGGAGAGGTATAGATTTAACATGGTTAGCTGTTGTAGCAGGAAATAATTAAAAAATACTCATTCATGGAAGCCCATGGAGAAATACAGGGCTACAGTAAATCTGGGGTTTGCGTTAATAAGAAAGCAGATGAACAAAAATGGGAGAACATATGTATATATGTTAACAAACCCACACAAGAAACTCTTGTGAGATGTGGACTCACCAAATACATAATAAGGGTATTTGTTTTGTGTATTGAAACAATGAAAAGGTAAATTTAGGTATATCTAATAGTAAAAAAGAAAAAAAAAAACCTAAGTGCCTCACCCAAGGGTCAAAGTAAATAGCATGGACACCCAAGTGAGCTATCTAGATTTAAAGACCTAGATCACGTGGATGTGTCTACAAACCCTGTGCAAATCTTCCCTTGTTCACGTACTGGAAAGAAAAATACTGTGCAAAGGTATTTTGTGCACTCTCTAGTGTGCAAAGAAATATCAGTTTCTCACTTATTAGAAAATCTTAAAAAGAACACTAATTCTTTTTTGCAGGTAAAAAGGATATACTTGCACTTCAGATGTTTTGTAATAATCCTTTTCAGTGTGGATCCTTGGAGGCTGTATTAAATCACCTTAAAAGACAACCCTACTAGTTATCTAATTTTTGCTAATTTTTCCAAGTTGAAGAATCTGGGAAAATTTCTTAGTTAAGTTCAAAAAATCTTAATTCTGGAAACTAAAAGGGCTAAAATTCCTTACCAATAGCATGTTTTTTGTTTGTTTGTTTTTATCAAATTGCTTACAATTGAATTCTGTATGAATAATAACTATTTTCAACCCAATGACTACATTTGTGCTATGTCATTTATACCCATTCTTAATAGATTCTAAAGGAAATGAATTTGAAAAAGAATGGATACATGTAATGTTTATGTATAACCGAATCACTTTGCTGTGTACCTAAAAATAACACAGTTAATCAACTATGCTATACTCCAACGTAAAATAAAAGTTAAAAGGAAGGAAATAGATTACATTGGAAATGGAAATCTATAGAGAAAGACAAAGACAGAAACTCAAAAATTCAGCATCCTGTGAGATTTTATAATATCTAGTTAACGGACAATATGCTAGCACATGATCAATTTCAGGACAAAATTAAGCTGACTTTAACTGGCATGTAAGTGAAGACAGATTCTCTGGATAATCTACAATATAGCTATCACATAAACAAAGCAGTTTTTCTAGTGTCTCACAATAAAATTTCATCTCCACCAAACTAATTCTTTCCTTTTAAAATGTTGCATGGAGATTTTGTTATAATTAGAAAAATAAAACTCCCCCAAATAAAACGATCTATGTGCTCATTCTTAGTTCTCTCAAGTTGACTATCAAACATTATGAAGTTCACATGATTTAAAATTTTTTCTTGGTCTTAAAGTAATAACAGAAAGTTGACAAAGAGCTGTGAATCCCTAGAAATGGAAATAAAGATCAGGCTCTTAGCTCCATACGAAAGCCCTCAGCATTCGGCAGATGGAAGCAAATGTCCGCACTCCGTTCCTGCAGACAGTAATCCATGAAGGAAGTAGGGGAGAAGCCCTATTTGCTTGGGTGACCAGCTACTTGTTTCATTATTGTCATAAAACATAAAAACTGTATTCAGTCTTTACCAGTCTACAGGACACAAAACAAGCCAACACTATCTGAAGCGATGGATTTTTAGAAGACCCATGAAAGAACTTAAAGAGTAGGAAATTACCAGGATCTTTTGGATTAAAAAATTATTAACATCTTAACTCTTAGTCCCACTTGTTTGTTTCGTATTACTACCTCCTAATCTTTCCCATGTGTTGCTGTAGACTTAGAAATACCTTCTAGAATGCCTTGTCAGCTCCAGAGGCTCTGGGACCTCTGGAGAGGGCAAATCTTGTCATTGACTTTCTACTGGTGTATGTGACCCAGTTATCCGACCTGTGCTGAGGCCCACAGCTGCGTAATAAAATGGGCTGACTGTTTGATGGTAATGAGATGCTGTTGGACTAGAGATAAGAAACGTACATGCTCATGATAGGCTGAACTAAAGGATACATCTGTTTGTTTATTCTCATACGAAAATTATACCTGTTTCACTTAAAAAATATAAACATCCTCTCCTGGGTGTCAAAATCCTTCCTAACCTGGCTTCCCTGACCTTTCAAACTACCTGTTGTCACTCCACAGAATGGCTCTCTAGCTGTTCTTTGCACCTGCTACTCTCTGAGTTTGGGTTTTACTCACTCTTCAGATAAACTTCTTACTCATGTTTTTGCTGAAGTCTTCTAATTGCCCCTTAAGTTCTTCTGCAGTTTACCTCTCTGGATTCTTTGTCAGTACTTTTTTTCCTCAGGGTCGGGAAGATCCCCTGGAGGAGGGCATGGCAACCCACTCCATGTTCTTGCCTGGGAAATCCCATGGACAGAGGAGCCTGGTGGGCTACAGTCCATGGGGTCACAAATAGAGCTGGACATGACTTAGCGACTAAACAACAACAGCAAGTGCACTTTTTAAAATGCTGTTTTGTACAATCCTTTAAGTCACCTGGCTTGACAAAGCAATTCATAGCTGTTAATATTATAGAAGTCTCCAAAAATGTACTTGTTTCTTTGCATGAGTTGAGTTCCTTGACTGGAAGTCATATTTTAGGAATAAGCTTCTAGAAACCAGGGTAACGAGAGTCAAATGTATTGGTACAAGTAACTTTTAGGGGAGGAGAGGCATGGTAGGATGAGAAATGGGAGCACGTTGGACATACCCTAACTATTAAGTAATTAACTGATAGAATTTGGGTCTTTTTAACTTTTATTTTGCCCTGGTTGTTGCTGTCAGTGAAACTAAGTGGGAATATGTTGAGGGAACTGAACTAGGCTAGGGGTTTGTAAAAACCCTGCTTCAAATGAAACCAAGTCCCCTAGGATAATTTTCAGGTAAGTTTACTGAAACATGGTGGATAATTTCAGCAAAACTGAAAAGTGTGAGTTCCTCAAAAATTAAAGAAAACTCAATTATTGAGAATTAAGAAAGAAAAAGAAAAGAAGGAAGGGAGGGAGAAAGAAAGAAAGAAAGAAAGGGGATTCTATAGCTAGTTTGGAGGCTGGTATATTTAATGTTGAACACAGGAAGAAATTCTGTTATGTACTTAAAAGAGATGGTTTATGAACATATTTATATACCAGTTCTTATTAGTAGCTTCTTGTGTGGTTTGAGATAGAAAAAGTAAAGCCAAATACTTTCATTTCCTTAGTTAAGAATAGCTTCCTGAAATAAAAATAGTGTATATCCATTAGAGAAAACGAGGAAAACATAGAAAAATATAAAGAAGAAATAAACATTACTCAAAATACAATTATTTACATGTTAATATATCCATCTACTTTTTCTACAAAAATATTTTTAGTTATTTTTTTAAAAACTAAAATTATACTATGCATAGTACTAAAGTTTATTATGAGTAATACGCTAATTAAAAATGATCATATTTTGGTCATTCACCCATGTAACATATATTTTGTTCAAATTCAACACATTAGTGGGAAAGGAAATCAATTTAGAAAGATGTTACCAACATTCAGAAGAAAATCACATATCATAGAATAAATAAAAACATATTAGGGTAAGTTGCATATAAGATGGGAATGTGTTATTTCTGAAAGGTTATTTTAGTCCTATACACACATAAACATGCATAAATACAGCTTATATATACATACACATACACTCACAAACATATATATATTCATTACTATGTCATAGTGATGGGTCGCGACAAAAAAAGATGAAAGGCAATGCTCTAAAATCTATTCTTTAATAACTGCATCAGGTTGATGTACCTTAATGCATTTAAGAAATTCACAATTTTTGTATATTCAGATTGTGTCTTTTTTGGCAGTTATACGATGCAATGCATATTCTTGTTTGTGTGTAAACATCTGGGTTTTGTTAGAATTAAATTGTTAGAAGCTGAAATGCTGATGGAGTGTGAGAGAATATTTTTGAAGCTTTTGACACACTGTTTAAAGTTCTCTGCAAGAAAATGATTAAAAATTCACATCCCTACTGTGTGTGAACAATATGTGAAGTCACCAATTTTCTTATCCTAGATATTATTATTTAAAAATCTAATCTATTGGAGGAAAAAGTTATTTTGTTGCATTTTGAATTAAATTTGGTTATTAATATAGGTTTTCTTTTTGTTTTCTTATATATTTATTGACTATTTGTATTTCCTCTGTTAAAACCGATCAAGACCTTTGCTTAGTTTTCTAGTGGCGTATTGCTCTTCTGATTATTTTTTTGCAAAGAACTCTCCATATAAACCACATTAGATCTTTGTCAAGTACATGCTCATTTACTTTTTTTTCTTTTACTTTTTTTTTTAAAAAGAGTTCACTGGACTTGAGGGCAGGAAGTTGCTTTAAACAAGTAAGGCATTTAGCAGTCTTTCATGGTATTTCTGTGGATAAGACAGAAAAGGAGGAAGTTCGTAACTAAATAAACAACTACCTTCAAAGTGTGCTAATTTTTGGAGCAGTGGAACTCTCTTCATTTTTGTTCTTATGACATTTTAATCAGCAATTTGCTTAATTACATTGATATAATTCTACTAAAATGAATGCATGAATGATGCCAATTTGCTAATCTTGGTTAAAAGACAGGATAACAAAGAGATACTCCAAAAAATTACATAATGTGATAACTCACAAGATAAAATTTAATGGAAAGAAGAATAAAGAACTGTTACACGAAAATTGATAAACAAACAATAAACCAAAAGTCTAGCTGCAAAACAGAAGATCAAGGAGATATAATCTTAGTTCACAAGAAAAAAAAAGTCTATATTTAAAAAACATTTTAAGCCCCAAGTAACCTGGCTTCTGTGACTGCAATCTGATGCAATTTTCAGGCTGAACTGTGTAAGTTATGTAAGTTCCTTCTTTCCTATTGGGCATTTGATGTTTCTAATCTCTGCTGGCTCAGTTACTTCTCAAGTGCTGTGAGTCTGCATCAGTAGATTTGACACAGCATTGCCCTCTCCCAGGTTTGCTCCATAACTGGCCTGAGGTTGTATTTCCAAAACCTGGAGTCTGTATTATTCATGGGTGGGAAGAGTGGGCTCAGTGTACAATAAAGATGATTGTTAGCATATGGAAAGGAAATTTCATGCCAGATTTCATGTTTAATAAAACCAAGATAACAATCACTTGATCAGGGACTGGCAGTAATCCATAGAGTTTTAGATAGCATCTTAAAACAGCATAAAACTGCCAGAAAACACTGTAATTCTTCATAGATTGAAGACTAATTGACAAGGAAGCCTGCTATTAATGTGTAATACAAGTGCTTTGGAAATCAAGAGTACAAACTCTGATTTCTGCCTTCTACAAGTTATCTTCCCTTCTAGTGTATGTATCTCTTGCATTAGGGCAAACGTAATGATAAGAGAGAGAAAAATAAATAGACATCTCTTCTTTTGTAATTTTGTATTCCATTTAACTGAGCAATACAATTTTTTATAAGAAAAAATCAATATTTAACTTGATGGATGCCTATGACACTTTGAGCTATAATGGCAATGAATAAAGAAAGAAAGAAATAAGGAATAACATAAATGTCCATTAGTAGAGGAATAGAAAAAAAATTATAGGTATATCCATTCAGAGGAATTTTGTGCAGCTAATAAACAGAATTGTGTAGAATATGAAATGACCTGGAAGATATTTCTGATGCAATTTAAGCAAATAAAGCATGTTTCAAAAGCATGCTTAAAGAATTTCTTAAATCTATTTATTTGTACAAGTACTATTTAGGGCTATTTCTGGCTAAAGAAATTGTAGATGAAGAAACTGAGGTGTAGCAGTTTAACTGGAGAATCCCAGGGACGGGGGAGCCTGGTGGGCTGCCGTCTATGGGGTCGCACAGAGTCGGACACGACTAAAGCGACTTAGCAGCTGCAGCAGTAGCAGCAGTTTAACTGAGTTCTAAAAATTCATATGGCAAGGAAGTGTGAGACTGGGTTTCAAGCCTAAATATTAACATTTCAGGTTTCCAGTGCTGGGTATAATAGGAAGAAAATGAGTACTCTATAAAGCAATGAATTTAAAGTCAGAAAAATTTCCTTCTAGTCCTGACTTTCTCTCACCTATAAAATGGGTAAAATAATGAGTATTGCCTAACTAGCAGGTTCAGATTAAATTAGATTAGATAACATAAAGTACCTAGTGCGGAGTCTGGCACATGGCAGGTACTCAATGAACATAAGTTACTATATTATCTCACTTCCCCCAGGTCCTTTTGGAGTCTACATACTTGTTTAAAAGTATTTCCCCAAGTTCATTTCTTAGACATTTTATCTCGTAGCTTCCTTATATTTACCAGAGCAACTTCCACATAAAACTTCTTTAAAATGTTTATTTAAACTCTATCTTTCCTCCATTGTTTCTATTTAGTTATAATAAAACCACTCATTCATTATCTTGTGTTAAAATCATTTTATTGATCCTATAAAGGCATCCCATAAAATTTATTATGTAAGTACTTCAGATGCCTATCACAACTGCTGACTCTAAAAGGAATCATAATATTGAGGAACACTGAACCAAGAGGAAATAAAAAATAAATGAAAATAGTTAAAGAGAACTTTAAATAGAAATTAATCATAAAAAGATTTAATGATATACAGTATTTTTAATTTTTGTACAAAAATAATTTTCAGGATAGAAATTCACTTCTCATGACTAATCAAATAAATGTAGTAATTTGTAATCTACTGAGGAAATTAGAGAGCCTTTCTAATTTTTTAGTCCATTTCTTTAGAGTACTATCAAAACAAAATATTCAATAAAAATATTACTTTTCATTTTCCCGGATGGAAAAGGATTAACCCTAAATAACTGGTCTGAAGGTATCTGAAATTTATCAGTATGTTGTGTGTATATACGTGTTCTGGTATGAATGTTACTTAACTTACTGAAGAAAGTTTCAGTAATCTCAGCCTTTTGTACCATTCTCCTTAAAGAGATGGTTGCCTATCTTGGCCTGATGAAATCCTATTTACGCAGTTAAGTGTAACTTCTGGAAATTCTCATATTATTCATAGACTCTACTTATTCACCCTAATACAAATAGAAGTAGCTTATCTTTCTCCTGTCCATCATAATATTTTGTTTATATCATTATGTACTGTAGCAATTAAGGTCTTGTTCTTAAGATATAGCACAACGTCTGGAGTATAGTTAGCCCTTGGTGTATAAATTTTGATTGCACAGGATTACTTTCTCACTTCCTCTTATTTCCTATTGATCTTTTCTTAAGGTTTGCAATGAGTGACAATGTGGTGCTACTTTAAGAGTTGAGGAAGTTGGTCAGATGTGGGGATGGTGTTGGAGGAAAGAGAGCCATTTTGCTTCCTCCTTCCATCTTCCTTATGTTGCATTATATGTTTTTAATTATATCACAGAAATTTCCAATCCAATCTCAAGAATAATATTCTGTCAGCACTATGTTAGAAAAGAATGAATATGAAACAATTCTTAAACAATACACAGAGCACTGTGCAACATCTATGGTGACTTTCTCCAGCAAAATCTTGAGGCATTTCTTTAGCATTGTCTTTATCTTCCCATGGTGACTTATGAGGCATGCTTAAGAAAAAATTTTTATTAAAGGTCAGAGATTCCAAAAGATCCAGCCAAAATTTTGGGAAGTTAATAGTGTGATTAATTTCTGGAGTTCTTCATTTTCCAGTCCTTTAAATTGTGCATCACAATGAATGTTCAAAGTATATACTGATTTTTAAAGTCTTTTACTTGGGAATTCATCAATAGAACTGATTAACATTCCCCACCACAAGGAGCCTTGAAGGAGACTAAAAACAAAAACTGTATTTTTGCTGAATCCAATTAGCTTACATTTCAACACACATAACTCCACTTAACTGGTCATCACAGCAAAAGCCACAACACACACCCACAGCAGCAGCAGCATGGAGCTGACCACACAACTCAACAGACAATGCAGACAAACTTGAGTATAAACCAAGATTTTCTACCTCTTTTCATAACAGGTTAGTGCTGGCCCTCAGTGTTGGTGTACAGTTTTTATGGCATGGGAAAATAGGGATGTTTCTGCCCTATAAAAATAAATGTGTTGAAGGCTTTAGTTTGAGTTTATACAATGTCAGAAACTTCCAAAGGCACTGGCACAATACCAAAAAAGAAAAAAAAGAATCCCACAAACAAATATATTACTAAAACACATGGCAAGATACTAAGAAAACACTGGTAGGAAAACAACTGGTTTCCTGGATGTTTTATGCAATAGTTTTCAGTACTTTACTGAAAAATAACAAATTAGAAAGGCATGCTGGTGGGTCTTTGGTGGGCATATATTGTCACCAACCCCCATTCATACTGAGTCTGGCTCTGGCTTTACACTGTTAAATAAGTCATTTTCTCTCTGCAAAAGTAGGAGACACAGAACCCTTGTAGTTCTTAATCTTTTAAGCCTTAAGAAGAGCTAAGGAAAGAGTACAGAAATGCATGCACTATTGTTAACAAAGACAGAGATATATAGAATAAAAATTAAAATAGTTATTTCTTCATTTTATGTGTCATAATACACACTACCTTCCAAGTCTTAGTTTGATACATACAGATTTTCACATATGATATCTTTATCTACTCTAGAAAGTGCTGGGACAGAAAGGTAAGTGGGAAGTTCTGAACTTGAATAAAGACAAAAAGTACTTTTGCTATTACATCAAAGGATGCAAGATGGAAGATGAGGTTTGAAACTGGGAACATTTCCCCATTGGACTTCATGATTTGCAATTCTTTGAAAATGAAAACTTACCACATTCTGTGCAAAGTTTTCAAAACATATTCTGTGATCCATTGAATATCCCGACTTATATGTGTGGGGTTGAGCAGGGCAAAGAAAAATAACACAGAGAGAAAAAAAGAGAGAGAAGGAAGGGAGAAAGGAAGGAAGGCAAAAGCCAGAAAGAAAAATGGCAGAAAAAGACAGGGTGATGAAATGACGCAACACCAAATTCATGTTCTAAATCACAGGGATCAGGAAAACAGGAGAGCTGCCACAGAAGGCCTCTTGTCACACGGCATGGGCTCTGTTTGCATTAACGCTTATACTTATGACACCAAAACTCTTCCTGTGCAAACAAAATGATGTGATTTCAAGCAAAATCGAATGACACTGAAATGAAGTAGATATGTTTAGGTTTTATGCTGACATGTTCAAAGCCTACATTATTGAAAATCCAGTGGCTTATGTTCAGAATGTCCTCATAATTTTCTACTGGTACTAAATTTCTGTTGGTATCATTAATTCACTGCTGTCCAACAGAACTTTCTGAAAGCCTGGAAATTTCATTCTATACTAACATTTCAGAAGTCTTTAGCTGTGGCCATTGAGTATGAGAAATTCAGTTAGAATTTTATGTAATCTTCACTAATTTAAATTTAAACCATTGCATGTGCTGGTGGTTGCTGTCCTGGTCAGTGCAACTGTCTGGTTGCCAAGTCAATGGACTTTGAAAAATATCATTAGCTTAAGTGATGATCATGAATTATACCAAATTATCATTTCATCTCAGAATTTCAAGAACCTATGAACTATTTTAACATACAAAATAATGAATGATGTTGATATTTACATCCAGATTTTCCATTTTCTGTTAAACTGATTAATAAGGTGTTACTGACAGACTTTGATTATAAGCATTAATTGAACAATGTAGCCTACTGCAGTTCTTCAAAAATATGCTAGTAGCTCTTAGGTAAGAAGCCTCATCGCAGGGATACTAAGTGACTCAGGATAAATGCCAAATGAAAATATTTGGAAACAAACATTTAGTTTGCTGACAGTTGCTACATTTTGGCAACTATCAGGAAAAAAATGAGTTATGGGGCATATACATACATTCCAGTTTACAGGATGAGGAAAATCCTCTCTGAGTTTTTGATCTGATGACATTGTTCTTTTCTTTATTGTAATTTCTTATTTCCTTAAACTGGCATACAGAAGACTAACATGAATCATGAGAACGGCACCTTAAAAACTTTGTAAAGCATGGACATCTGCTGAGACAAACACGCAATAAAGAAAATAAGCAATCAACAGGCAGAAACGCATACAACTTAAATGACCCTGATAAAATGCAGGGGTTTGGGGAAGGGTCTTGGCATATATCCACTTACCATTTGTCCAATAATGTGGTCCCAGCAGAGATAACTACTCCAAATAACTATAACTCAGAACTAGGTCATAAAAGTTCACAAAGAACCAATACCTTTTTCTTTGCCTGTAGAAGTTCCTGATAGGCACTGGATCTTATAAAACGTGGGTATGAATCACTTTTCATCAGTTTGTAAATGTGCTCCTAAAAAGAAATAATGGTTGAAATGCCTCTTTATTATTTCTCAGGAAAAATCAAATACTGTGATAAGAACGCAACTTCTGATTCAAAAACAAATCTAGAATAATGATAATGCTGATGAGAATACTTTATATGCCTATAGAACAATTTAGACCTTCAAATTTATTATTTTATTCAATGATCCATGTTTAAACTGATTTGGGAGCTATGGAGGAGGTAAATCACATCCAGCCCTTAAAAAAATGGGATTTAGTTAGTAGACTGTCATCACATAATTTCAAATCAAGTTGTTGATTTATATAGACCATTAAGATAAATAAAACTGCTATCTCTTAAGATTAAGCCAAAAAAGAATGATGCAAAGTCAGGATTCAATAATCATTCTAGATACGTTGGACGGTATGTACTTGGACGGTTCAGAGTTTCCAAATGAATCATCTCATTGGTGAAAATTGTCATGCACATCTACTTTAGGTCACAGCATAAGTCCAGAAATAAATTTTGTGATATTTAATTGCTTAATGTCCTAATTTGTATGCATGTTTTGACTTATTCTGAAATAGATTAGGCAAATATTTGATAATTTAATCCTAATCAGTTTGCAATGTTTTGTTTCAATGATGAATATTGATAGACAAAGGAAAAAAATATATTCATCTAATTCAATGTTGGCCCAATCCAAGAAGATTCTGCTTTGGTTTATTGCAGCCTAAGGGAGCATAAATGCTCCTTGCTCATTCTAGTCTATTAGAGGCAGAGTTCTGAACTATTTGAGAGTATCCTGAATGTCCCAGTGTCTACTTGTTTGGAGAAAACATGTATTTTAAGAGATGACTTAGTTTCCTAGTCTTAAATACACCAGTAATAATTTGTAGTTACTGTGAATCCATTTAATGACATTCAGGATTAATCCTCAGTAATCCTGACATTCAGGCTCTAGCCCAAGTTTCATCTCCAGAAGTATGGTACATTTGGAACTGTATCCGAATTTGTTGTTGGAAAAGTGGGACAATGTTTTATTTTGGGCTCAAGCATTTTAGGATTCAGATCCTATCTTGCTCAAGATTTACCACTTACAAACATGTTAATTTTGACAATTTTATTCACTTCTCTGAACCTCAATCTTCTAGTCTATAAACTAGAGTTATTATCAGGATTTGAGGAATGATCAGTGTTTAGCAAAGTATGGGGGTGTGCATAGTAAGTGCTCAAATATGTTTGAGTATGTGCCAGGTACACTTCAAAGCGCTTGCCTATATTAGTTAATTAAATTCTCACAAAACCTCAACAAGGTTGGCAACCATTTTCATATATATTTTAAATATGAAGTAAACTAAAGCACAAAGAAGTACTTACAATAGGTCACAGAGCAGAGCTCAGAATAGAACCCAGGCAATTTGCCTTCAGAATCTGCTTTCTTATTACACTGTATCTCTTCTTAAACAGTGGCAAGAATTTCTACTATATTTTTGAATATAGGGTTTATAAGCCCATAAAAACTGGGATTAAATAGCTGAGGTTGACTGAAAAAAGCCTATGGTCAGGTGGTAATATTTTCTATAGAAAATTATGCCTTTTCCTTTTATTGAAGACATATTAAGCAAAAATATTTTTCAATGACACAGATAACAAAGAAATGTTCTTTTTAAGACTTTTGGGAAGGTCATTCCAAATATTTTACACATTGTTGACTCTATAAAAATGCTTGAAAGTTTATCTTGAATTGAAAGAAAGATAAAACAGCAGAGAAATAAGCAACAGAATTTTCCTCCTGCTCTCTCTCATGTGTCTCCATAAAATGTAATTATTTCCACATAGAAGACCACGGCACAGCCAGAGTGAATGAATGGGTTTCTGGTTGGCTGTTTCAACCTGTGTTAGTTTCCTGCACAGTGGCTCATTTCTTTTTAAACCAAAGTCAGTGCTAAATATATTTTATACCGAGAGTAAAAATAATAAAGGAATTTTCTGTACCTCATGCTTCATCTTCTATATTTTCTCTTAGTAACATAGCTATTTAAAAAACAAGATACTTTTTAGAGCTAACATTCTTCTCTAAAAGAGGTTTTAAGAAATTATGAAACATGTTTGTTCAGGTTTAAAAGCCAATTTCAATACATCATTAAGAAATGATATCCTCTCATTACACATTTATTTTCCCTCTTGAGCACAATACACTTTTTTTAGAGAAAGTAGAAATTAAAATTACTTCTAAGGAGACAACTACATCCAGTTTGAGGAAAAAAAACCATTTAAATAAAAGTATGTCTTAGGAAGTTAATATCTTAATATCAATTTCATTTTTTCTTCTTTTTGTAGACTAAAAAAAGTAACTTGGAAAATTAAAAAATACCTAAAGTTACTGTTTCAGTTTGTCATCAGAGACAAAACTGGTTTTTACTGTTTCACTGTGTCATCAGAGACAAAACTGGTTTGAGTTTTACATAACTTCAAGCTAATTTAATTTAGTTCTGACTATTCATAATAATATATTATTTAGGAAGGTCAGAATCTCAGACTCTCCATATTAGAAGACAAGTTAAAGAGTTCAAGTATGTGTTACTGATGTAACAGAGTTGAAACTAAAGTAAAAAGCTTTCAAATATTTAAAATATTTCCCTTCAAGAAATTTTCATGTAAAAACATTCAGATTTACAAAAATCCCCAGGCTTTAAAAATTCTTCTTTTTAAAGTCTCTCTGTTATCTTCTAGATCATTTAGTTTTTTTTTACATACAGCTTCCTTGGTGGCTCAGACGGTAAAGAATCCACCTACAATGTAGGAGACCTGGGTTTGATCCCTGGATTGGGAAGATCCCCTAGAAGAGTATTCTATCCCCACTTCAGTATTCTTGCCTGGAGAACCCCCATGGACAGAGGAGCCTGGCGGCTACAGTCTATCAGGTCGCAAAGAGTGGGACACAACTGAGCGACTTAGCGCGCGCACACACACACACATCCCTAAATTGAAAATATTAGACATAGCCACAGATTATAATGAAAATAAAACAGAAGTATCTCAACTCTCAACTTCTCGGGAGCACATTTGTGATGCAATGTGAGTTCCATCCATGTACCAACCTGGGCATCTTCGAAAGTGTATCGTCCGGGCTCCTTCACGTTCTGTGTGGTTTTGTCATAGCTCTTAGAATCCAAGTTAATAGCACTGGGGGCTCCTGGAGCCAGAAATTCTTGCCATATTTCCTGAACTCGAGAGGGAACTTCTCTAATAGGCCTTTTCTTCAGGTCCTCCACTGCTAGCCAGAATCTACACAAAATGAGACATAATCTGATGTCTGATGTCTCATAATCTGAAAATTCTTAAAATACTGACTTATCATATAGCTCACAGTGAGGCATAATAATAAGCTAATGTTCTCTGAGGGTGTCCAGAAACAGGTTTCCACTGATTTTTTTATTAGTTGTATTCAAAGTTATAACATTTGGGGAAAGGAAATACTGAAAACAATCTCTTTTAGGTGCTCTCTGAAAATCAGGGGCTTCCCAGGTGGCTCAGACAAGGAGCCGAGCAGACCGCAGTCCACGGGGTCAAGAGTCAGACACGGCCGAGCCACTGACCACGCACATGCGGAAACGCAGGCCCGCCAGGGCCCGACTCCACGCAGCCTCACACGTCCACTGAAGCAGAGTATGGAGCAGGGCTAGAGAACCTTCGGTCAGACAGGAAGGGGAGTCTGAAGGGAGTTAGGGGGAGCGACACGGATCATCTGACTGGGGGCATAAGGTACACCGCAGGCTCTATTTTTTTGGATCTTTTGTCCATTTGAGCAATGGGGGTTAGCATGGGGAGGATTTTCTGCTTTACCTGGTAAGGGAATTACCATGAAGCTTTACTGGAATGAAAAGAGGCCTGGACGCAGATTAGAAAATGCCCTAGCTGGAGAAATCAGGGCAAGTAACTAATTTTAGGCTATTTAATTCCGAGACTTATGAAATGACAGAAGCAGCGAGCTTTCACATGTAATTGTTCAAAAGGCTTAAATTTGCAGAGGCATCATAGCAATTCAGAAGCTCTGGAAAAAATAATATTGACCTACTTCTAAATATAAAATATATATTTTATGTCCTTCTGTATAGAATACAGTCTATCCTGAAAGGAAAGAATACCAGGACATATTCTGATTGATAAAAGCAAACAGCAAAGTCTAATAAAAAGCCACATCATATTAATGGATTTCACTTTTTAAAATTTTGCCCTATATCTTGTTTAGACCTAGAAATAATGATGAAACATGAATATGCATGTCATAATAGTGTCTTTAAACAAACAACAAAAAAAAGAACGCTTGAAAAAGGGAGTACTAAATCTCTTATCCTCAACAGGGGCCAGATGCGATCTTGATATGGAGAAGATGACCACAGAGATGAATCACTACAAGCTACAGGGGATTCTCTGGTGGCTCAGACTGTAAAGAGTCTGCTTGCAATGCAGCAGACCCGGGTTTGACATGATTGAGCAACTTACACACAGCACAAGCTATAGCGTTTTAACAAAAGTAGAAGGGGATAAGCAGAACCTTCATAACTATTACGTTTTAAACTTAGGGATTAAGGGAAGTTCCAAACGTAAGTAATAAAGCAGTTGAACTAGAATTAGAATATCAAACATTACTCAATCTAATAATTTTCTAGTTTCTAAGTACCATTTTCCTATAGACAGGTGTCAGTAGATAATCCAATATGGACTATGCCTTAAATGTGAACCCACCGTTTTTGCTTTCAGAAGGCAAGGGTAAAGACCATTTCCTTTCTAAATACAGGTTCTGACAATGTGCAATCTAACAGGAATGCTATGTGCAATTTGAGGGAGCCTAAGTGTTATAACTGATGCATATTAAAAAGCAGAGTCATCACTTTGCTGACAAAGGTCTGAATAGGCAAAGCTATGGTTTTTCCAGTAGTCATGTACGGATGTGAGACTTAGACCACAAAGAAGGCTGAGAGCTGAAGAATTGCTGCTTCTGAATTGTGGTGCTGGAGAAGACTCTTCAGAGTCCCTCCTCTGGACTGCAAGGAGGTCAAACCAGTCAATCCTAAAGGAAATCAACCCTGAATATTCATTGGAAGGACTGATGCTAAAGCTGAGATTCCAATACTCTGGCCACCTGATGCTAAGACCCAACTCATTGGAAAAACCCTGATGCTGGGAAAGACTGAGGGCAGGAGGAGAAGGGGGCAACAGAGGATGAGATGTTGAATGGCATCACCGAATCTATGGACATCAGCTTGAGTGGACTCTGGGAGATAGTGAAGGACGGGGAAGTCTATGGTGTCTCAAAGAGTCAGACATGACTTAAGAGACTGAATGAAAACAAGTTCATTTCAGCACTCTTTGAACATACAGATAAAAAGAATGTCTCTGTTCTTGAACTAGCAAAGATACACCATTCAAATGGCCATAATACAAGGAAGCACATGAGAGATTCTCAAGCAATAGGCACAAACCAAACAGTCTGGGAATGCTGAGCAGGAAGGAGCCCCTCTGCTGGGGCAACTGCTGCGTTGGAAAAGGGAGTTCTAGGGAGGCTACACAGATGCAGTGACATCTTAAATAGACTTGAAATTATAGATGAGATATCAAAGGGCTGAGGAGGTAATAATAACATACCTACACTGTAAGTGCAGGCACTATTCTAGGTGATTTAGCTATATTAAATCATCCAATTCCTACAACTTTAGAGTATGTGCTAATATTTCCCCCACTTAGAGAAAACTGAATATATGAAGACTAAGTCACTTATTTAAGTTGCCCACTGTGAGTGCCATATATAGGGTTTGCTCCCAGATCTACAGCAGATGACATTCTCAAAAGCACTCTCTTGAATGCCTCACAAAATGCATCACTGCTTTTCTTATCCTCAGCATAGTCATCATTGCAATAATTTAGTAGAATGTAAAGGGAACTCACTAAAACTTCACTCCCCCCTTAATACATGAAATCTGGAATATGAGGAATTATCTTAATGTCATTGAGCCTTGATTTTTTTCATCAGTAAAATGGGAATAATAATGCCTATCTCACTGGGTTTCCATTAGGTAAAATGAGATAAATTATGTAAAGGGCACTTTTGAAGTGCTTGAGATATTTTTAGGCACTCATATTATATAACTCTCATATTACTGAATTTATTTGGTACTTACTCTGTTTACCTGAAGGAGGAACAAGCAAAAAGCACACCAAGTAAGAACAGAAGTTCTATTTCAGAAATAAGTACTTATCAATGAGCAGTATTTCTTGACTATTTTTTGTCTCAATACCTGAAGAAAATGCTCACATGAGTGCCATACTTCCATAAATAGCAGATGCTAAATAAGATGCACTGAGATGTATTTAGGTGTAATTAGCCCTGCCGGTTAAACGGACTGTTTTGTCTCCCTTGGTCTGTGACACCAGATACCTAGGCAGAAACAGGAAGAGCAGTGGGCAGAAGCTTAGTATTGGTTTATAGAAAGCCTAGGATGGCAATTATTAGCAATCTGACTTGTAAAGATGCTTAACTTCTTCTATTCATATTTTGCTTGCCTGTCAAATGGGGCAAGGATATTAATATTTAAATTTCATGTTTGAAGTGATGATTAGTTGAATGATAATCAGAAACAATAAATACAAAATATGGCATGGCATACTTATAAAAGTAGCGAATATAAAGCATACAGTGTATGGCATACACTGGACTTGCCAGGTGGCTCTGTGGGTAACAAATCTGCCTGCAATGCAGGAGACACAGGAGATGCGGGCTTAATCCCTGGGTTGGGAAGATCCCCTGTAGGAAGGCATGGCAACCCAATCCAGTATTCTTGCCTGGAGAATCCCATGAACAGAGGAGCTTGGCCAGCTACAGTCCCTAGGGCTGCAAAGAGTGGACCCAACTGAAGTGACTAAGCACACATGCACACAAGGCATATACTAGGTGCTCAAGACTTGATATCTATGTCTATCGATCTGTTCTTAGTAGGGAAACATACAACAGACTCTTAGTATATACTCAAGAAATATACATGTGACTACATAAGAAATATGTAATGTTTCTTTTTTATATAACTTTGTTTTTATTTCAACATAACATGCAATAAAATATTAACAGATTATAATGCTTAAAAAAAAAGGACTCTAAAAGCAATTTAATTCAGATTTAAGAAATCATTCCAATTAAACACAATAAATCTATTTCCAAGTGATCAGTTTAGACCAGAATTAAAAATAGGCATTTGTTAGATACTTATGTCTGCTGTCTATTTACAACATTTTTATATAACCTCTGATTTTTGGTATATCCAGCCCCTATCTTCCTAACACAGCAGGGAATGACATATACATGGGCCTTTTAAATTAAAGGAAGAAATGGAAAAGGGAGATTCCAGGCTGCAAAAATATATACAAGCATTTACCTTTTCAGAACTTAACATTTCTTCCATAAAAATGAAATATCCAAGCTCTATAGAACTAGGGCTGGGACTTCAAATGCAATTATTCTGTGTTTTTTAAAATATAGGGCAGAAAGCCTTTTGGGTGATACTTATACATTTTCATACAATGAAATGTGTAATATTTCTTATATGCAATTACTTATCAGGCAATTTGGTGTGTCATAGGATTATTGAGATAAAAATGGTTAAGGCATGGAAAAAATCAGCAGTGATCAATTTCATTCATGAAAGAGAGTATGCACATGCTAATCTTTTAGTCCCAAAGCCTCTTTCCTCTTACTTTTTCGCCTGGTTATCTCCTTATCATCCAGGTCTCAGCTGGAAGCTATTTCCCTGAGGAGGCTTTGAGTGATCTCTCCCTCTGGGTTTGCCATTCTCCTGTATTTCTCAGATCTAACACTCATCCTTTTGTGTTGTGATCTGTTTCATCTTTATATTCATGAGTAAGCTGTACTTCTAATAAAATCAGGAAGGATTTTTATTTGATTAGGTGATAATGGGGAGGTACTGCTTATTTATTTATTATGAAACCCATGATGATAGCATTTTTTTTTTCAAAAACATAGAGAATTAGAGGAAACTCCATAAAAGACTAAAACTAGATTTATCTCTACTTTATTTTCTAAAGCATTCTTGTACTCAATAACTGATGATGTGACCTTATGACAGAAAATATTATTTAGGTCCAAAAAAATCCTTAGCACCTGCAGACCTCTTGAAACCCTGGTCAACAGGCTTTCAAGTTTCAATAAACTTGAAAAAGAATAGGAAGCTGCGTCCCTGAAACCTGTGATAGGCATAATTAAATTTCTCCAGATTCTGCCTGTGGTCAACTTGCTTAATCCATCAGATATCAGTCAAAAGTCTATGTTCTTCTAGTGTGGAGATTTCTTAAAAAACTGGAAATAGAATTGCCATATGACCCAGCAGTCCCACTTCTGGGCATACACACCAAGGAAACCAGATCTGAAAGAGACACATGCACCCTAAAGTCCATTGCAGCACTGTTTATAATAGCTAGGACATGGAAGCAACCTAGATGCCCATCAGCAGACGAATGGATGAGGAAGCTGTGGTACATATATACCATGGAATATTACTCAGCCATTAAAAAGAATTCATTTGAATCAGTTCTAATGAGATGGATGAAACTGGAGCCCATTATACAGAGTGAAGTAAGCCAGAAAGATAAAGACCATTACAGCATACTAACACATATATATGGAATTTAGAAAGATGGTAACGATAACCCTATATGCAAAACAGAAAAAGAGACACAGATGTACAGAACAGACTTTTGGACTCTGTGGGAGAAGGCGAGAGTGGGATGTTTAGAGAGAACAGCATCAGAACATGTATATTATCTAGGGTGAAACAGATCACTAGCCCAGGTTGGATGCATGAGACAAGTGCTCGGGCCTGGTGCACTGGGAGGACCCAGAGGGATTGGGTAGAGAGGGAGGTGGAGGCAGATCGGGATGGGGAATACATGTAAATCCATGGCTAATTCATGTCAATGTATGACAAAAACCACTACAATATTGTAAAGTAATTAGCCTCCAACTAATAAAAATAAATGAAAAAAAAAAGTCTATGTTCTTCTAAATGGTTTGGTTTGGCTATCTATTAAATCTCCTGAAAAGAATGTGATGATTCTGGAATTGCTAAGTTGCAGTGAAAATAAAGGAATGCAGGCAACTTTCTGTAAATGGATTTCACAGGACTGAACAAGTCATGAGAAAATAAATTAGAGAGTTCCATTTCAAAAGAATACTGAATGAGCAAGCTTGTGGAAAAACCATTTTACGTAGTGGAAAGTTATCGCTCACTTCAGTGATCTTAGAGCTGTTAAAATCTATTCCACTGTCTCACATTTAAAAATTCAATTTCCAGGTGCCTCTTAAGTCAGAAAAATTTGAAAAATATGTAAGGATGATGTTTACAACAGATGAGCAGGATACACAACTCTCTAGCAGGCACTAACAGCTCGATCTGGTACTGCTCTCAACTACCCTGAGGCTGTGTTTAAGTGTACAAAGTAAATGCACTGCCTCCATCGTTTTGTTTCAAGATATTTCATACAGGCACTCAATTTCTTTTTCTAGATCTTATTTGAGATGCAACACACAAAGAAGACCAATATGTTAAATAGGTGATATTTTAATTAAACTACATATGTATTATTGATGATTCTTTGTTTTGCCAAATACTAGCCTGATACTTCTGTATGCAGTCCATTTCAAATGCATCAAATTTACATGATTAAAAGATCAGGAGACAGTGTAAAATAAACTATTATGAAGAAGTGATAATGTTGGACAAAGTGCTTTGCCTTCATTACCTTTTCTTCCTCTATCAAGAGGCAGAAATTCAATAGGTCCATAGCTTCATCATGATGTTGGTGGGATAGTAACTGGTCTGTCGAGTGCAAAATCACCAGACTCATCACAAGTAGGTCACTCTTGCTTAGTATATTAGATTCAAGCAACAGGTCTTACCTTAAGTTTTCTGAGCTGAATTCTGACTCTAGAAATTTAAGGAATTGTTCTCTCCCGACTGGGTCTTTCAATGCTTCATCCATGCCAAAACCCCATCGTTTTACCCTCTGCTGACTTGGTTCTTTGCTATAGAAAATAAAACAAAGCCAAATATATTCCTTTCATTACAAATTCTATATTCTGCTATAACATTTCCCCTCAAAATCATATATTCTTTGAAGCTCCCATCTTTAACATATTTTTCAGGAAAAAAATGTCTGATTGATGACTCTGCATGAAATTATAGTGAGATGAAAGTTAGGCATTAATAATAAAGTCTAACATTTATTAAGCATTAAATGCCAAGGGGTGGATTCTCTTTTAGACTTCTTCAGCAACTTTGAGATAGGTACTATCGTAATTCTTATTTTATAAATGAGGAAGTCAAGGATAGAGGGTTATAACTTTCCAACATCAAATAGGTAATATTCCAGACATTCTGACCCCAGGGCTCAATTTCTTAACCACTACACTATGAAGTCTCACGGTGACACATTGTACTGGAGGAAAATGCATTGAGAATCAAAAGGCTTACATCCTGGTTTATGACTCTGTTGTTGATTAAATGTGTGACATAGTCCTGGCTGAGTCACAACATTTTGGGATTCCAACTTTCACATCTATAAAACTGAGAACTAATGGATGAAGAGATACATATTTGTCAAGCATTTGAGAACCACTGGACGGACATAAAAGTGAGAGAAGGTCCATAAATGCAATCTAGCTAAGTGCTACAGAACACTAAATCCTCACTCTGTGAAGGGGTAC
Source organism: Muntiacus reevesi (assembly GCF_963930625.1). Classification (NCBI taxonomy): domain Eukaryota; kingdom Metazoa; phylum Chordata; class Mammalia; order Artiodactyla; family Cervidae; genus Muntiacus; species Muntiacus reevesi. Next base: position 82,341,679 of record NC_089253.1, on the reverse strand, counting down.
GCAGTGATTTTTTTATGACTCTATCAAGATTGGTGATATAATTCTTCTCTTATATAGCTGATGAAAGAAACCAGGGAGCCTTAAATTGTGTTTTGGTTTTCTTAAGAAGTCAGACACTTGTCAGTTTCTCTTAAAGGGTTTATGGTAAATTCATTTTGTTCCAAAACAGAATTTATAAAGGCATACTTGTATTGGGCTTAAGTAAGTATGGATTTAGCATTCATTTTACTTGAATAGATGGACCTTTGTGGCTTTGTGGATTTTCAAGGAAGCTAAAAACAATGAGCTAAATTTTAAGAACTAAAGATCCTAACAAGTCGACCTTGAAACCCTTGCACATCTGATTTTTTTGTGCCAGTCTTTCTGGAAATGCAAATCTAATATAATGCAAATATCTAAGTTTCAAAAACCATTGCCTTGAACGAGAGCTTTATATCATGGTTAATGTAAACACAGAGTAAAATTACTTTTACAATTAGTCAGCTATAGGATTCTTCTTATATCATTCAAATCCTGAAATAAGTGAAGTATTTGGAAGGAAGAGAAAATGTCACTTACCTTGCTTCAAGTTCCCAGAAGGTAGTATCATCAGACAACCATGGGTTAGAAGGGTCAGGTGGCACAAGAAACGGGTCATATTCTAAATACTGTTCTGTGTAACTTAGCAGACTTGAGAAAAAGAAACATTTTCATTTTCTTTAGTTTTCTGGTTGAGGTAAACTGATCTTTGTAAGGGACACACTATAAAAACATCTGGCCAAGGAATCCTTACTTGCTTATAGAATAAAATCTGATAGCAGTTTTCATGTTTCAATAATTTTCATGCAACAGCCTATGCTTCTTTGAAGACAAATATGGTTAAGGATTTCATCTTTCCCAATGCCTTAGCAATATGAATTAATATTCCCTCATTAAAATGAGACAAAATGGAAAAGGTCAGTGTATAGAAGGATGTGCCAAGGAGCAATTCCAACCCTTGGTCAACTAGCCTGCCCACAGCAGAACAGATGTTAGCTCAACTTGGAGAAGGGGTTAAAAAGCAATTTTTGTCAAAGTATTTACAGGAATTAGGTAAAGGGGGAATCACTTACAACACGTTTTTTGGGGAAAAAAGTCTGTTTTTAAAACAAAATAAAGGGAGAAAGGAGAGGAAAAACATTGGAGAGGTAAGATTTGGCAATGCCTCAAAGTGCGGAATATGAATGTCTTAACAGATTTAAATGAAGGAAATATGTAAAAATCTAAGCTTAATTCAAATTCTGAAGTCACAAAATAACTGAGTAGTGTAAATGTTAAGAAGAATTAACAGAAAGTTTCTAAGTTGCCAACAAGTAACTTAATGAATTCAGTTTTATTTCTCCTAGCAGGAGTGAAAAGATTCAATTCCTTAGAATTATCTTCTGTATTTGATTGTGGTTGCACAAAGACTGGACCTCTAGAGACGTAAGATAATAATGATCATTCTGTCATTTGAAGTGTAACAAAAGAGATCTTTGAAAGTTTTCTATGTTCAGAAGGGAAAAGAAAATAATATTTCTTACAGGATTCCAATTATATCAATTCTCCTCCCACCAGTTCTCTCACCATATTGAACACATTTAATTGTCATCTGAACTTTTTTTTATTTGTATGGGCATCTTGCAATACTTACCTATCAGCAACTTTTGACATTTTTAACCGATGTCTATCTAACTGTATTTGCCAATACTTTATCTGGGAAAAAGAGATAAGTAGTTACATAAGTAGTGACATTCTCCAATTTTCAACTCTAAACTCTAATAGACTGAGTAATTCTAAACAAGAATATGTTCTCAGACAGTAAAATTTCACTCTATAGAAAAAATTAAACATGAGGGCTCTGAAAGAGTTAATAAAAATTAAACTGACTGTAAACACATAACCAGTATTGCTTTAGAATAGCAGTGAAGTTGAACATTCTGCCCACGTCAGCAAAATAACTTTATTTTAAAAGAATTATAGAAATTTTAACCATTTATTCATGGTGATTATCCAAATAAGAATCACATTTCTCCATCAAACAGTGAATTCAGATAATAAATGTATTTGCTATTTGTTACTATAATTTCAAGATAAACCCTACTTCCTAATACTAGCCCAACAAAAGCATCAGTGATATTAGTTTTAAGAATAATTTTATCAACATTTCAGAGCAAATTGTCACATGGACATAACAACATGCGGAAATTTAAAACTCTCTGAGTTATTTTCCTTCAAGGTTATTATAAATATACTAGAAAAAGTATGTATTACACAGTTGGTAGGAAGAAATAAGCAAAAGGAGAAAAAGTCTCATGACAACTAACCAAGAGACTTGATGATGATTTGATATAAGAGACACTTGGTATTCACTTTGAAATATTGGAGCCAAAACTATTTGTTGATCAACAGGTGCAACAAGAAGCAATATATACCATTGCTATACCAAGAAGCAATATATCTGCTCATCAGTGCTGAGAAAAAACTTCAAGAGGCTTCTAGAGATCAGTACTGCAGAAACAAGGTTGAGCACTCTTTTGTGAAGGTCACATCACACGATTGGAGGTGGAAAACACATGACCTAAATGCCACCAACCTACTGTCTTCTCATTTTTTAAGACAGAATTATGGAATATAAATTAACTCAATAATGGAGTCATCCATGAGTCAGTGTGTATGATTTTTAAAAATTAGTTAGAGGAAAAAGAATTTGGAGAAATCACAAGGGAAGAGTTTTGAAAACTATCTCCTTATATTAATAAATCTTCAAGAGAATACATATCTTAAAATTACATTTTAAATACAATCCTGCAAATCAGTTTTTAACATATCTCCTATAAACATCAACATCTGGTCTTCATACTGGCTACTCTGTAAACCATCTACTCTGTAAACCGTTATTATAGGTTGACCCACCTGTTGCTGTAACTCATCTTCTGTTGGGGGTTTAGTTTCTGGTGTGGGTGTGTGGGTAGGACTGTGACTTCTAATATCATTTTGTAGACCATAGACAGACTATATTAAAATTAAAAAGAAATATGTTAAGACAAAGTGACATTTATATTCACAGACTTTCTAAAAGGTAATTTTGTGTTATATATTCATTAAGGTAACTCAAAACTTTGCTGCATATTGGATTAAGCTTATCAAAATTCAAAAGGAACTATCATAAATGTCATATGAATTTAAAATGAAAGCACAGAGTTTTTGGAAAAATATGTGGTTGTATTATTAACTGACAGAATAATTGACTATATGAATAAAACTAGGTAACTGTGATAAAATATGGGGTGAGCTGAGAATACTAATTTGGGAAATGACAGTACAACATAGCATCTAATAAGTATTAATTTCAGAATAAAATAGAGGTGGGTATATACTAGAATAAAAATGTAATAAGGCAAAAAAGGGTAAAAATAATCTGGTTGTTTTACATAGGAAAGGAATGGAGTACTAAGGAGAGAAACTAGGTTAAGAATTCCATTGCTGATTTTGTCTCTGATGGTATCATCAAAGACACACCAGAATGTTCTTACTTTCCCAGCTCAAAATTGGGTTATTTACCTCACAATACTGACCTTGTCATTTGGTTTCAGTAGGTGCCATTTACAAATGTCAGTGACCCCTAAGGTTTTGTACATCTTTGAAATTCTTAATATCGCAGTGCTTCTTTACTATTTTGTCAAAAGGTGAACCCTATTATTTAGGAATGCTCTTTTTTGAGGAAGACCCGTTGCTTAGTAAATATAAACATAAATCTGGGAACTTCAAGAAAAAAAATTCATCCCTAACTGAAGGTGAGACATCTTACATGTCAACTCAAGGAAGAGGCCAAATTACTTTTTCTTTAATATTAAAGCACTGTTACTTTAAAAGAAAGAATTTAACATTAGCTACTAAGCACTTTTTCTTTGGACATGAGGATGGAGGAGGACATGATAAAGTTTCATGAGCCCTACAAAATTAATGTTGCCAAGTAGTGGAAAGAAGCTATTGAAATCAGAAGAGGGTAGATGCTTAACCAAGCCAATTTTCAGGCCCATCACCAACCTTACCAGTAACTCTAACTTTAAATTCGTCTTGTTAATGGACCTGTTTTCACTTGGATTCTACCTCTTCTTAATGTTAACCTTTTGGCTCCGTACCTGGGCCCTTTTCCCTTGTGAGTTCCCACTATTTTGCTCTTAGCCCATCTTTGACATATTTGACTTGATTTTCTGACTATCTTTGATAGGTACTTCAATTTTCCCTCTTTTGACATAGCTCCAACCTCTTTGAAACTCAATTCTTGTTACTGAGCATGCATTTCAAACCAAGAAGCAGCACACGTGACATCAGTTAATTATTAACTGGACTGAACTAAATGGATTGGACTGTCTTTTTCTTTCCTTCCATCATTCATTCAACATTTATCAAACACCTATTATATGCTGGATATAACTGTTAAGCATTAGGAATATAGATGTAAACAAAAATAGGTATGCTTCCTCCTTCCTTGGAACTTATGACCTAATGGTTACACAAAGAATCACATAAATAAACATATGATTAAAACTGTGATAAGTATTATGAAAGAAAAGAATGACAAGAGTACAGTACCTGGAATACAAGGAGACTTAATTTTCACTGAAGAAACAAAAGGTCTGCATGAACTGCTACTAGTTGTGTTTGAGGGTGATTAAATAACATAACCCTCTGAACTCCGAAGTAACAGTTGAGGTGGGTATTTTAAAATTAGTGAAGTGAATGACCACCAATTATGAAACAATTATACTTTCCAATGTCTGCTATTTTTTCAGTTGTATCATACTAATTTTTGATAAAATAAAAAAGACATCTAAGGTTGAAACTTTCCATTCTCACTTAACCTTGGTTTAATTACTTAAAGTTCTTTAATAAGAATCTCTAGTTCATGTAAAAAATGTTTTAAAGACAAGACAGCTGACAGTTCTAACAGTGAGTTTGTTGGTTAAGATTTAAACTAGTTTAAAAGAGTGCTAGAAAAATACCACAATTTATGGTGTCCAAGAAGTAAAATAATTAATAATTAATAAATTACCTTCTACCTCTACATTTCCATGATTATTTCAATATACATGCATTTCACATGATCATCATGAAGTTCCATAAAACACCCAAACCATCGGGCGGTGCTGTTTCAAATAGTCTTCCAGCAGCCTGGCCACTGGTTCTGAGGTTACTGGGACGTTTCCTTTTTTGTCTTACATGTAAGTAAAGATCATGAATTCTCTCTTTCCTCATTCAGGGTGCCCTTCATTTTCTGGGGATCAGTAATAGCTCTTAACTTTGATTCTTGGCTAGAGTGAAAATAGCCACAAATAATGCAATTTTATACTCAGGGCTTCCTTTATGCATAAAGGAGGTAAGAAAATTGATCCTATTTTGGCCAGTAAGTTATGAGGATCACTTGCAATGTAAAAGGATTTGCACCTTTTAGAAAACTGAAGTGTATTAGAAATCTTGGCATAGAGTGGATAGGGCTAGAGAGAAAGAGAAATGAAATTGTCTCAATGTCTTAATATTTGCAGATGGGGAAAATTAAATTAACTAATTTGGATCCAGTTTGAGTTTTAATAGCAAAGATAATTACTAAACCAAGATGCTTTGACTTCTAACACCTTTTTTTTTGTTCCTCAGGGTGCCTGGATTAACACTTTACATATGCAGTACCATCATAATGAATACTAAATAGGTTATTCATTAAATGAAACAGATTTTACTTTCTACATAAATCTGTTCATATATGATCTCCTTTTACATCTCAGAAAAGATAAAGAAAATTCTTTCCTTTATTTTTGGTCAAGGGGAAGGGACTTTAAGAACTAAAGAGTGAAGGAAGTGTCTATGCTTTTTTATGTGGAGTGCAATATCTGGGATTTTTCTAACTGGCGATGGGTAGAGGAGGGGGGATGCTCAGCTCAACTGGAGAATGATTAGGACCATGTCCGATGCCATGTGGAAGAAGCCAGTGAAGAGATAGAGCAGTGAAAGGAGGCTAGAGAAGATTGAGAGAGAAAGTTTGCCAGCGTCCAAGTCTCTGCATCCAGGAATATCCAGGCTAACTCCCTATTACTAAGGTTTTAGAATATTCCCCTCTTTCATCTATTTTGAACAGAGTTTCTCTTGCCTGCAAATGTATTGTATTTCTTACTTAAAACACTTTTGTGCTGCACTAAGATATGAATAGTTTATTCTATTATGTAACACATTAAAATTTAAATTTCCACATTTGGCATATGTAAGTAAAGAAATACCAATCTTTTAAAGTATAAACAGCTATAACCACTGCATTAATAGCAGGAAAACTAGGCATTAATCATGAATTTGCTAACTGTTCTTCCAGTATGTGCACTTTTAGCTGTTAACTAAAATATTACATGGCATTATGTCCAAATGCAAGTAACAGAGAAAAGAAAGATAATGAGACAGTAAACAACTTACTGTTGTTTTGAAATGTGGGTTCTAGAGTTACAGGAAATGATCTGAAGTGTGGTTGCGGTCAGGTAAGCACAAACGCTTTTGTCATTTTTCCTTATGTTTTGTGTTGTTCTAGGACCTCTTCTAGCAGTCGTCATATAGAAGGGTGATCTTATGTGTCAACTTGATGGGACCATGGTGCTCAGATATTGGATCAGACATTATTTTGGGTGTTTCTATAAGCATGATTTTTGGGTGAGATTAAAACTTAAGTAAGTGGATCTTGAGTAAAGCAGAATATCTTCAATAATGCAGTTGCATCCAGTCAGTTGAAGACCTAAATAGAACAAAAAGACCTCCACCAACCAAGCAAGAGGAAATCCTGCCAACAGATGGCAATTCTTCCCTGGATCCCTAGCTTGTTGGCTTACCTCATCAGATTTTGGACTTGCCAAGCCTTTTACAATCATGTGAGTTGGTACCTTAAAATAAATCTCTCTCTCTCTTTCTCTCTGCATACAGATATATATATATATATATATATATATCTCCTTATTTTTGGTTCTGTTTTTCTGGAGAAATTTGGCTGTAATACAAACATAGCCTGACTTATTAGAGTTAAATTTTTAGAATCAGATGAAGAAAATCAGGTACATAGTGCCCCTTAAAATTTGCCTAGATTAAGCTGATTTATTTCCACTTGTGCTCAGATGTTAAGTTGTGTCTCCTTGCGACCCCACAGACCTGCCTGCCAGGCTCCTCTGTCCATGGGACTTTCCAGGTAAGAATACTAGAATGGATTGCCATTTCTTTCTCCAGGTATTTTTGCTTATGCTACATCATTCCTTCACAGAAAATTGAGGATACACATTTTACTTATTTCTTTGTATTTTAGTAAAGTATATTCAAATAAAAAGATTTAAACACTAGTTAGCCCTACTTATTCAAAAGTATTTCAAATCAGATATACATCTCAGCCTTCTTTTCACATATTTGACAAATATATATGAAATTAAACAATTAAATATAATGTCCAAAACCCTGATATTCTTCAGGTACATATGCTAAGTGAATTACTTAAGGAACTCACTTGGTCTTTTATTCTTAACATATATGTCCTTTGTTCTATGACACATAATCACTAGCAATATCATCACAGCGGAATCGCAAAGAATGGAAGGGCAGCTCTCTCCACTAAGGGCAGCATCTGGTTTCAAAGATGAAGCGCAGTCCAGGGGTTCCACTTCCTTAGCAGCCTCAGCAGTGCACAGAGGGTGACCACATGGCCAAGAGAAGCGACAAAGGAACCTGCCCGTTAACAGCAGAAGGCGGAGGCAGTTTCCACAGGTGGCAGGCTGGCCTCTGCCATTTCTGTCTAGACTCTCACAGAACTGCTTGCTCCTGGAGGACAGAACTGTGAAGTCCTCAGAGTATGTTGAAATGGTTTGTTCTTGTCATCAAGCTATTCATTAATAAAATAGGGTGACAGTTTAGAATCACAAACCATTTGAATGCCCTTGGTAACATGACAGAGTTGTGTCCCTCCCAAATTCCTGTGCTGCAGCCCACTCTGACTGCATTTGGAGATGGGGTCTGAAAGGAGGTAAAAAGGTTAAGTGGGATCATCCGGTGTGATCCTAATCCTATGGAGCTGGTGCCCTTAAAAAGAAGAGAAGGAGCACTGAGTTCTCTCTCTCTGCCATGTGAGAACACAACAAGCTGGCCATCTGCTAGCCAGGAGACAGCTCTCATCAGAAACCAAATTTACCAGCACCTTGGACTTGGATTTCCAGTCTCCACAACTGGAAGAAAATAAATTCCTATTGTTTAAGCTCCCCAGGCTATAGTATTTTGTTAGAATAGCCAGGGCATACTAGCATATCTATATCTATATCTATATCTGTATCTCACACAATTTTGTCAATTGTTATATACTAGTATATATATCTTCACTTTCACTTTTCACTTTCAGGCATTGGAGAAGGAAATGGCAACCCACTCCAGTGTTCTTGCCTGGAGAATCCCAGGGACAGGGGAGCCTGGTGGGTGCCATCTATGGGGTCGCACAGAGTCGGACACGACTGAAGGGACTTAGCAGCAGCAGCAACAGTATATATATCACATACATACACACATTTGTTTTGTTTGCTTGCTCAATATGTGCACTCTCATTAAGACAGTAAGTTATGGGAGCAAGGCCATGCCTGTCTCATTCATCTTTGAATAATGAAAGACCAGTACATACCCAGCATAAAGTAGAGGTTTGCTAAATCTGCTGATTGAATGGATCATTCCAGTTCCTAGCCAAATATGAGCTAAAGCACAAGTGGTAATAATTCTAAAGACAAACCAGTATGTGACTTAAGAGTCCTATAATCTTTTATATAAAGTAACATTATTGGTGGAAGTTAAAGGAAATCCAGTAATACTCAGTATGAAAAGCTGTATTTATCAGAAGGTGAGAAAATCAGTATTCTCCAATTGTTAAGAACAAGGGTGTGTACGCTATTTTCATCGTGTTGGACTTCTGTTTTTCTCTAGTGGTTTTAGTGCTATACATCTCTGCTATTAGCTCTCTAGTTCTACTGTTACTGATTCACGGGAAATTAGGCTACAAACTAGACCAATAGAGTTGAGCTCCATGGTTCCATCTCTTCACAACATTTCACTTTGCTATGACAATGCTTTTCTACCATTCCGTGAGGGCTGATGGTATCTGAATGGCAACACTGAAAACTAATGATTTCCAAATTTTCAAAAACAATGATGGAGTGTGAAGCCCTGGTAAGACACCATCACTGAGTACAGAGCTACAGGGACAGTGTAAACAATTTACTAATCTTTAAGTTCTATCTCATCAATTCATACACTTTCTCTTCTGATTCAGAGAATATCTCAGCTGGTGTCTATAGGGGAAACCAGACACAAAGTAATATACTTTGAACTCTTTAAAATTCAGGAAGTAGTGAGAAGTGACTTAACGCACTCTGGGATAGCTGATTGCATTTTTGAATTTGGTACCGCAAAGCTAGTCCCGGTATACTAGGCCATGCTGTGAGCGGAGGATGAGAGGAAAGGCCTAGGGCTGATCATAAAAGAGAGGGGCCAACAGGCTTGCTGTGGTCTGGCTTTGGCTCTTTTTCTCAGAGATATGCTAGGACCAGAAGCTTTTGAGCACCTCACCTGAATGGATTTTATGGCACTTTTCCTGTGGCTTCTTCATCCTAACATCAAGGTAAACAGTTTTAAAAGAAAAAAAAAAAAGGTACGTGGACCATATGGGGCCTTTGACTATAATGCTTATTTCTAGGGATGGAAGAAAAAGACATTAAGAAATTAGACTACAGAAAAAGCTTAGTACCTGTTGCCTGGACACATATCCCACAAAACGCTGCATAAGTAAAAAGCTACGGAAGAGAAGGTCTTGAACTCTGTGCAGTGGTTTGATCTAGTGGCACTGACCTTTGGCTGTGTCCTCAGAGTGGCTACTATAGGCCAGATATCCTTACGTGCATCAACCATTTTTTGTGGAATAAATATAAATGTCTTCTATATTTACCATCTGAGCCACCAGGGAAGTTCAAAATGAATCTGTGTGTGTGTGCTAAGTGGCTTCAGTCATTTCTGACTCTTTGAGATCCTATGGACTGTCGCCAACAGGCTCCTCTGTCCATGGGATTCTCTGGGCAAGAATACTGGAGTGGGTTGCCATGCCCTCCTCCAGGGAACCTTCCCAACCAAAGGATCAAACCCACATCTCCTGAGGCTCCTGCATTGCAGGCGGATTCTTTACCACTGAAAAATATCTTCTATAATAACTGAGCCATGGGGAAGCCCAAATAAAAAATGCCTTCTATACGTATGTGTTACTTTAAAAAGTGTAGGTACTTCGGCTATGTGTTTTCAAAAGATTGTATTAAACGTCATTGAATTTGGGATAGCACTTTGTTTTTGTTACATACTTCCTCATATAAGAGATCCTAAACCTATTGCCACGATCCTATAATTATGCCACAAAATTTTGATATTAAAATGTGGTCTTCATATAGTACCTGTAATTAAACATCTTTATGATGATGTCTTTTTTCTTCAAATTTTTCTCTAACAATGCCTGTCTCTCATGAGTACCACCTGTTCTCAGATAATCTATATTTATTTTTCATTTCCCGGGCTCTGAAAGAGATACCTTTTCTGCTAATGGCTCTCCTCTCAGCATCCTGCTCCTGTCACAGCCACCTACACACTTTGAGACCTTGACATGTTTGAGATTCAGGACAGAGTCTATTTCCTGGGGAGGAAGGAACTGACAGAAGTCCAGGGCTTGAACCTCCAGATTTTCTTCTAGCCAAGTAACAAGGAAGAGCAGGGAATATGCTATAAAGTACTCATGAAATGGAAGAAGAGGGGTTTTTTGTTTGTTTGCTTTTTGTTTTTGTGGTTGACGTTCTCTAAATGAGGCAGGAGGTAGATGCTCCCTACAGGGTAAAGTGACTGGAGATTCATTCCCTGTGGACCAAAAACCCAAGATGAGAGTAGCAGGACAATTAAGTGGGGAGGCTGGGCCCTGCCCAGACCACATATTTCTCATTCTTGAAGTCAGGAGACTTCCCTGACCACACATGCGCAGAAAGGCTCCTTGGAGGCCTAAGGGGAGTGATGCCAAGGGATATTCTACCCATAGGCCTTTTCCGTGGAATCCACCTTGGCTAAGAGATGTGTGCACACACATGGGAGGGTCCTGAGATACACCAAATATGAACTGTGAACCAGACAAAGAAAAATGATTGGTCAAAAGAAACAAGGAAGAAATCCCCTGTAAAAGTAATTCAAAGTGCTAAGAGGGCGTGACTCAGGGACTCTCCTTCTGAGTCTGCCCATGTGTCTAGTCACAAGTAATGTACTCTTGTTTTCTCTTAACACTTTTTTCACTACTTTCCATTTCAGGAAACTCATTTCTGCAAAGTTGAAGGGGCAGGGCCCTCATCACTGACCACTGGTTTAGTGGCTAGGATTTACTGTTGTGACCTGGCCCCAATCTCTGGCCGGGGAACTGAAGCCCCACTTTTAGCCATTGCAGGCCGAGGCCACCTGAGATCATAAACAGTACAACACATTGCAAGGTCAGCACAACTAATGTTGATTTTACCTTTCGTGTTTTGTGTGGATTTCTCATTCTGGACGACTTCTTAATGTCCACTTCAGTGGTATTTACACATCCAGGCTAGAAATGGAAAACAGAGAGACAAAGAAATCTTTGGGTGTAAAGTTCCTTATGGGCACATTCACTCTCCAGGACCCAAGTAAACGCTGTGATGACACAAGCCCCCAGCAGCCTGTCCAAATGGCCCCAGCCACTTCTCCGGGCAGTTATACAGTGAGAAAACACACTGCCTTCTTTTACACCTTAAGTTTAAAAGTCTTCAGATATCATTCTAGAATAACTACCAGAGAAATAAGAAAAATAAATACAAGAGATCTGCATGTGAAAGTGAGTGTCTAGCTGCTAACCCAACAGATTTAGAGCAAGGGTATCCAGAGACCAAATAAGGTGATGCCACCAGCTGATATCTGCATCCAGCTTCCCTCAGAGTCTACCCTCTGTGGATGAGATGATACTAACTAGACGGTTGTGTGCATCTCCTAAGTTAGAAAATCAATGGCAATCAGTTAAAACAGCTCAAATCCCAGAGCAATTTTTCTACAGGGATCTATGACATCCAGTGACTTGGAATATTTGTTGTCTATAGACAGAAGGTGCAGTGGAGTTAATGGTCAAAATGTGGAAGATGAAGAAAGCAACTGGCAAACAATAGACCATGCTTCTTTTCAGAATTCCTAACTTTTCTCTTTCATTTTCCAGACAGGTGAACCCCTTTCAAACAGGGTAGGCTGGAGGAAAAGTTTGGACAGTTTGCTCCTTGTTTTTTGACCACCACAGGGATATCATTTTGCCACATTTATTTTTCTTTTGCAAAGAAACAAAGAGCTTTAAAGCTTATTTCTTATCTGGAGAAGAGAAAAGGAGGAAGAGAGAAAGAAAAAAGGAAGAGGGAGGAGAAGGAAGAGGAATAGGAAAGAGAGAGAGAGGGTGGGAGAGAGAAAACACAAATCAGGAAACAGAAAAAAGGAGATTAAAAGATACCTGAGATCTTAAATGGAGAAAGGTCCTTAGACATCACTTATCCTTTAGACATGATTGGAAGCTAGCAGTTACATGGTTGTGTTTCCTTTACTTGTAACTGTTGATACAGGATGTAGGGATCTCTGGTGCTAGTAAAAATTATTACATTGTATATTTCTGCTCAATTTCTCTATTTTCTCTCCACAGCTTGAAAGATCATCAGTTGCCCTTGAAAGTGATTCCGGAAAAAATATGAAAGTGGAAAAAATGAGTCTGAGGAGCTGGGAGGACATGGAGGCAAGGGCAAAAGGCAGCACTGATGTGTCTAGAGAAAGTTGTTCTCCACAAGCAATGGTAAACAATAGGGATTAGCTCTTTGTAAAATGAGAACCTAGGACATTTTTCTTAAAGAACCTTTTCCTAACAGTACAACCATTGTGACAATACTCCACTACAATGTTGTAAGGGATAAAGAAGTAAATGAAGAAAGCATTTTTTCTCTTGAATTGTTTTCTTTGTAGGTTGTATGTGAAATATATATACTATAATACACTGCCCTATAAACATTAAGTAAACTATAAATTTGGGTTGCATATCTATTTAAGAATAGAAATAGCACAGCCAAAAATAAGCAAATAAATAAATAATTTCTAAGAGAAGAACTTCTCTGGTGGCCCAGTGGTTAACAATCCGCTTGCCAACACAGGAACACGAGTTCAATCCCTGGTCCAGGAAGATCCCATATGCCATGGAGCAGCTAAGCCCATGCGTCACAACTTCTGAGCCTGCACTCTGAGCCTGTGAGCTACAATTACTGAGCCAAAACTACAGAAGCCCATGTGCCTAGAACCCATGCTCTGCAACAAGAGTAGCCACTGTAATGAGAAGCCTGCAAACCCCAAGTAGAGAGCAGCCCCCACCTGATGCAGCTAGAGAAAGCCCACACACAGCAACAAACGGCAAACTCAGCCAAAAACAAATAGCAAATAAACAATTTTTTAAAAAAGAACAGAAGTAACTGGTTTAGCACCATGATCTGCTTAGAAGTGTCAGAGAAAGGACGAGCACCCTCCTGGGTGAGACTTATTTACTAACTGACCCAGTGATTCACTTAAACTTTATCGGCATGAGACTGATCAATATTTGATATTCTGATTTAATTTTCTGTGGCTGGTTCTACGCATAAGTGTACATTAACAAGTCCCCTCTCCCCCACTGCCAGCCATAACCATATCTTCTCTCACTGGTGATTTTAATATGCAGTCAGGATTCATAGACACTTGCTCCTTGAAAGCTATGACAAACCTAGACAGCATACTGCACAGCAGAGGCATCACTTTGCCTACAAAAGACCATCTTGTCAAAGTTATGGTTTTTCCGGTAGTCATGTACAAACATGAGAGTTGGACCATAAAGAAGGCTGAGTGCCGAACAATTGATGCTTTCAAACTGTGGTGCTGGAGAAGACTCTTTTGAGAATCCCTTCAACAGCAAGGAGTTCAAACCAGTCAATCCTAAAGAAAATCAATCCTGAATATTTATCGGAAGGACTAATGCTGAAGCTCCAATACTTTGGCTACCTGATGGAGAGTCAACTCATTAGAAAAAGCCCTGATGCTGGGAAAGACTGAAGGCAGGAGCAGACGGGGACAACAGAGGATGAGATGGTTGGATGGCATCACTGATTCAATGGACATGAGTTTGAGCAAGCTCTGGGAGATTCTGAAGGACTGGGAAGCCTGGTGTGCTGCATGGGGTCGCAAAAAGTCAGACAAGACTGAGCAACTGAATAACAACAAAAATTCATAACCATTGATATAGAAGTGACAAAGATAATGTTTTAAAAATATTAAAGCAGTGTGTGTTCATTTCCTATTCGATTTCCATTTCCTTGCAGCTTTCTACCCCTAAACTTACTAGACACTGAAATTCTTTAAGCTCTTATTGCTATATCGAGAGTCAAGCATGACAAGACAGATCACAGAAGATTTTCTTCTATACGTTAAGAAGTGGGATAAATAAGAATATGATATAAAGGAAAAGGAAGGCATGTCCCTCTGTAACTGAGGGGGAAAAGAGAAATAAAGGTAAGATGCAGCATCCAACATGTGTCCTCATTTTCTTCCTCTGGAGAAGAAAGCCCAGGCACAAGGAAAAGTGTGATAGAAATTCCCAGACAATTATGAGGGAGTCTATAATGTGTGGGTTGGATAGCTAGTCCTGCTTACCTAGAAGAATCAGTACATGCCATCACACCCAACATGAATTTTTACAATTAGAGTTGGCAAGAGAGACAAAACAGATAGTGTTTCTCAGAGCCTGTAGGAAGTAGGCAAGAGATCCAGATTGTGTTGCATGCCTCAGTAGTAAAGGAGGCAGAAATTCTGAGACTAAAAGATGGATGGGAACCTGAGGTTGAGACAAGGTCAAAGTGTGCAGGGATTTTATGCTGGTAGCACAAACGTCTGGAATACAAACTCCAGTGAGCACCCAAAGATGAGATGGTACTCCCATGATAGCAGGCCCAGGAATAAACTCAACTGATGTATCTAAAACAGAAATCAGAAAGAAGCCAGAAGAAGTACTGTGGATGGTTGACCCTTCCTCCACTGTATGAGATCATAAAAAAACAAAGCATTTATACTCCAAATTCTTATCAAAACTACCTTGCATAGAAGCAGGGAAAGGTGGAAGAAAACTGAATGCATGATCACTTAACCAAAATTTACCTAACAGATGCTTTAATGGATTACATCATATAGAGCACACACACTGAAGACTGTCCTTCAAATGTTTCTGAGATAAATAGGCCAATTATACATAAAAAAAAACAGAAAATATATTTTTTATATACACACGAGGAGTCTGAACTAGTAGAACTTGAAAGCTCCTTCTGTTATAAGCTAGAAATCTAAATCAATTTTACTTCATACCAAGTCATACCAAATGGGTATTGATAAATGGCCCTAGAAATTGTGTCAACCACTGAAGGCATGAAGTAGAAAGATATTTTCTCCTTATATAAAAATGCATGTCACTGCCCTCTCAAAGAGAATTTTCCTTTTCAAAGTTAAAAGATTTTGGTCTTTCAAATTTAGTTAATGAGCCATTAGCAGACATCTAAAATTCTACTTGAACCAATTCTTAACACCATTGATCAGCAAATTAATAAGAAGTCATTGATCCTAAAAGTAAATATTATTAGAAGACTGAACTATGAGGTAATGTCCCATAACTCAGCTCCCATTCCAGGCTAATGAAATATGCTAGCTCAAAATTTTTTGCTAATGGCACAATGGTTAAAATAATAAACTGAACCTTGGATGCATGTCTCAGTGGACTTCCAGCTTCCTTTCATTTCTAAAGAGCCCCTTAGGAAGCTAATGCATAGACCAGTCTCTGGTATCTAAGTTTAAATAGGGGATTCTTGAGGACTGAAAAAACGTCAATGCTCAAAGTCATCTAGTATATTTCTGAATAATTAATGTCATTGCAAAATAATTACTTTCAGAAATCAGGTACTAAAGTGACAAAGTATGGCAATATTTCTTTGGAATTTTTTAAATAATAATTTTAAGAAAATTTATTTTTGTATCTAATTGTCAAATCTAGTGATAAATGGTAAGGTATAAAAATGAAGGTGTGGTCATACCTCAATATTCTTTTAATATACTAAGGATGCCAGACAGATGAATCATCACAGTGTGGGAGCATAAAGACTAGACAGTAGATGGCAGAGGGCATTACATGCCAAGAGGACATTCCAGACATCCATTCTTATGTGAATACTCCTGTTCCTCACCAATGTGGCAGATAAAGATTTTTTAAAACCTTGTTTTTAAGTAATTTTGATGTGCCCCTTGGTTATTTTAAAAAGGCAGTTATCCTTTTGAAGCATATATAATATGTACCACTAGCAAGCAACAGATTCACTTGAAATGTCGTCCATAAATTGGTTTTCTGCACTACAAAACGTATCTTCCCAATAAAATATAAATGACAGTGCCATTACCAAGTAGGCACTCAGTAAAAATGGTCAAATATGTACTACTTTACAGATATAATGAAGTACACACAACTGTTGGATTTAAGAAATAATACAGTTGCATTTACATTGGCCTAGAAAAGAATTATTTCTAGTGATTCAAAGGAGAATTTGTTTTCAATAGAACTAAGCTGTGTTGTAACACTACTATAATACTGTTTGCTAAAGGCAGAATTTAATGTTTTGGAATCCATTCCTGCAGGTGCAAAAGGAGCATACTATTGAGGACGATTGCTGACACAGTGTTCATTTAAGTGTCTTAAAGAGTTGCAAAACAGAAGCTGGAATTCTTGGTTTCACTGTTGACATTTTATTTAAAAGAATTTAAAAATCACTTATTTCCTCTCACGACATAATGCATTTTTATTACCTGTAGCAGAAGGTACACTTGAGTTCAGGATAACTTGGGATACATTATCCTGAAGAATTCTTTGATGAAGAACAACACTATTAATAGTAATAGAGAAAACAACTCCCTAAATTCAACCACTATGGCTGATATGTAACTGCAAAACAATGTCCTAAGGGACAAATAAACGGAGATTTAAGAATCAGGTGACATATGGAGCTGATAGTAAGAAATACACACATTCCTGGAAATTAAAAATTCAGACTTGACTCTGGGAAAATTAACATTTTGAATATATGTTAATTATTGGTTCAAACAAATATGTTATTGAAAACAATTTATCCTTCTGTAACACTGTATCAGTTTTAAAAATTCAATTTGCAACATATTGTACCTCAGTTAAAATGATCCCTTACTCTTATACAAAGCAATTCTAGGTTTTCTAAGTGTTCAACCTCAGGATATTTTTTAAAGATCCAATTCAAACTTTTCTTTCTCTTCTTGGGCACTTGCCAATTGATTTAACTTCCGATCCTTTCAACTTGGCTGACCCACTCGTTTACTAAATGCTACACACAAACTGAAAGAAGTTGTCTGTGGCTGGAATTCTTCTCTCCTTTTTTTGAAGGAATTGGCTTTTTTAATATATTCTTCTATTTACTGGCTGTGCTGGGTCTTCATTGCTGTGAGGACTTTTCTCTAGCTGGGATGAGCAGGGGCTATTTTTTAGTTGTGGTGCTTGGGCTTTTCACTGAAGCAGCTTCTCTTGCTGCGGTGCACAGGCTATAGAGTGTGCAGGCTTTAATAGTTGTGGTTCCCAGGCTCCAGAGAATAGGCTCAACAGACGCGGTGTACGGGCTTAGTTACTCCACACTAGGTAATCGAACTTCGAACCAGGGATCGAACCCAAGTCTCTTGCCTTTTCAGATGGATTCTTTGCCACTGAGCCACAAATTCCTGGAATTCCTTACGTTCACTCTCCTCTATAATGTTTACTCATTTGATTTCTACTCAATCTTAATTGCTGTCTATAGATTGTTAATTAAGTAGTCCTACTTCAGTGTATGTTATCAATGAACTCTGCATGTCAAGAGGCACAAGGAAGTCTAATGTGGCAGAGGGAAGGGAAATATACCAGGACAGCCTGGAATTGCGGAAAGTGGTTAGCTTAGGTAGAAATTATAGATTATGGTAAAAATCTCTGGTTCAATTCTAAACATAAGTGGAAGTTACTGGAGTGTTTCAAACATGAAAGTGGCTTTGTATGCTCTAGATTTTTAAAAACTCACTCAAACTTCATGTCCTACATAAAAAATTGGACTAAGTGTGAAATGCTAAACTCTAAAACTCCTAAAAGATAACATGAAAGAAAATTTAGGTGATCTTGGGTTTGGCGATGACTTTTTAGATTCAACAGCAAAGGCACAATCCATGAAAGAAATAATTGATAAGTTGAAGTTCATCAAAATTAAAAACTTCTGCTCTATGAAAGATACTGTCAAGCAAACAAGAAGATAAGTCACAGACTGGGAAAAATATTTGCAAAATACAGATCAGATAAAGGATTATTATCTAAAATATACAAAGACTCTTAAAACTCAATGATAAGAAAATGAACCACCTGGTTAAAAAATGGGTATAAGATTTGAACAGGCAACTCACTGATGAAGATATACAGATGGCAAATAAGCATAGGAACAGATGCTTCCCATCATGTGTCATTAGGAAACTGAAAATTAAAGCAACAATGAAACACCATTACACCACCTATCAGAAAGATCAAAATACTGGCAATACCAGATGCCTAAGAGAATGTGAGACAACAGGAACTCTCATTTGTTGTTGATGGAAGTGTAAAATGGTACAGTCAATTTGAAAGATAGTTTGGTGGTTTCTTACAAACTAAATATACCCCTAATCACACGATCCAGCAATTGTACTCTTTAGTATTTATCCAAAAGAGTTGAAAAGTTAGATTCTCACAAAAACCTGCATGTGGATGGTTTATTTATAATTGACAAAACTTGGGAGTACTCAAGATGTCCTTCATTAGGTGAATGGATAAGTAAACTGTGATATAGATATGCAGTGGAATATTTTTTAGCACTAAAAACAAATGAGCTATTAAATGTGAAAAGACATGAAGGAAACTGACATGCATCTTAGTAAAAGAAGTCAATCTGAAAAGGCTATATATAGTATCATTCCAACTATACGACATTCTGGAAAGTTGCTGTTGTCCACTCGCTCAGTCATGTCCAAATCTTTGTGACTGCAGCACACCAGGTTTCCCTGTCATAACCACGGAGACAGTAAAAAATATCAGTGGTTGCCAGGGGTTGGGAAGAAGGAGTAAGAATAGGTGGAGCTAGAGGATTTTTGGGAGCAGTGCAATTACTCTGTATGATACTATAATGGTGGATATGTGTCATTATACATTTGTTCAACCCACAGAATGTAAAATACCAAGAGTGAACCTTAATGTAAACTATAGATTCTGGGTGACAGTGATGTGTAGGTTCAGTTAGAACAAAATGTCATTCTGGGGATGTTAATAATGGGGGAGAGGCTGTGTGTGGGAAGGGAAGGGGGGATATAGGAACTACCTATACTTCTTGCTTAATTTTGCTGTGAACCTAGAACTGTTCTAAGAAAGTCTACTTAAACAAACAAACAAACAAACAACTTAGGAATTGTGAGTCCTTTGGGAATTGATTATCAGGATGGGGATAGAACAAAAGTGGAAGCAAGGACACCTGTTACAGGGCTACTGTCATCATCTAGGCAAGAAATGATGCTGAGGGCATATGCACATCAGCATTAAAGATCGTGGGTATTGTATTTGGGATACATTTTGAAGCCAGAATCAAAAAAACTTGCTGATGTGTTGGGTTAGGGAGCTAAAAGGAAGAGAATAGTCAATGATGACTTCTAGGTTTTGGCAACTGAGTTGCCATCAGCTGAGATGAGGAAGCCTGGGACAGAAATAAACATAAGTGAAGACAGGAGTCAGAGATAATTCTGATACTGTATTTACATGGGATTTTAATATTTACTGAATTTTCCAATTGGAATGCAGCTCCTTATGCAGTCATTATCAAGAGCCATGGGACTTCCCACATGATACAGTGGTAAAGAAACCACCTGCCAATGCAGGAGACGCAGGATAAGTGGGTGGGTTCGATCCCTCGGTCAGGAAGATCCCCTGGAAGAGGAAATGGCAAATGGCAGCCCACTTGAGTTTTCTGGCCTGGAAAATTCCATGGACCGAGGAGTCTGGCTGACTATAGACCATGGGGTCACAAAAAGTTGGACATGACTGAGCACACGTGCATTCACTGAGTCATGACACAGATCATTTCCAACACAAATGTCTGTACAATAACCTGCCTCTGATCCAACCTTTTGTGTCTTTGCCTTTTTGCATCATCATTGCTGATTTAAGCACATCACTGAATGTGCAAGATTATTATCTAATGGTCAATTACCAAGAGGGTGGTAGAGCAGCCTCCTTATTCAGAGACTTGGCTATACTTCCTTAAATTATTCTTCACATTCTCCTAATCTGCTCTGGTTGAAATAAGACCCTTCCATTTAACACCCATGAACTGTCTGTTCACCCTTCAATGACAGTTCTGTTTTATATACTAGCTGTTGCTGTGCTGACACAGACTGTTACGATTCTCAACAAGCTACCAAGAGGAACCTAACAAGTAAGGCTGCCTAGAGCTTCTTTGTGATCAGTAGCATTGCTCACATTTCAGGTTCAGTTTTATAATACTGAAAATATTCCCAGATAGAATTATTCAGGAATAAAAAAAAATCACCAGGAGTTAGTTGTTGTACTTACCTCGAATAAAATATTGAATATGAGCTCCTTGAAGAGACAAAGCCTGAGGCGCATATGCATGGACCCTTTTGTTCTGTTGCACCTGGCCGGCCACGTACACATGTGACTGATCTCCAGCACTTTCTATGATTTTTTCCTTGCAAAAATCTGATTGTAACTTGGGGACATGCAAAGATTTTTCAAAGGGGAGATTAAAAAGATCCCTCTTGGATTTAGCACACAAGCTCCAACTTGCCATACACAGAGGAGGCCTGGGTTGGCTTCTAGGACACTTCCACAAGCATCAGTGATGTGGCTTTCGGTTCACACTGTGTTGTTGTCTCTCTGGGATCTCATTCAAGGAGGGTGAGCAGCAACATTCAATCCTGGAATCCCTGATCCTCAGACTGAATATCATCAGATGACTTAGAAGTTTTGCTTTTAACTCTTTGACTCTGTTTACTGAATGTAAGAATGAAGGAATGAAACCTAGGCTAGCTCTCTGATGGCAACAAAAATTTCCTACAGGATCATAACAAACAGTTGCTCATATTCAAATCTTTGTGATTTTTGAGAACCCAAAAAGTAGGAAAATGTGACCGAATTGGTGACAACAATTTTTAATTTTGTAAATATTACTATTGCTAGTACTGGTGATTTAATGATGTAATGTAAAAGGTGAAGAAGAACCAAATAAAATTTCTGTTAGCATAAATAACTCTCAGTAAGTTCAAAATACTTATAATAATTATTATAATATATAACATGAGACAACTAGAAAATGACAAATTCATAAAAATAATATTGGAATATATGATGAATTACATATATTGAATGTAATAGTGCCTTGAATTACAATAGTGATCTTGAACTCAATATCCTTTAATTCCAAAGGATATAAGAGGCTCCAAAGTCATATGTTCCACAGCTGAGAGGTGTACCTCCCTTTTACAGGCCAGTAATTTGCTAAAATGTCCTAATGATATGTGATGTTGAACATCTTTTCGTATACTTACTTGCCCTCTGTGTATCTTCTTTGGTGAGGTGTCTATACATATCTTTTATCCATTCTTAACTGGTTGATTTGTTTCTCACTGTTGAGTTTTAAGAATTCTTTGTATATTCTGATACTAGTCAATTTTCAGTTACTTATGTATTTTGATATTATCTCCCAGTCTGTGATTTATCCTCTCACTTTCATAACAGTGTTTTTCACAGATCACAAAGATTTAATTTTAATAAACTGACATCAATTTTTTCTTTCATGCCTTTAGTGTTGAATCTAAAAACATATCACCAAACCAAAGGTCATCCAAATTTTCTCCTGTGTTATTCTCTAAGAATTTACAGTTTAGCATTTTACATTTAGGTGAATGATCCATTTTGAGGTAATTTTTTAAAAAGGTGTAAGGTCTGTATCTAGATTCATGTTTTTCTTCCATTTTTTGAATGTGGGTCTTCAGTTCTTTCAGCAACATTCTTGGGGAAGACTATCCTTTCTCCATTGACTTGTTTTGCCCTTTGTCAAATATAAGCTGACTACAGATTTATGTGGATATAATTCTGGGCTCTCTATTCAACTGATGTACTTATGTACTGCTTTGATTACAATAGCTTATATGCAGAATACATCATGCGAAATGCTGGGCTGGATGAAGCTCAAGCTGGAATCAAGATTTTTGGGAGAAATAGCAGTGACCTCAGATTTGCAGATGACACCACCCTAACAGCAGAAAGTGAAGAGGAACTAAAGAGCCTCTTAATGAAGGTGAAAGAGGAAAGCAAAAAACTGGCTTAAGACTCAACATTCAAAACACTAAGATCATAGCATCTAGTCCCATGTGTGCGTGTGTGTGTCTGTGTGTGTGTGTGTGTCTGTGTGTGTGTGCGCGTGTGTGTGTGTCTGTGTCTGTGTGTGTGTGCGTGTGTCTGTGTGTGTGTGTGAATCGCTCAGTCATGTCCAACTCTTTGTAACCCTATGGTCTCTAACCTGTTAAGCTCCTCTGTCCATAGAATTTTCCAGGCAAGAACACTGAAGTGGGTTGCCATTCCCTTCTCCAGGGTATCTTCCCGACCCAGGGACTGAACCCGGGTCTCCCACATTGCAGTCATCTTCTCTACCATCTGAGCCACCAGGGAACCTGATCACATTCAATTCAGTTCAGTCACTCAGTCGTGTCCGACTCTTTGCGATCCAATGAATCGCAGCACGCCAGGCCTCCCTTTCCATCATCAACTCCTGGAGCTTACTCAAACTCATGTCCATCGAATCGGTGATACCATCCAGCCATCTCATCCTCTGTTGTCGCCTTCTCCTCCTGACCCCAATCCCTCCCAGCATCAGGGTCTTTTCCAATGAGTCAACTCTTCTCATGAGGTGGCCAAAGTATTGGAGTTTCAGCCTCGGCATCACATTACTAAATAGCAAATAGATGGGGAAAAAATGGCAACAGTGGCAGACTTTATTTTCTTGGGCTCCAAAATCACTATGGATGGTGACTGCAGCCATGACATTAAAAGACACTTGCTCCTTGGAAGAAAAGCTATAACAAACCTAGATAGCATATTGAAAAGCAGAGACATCACTTTGTCTACAGAAGTCCATTTAGTCAAAGCTATGATTTTTCCAGTAGTCATGTAAGGATGTGATAGTTGGACCATAAAGAAGGCTGAGTGCCAAAGAAATGATGCTTTCAAATCATGGTGCTAGAGGAGACTCTTGACTTTGGACTGCAAGGAGATCAAATCAGTCAGTACTAAAGAAATCAACCCTGAATATTCATTGGAAGGATTGATGCTAAAGCTGAAGCTCCAATACTTTGCCCACCTGATGCAAAGAGCTGACCCACTGGAAAAGACCCTGATGCTGGTAAACACTGAGGCAGGAGGACAAGTGGGCAACAGAGGATGAGATGATTGGATGGCATGACCTACTCAATGGATACGAGTTTGAAGAAGCTCCAGGAGATGGTGAAGGACAGGGAAGCCTGGCGTGCTGCAGTCCATGGGTTCGCAAAGAGTTAGACACGACTGAGCGACTGAACATGAACATAGTCCTCTCACTTCGTGGTTCTTTTTCAGTATTGTGGTAGTTATTCTGTGTCATTTGTCCTTTCCATAAATTTTAGAATTAGTTTCTCAATATCCACAAAATGATTTGTTGGGATTTTGATTTGGACTATGTTAAATCTATAGATCTAGTATTGAAGAATTAACTTCTTCACAATATTGTCTTCCTATCTCCATACATGACATATTCCCTGCATTTATCATGATCTTTATTTTTTTCAGCAAATGCTGAAATTGCTTCAGTATTTTCCCCATATTAATCTTGTGCATATTTTGTTAGACTTTAATCTATATGTAATAGCATTTAACTTTTTGTGCTAATGAAATGGCATTGTGTTTCTAATTTCAAATTCCATTTGTTTATTGCTAATATATAAGAAATCAGTTGACTTCTGTGCATTAACCTTATACCCTGCAACTATATTATTGCAGCTTATTAATTTTAAGAGCTTTGTTGCTGTGATTGTTGATTCCTTGTGATTTTCTACATAGAAAATTATGTCATATGTGAACAAAGACAGTTTTAATTCTTCCTTACCAATTTCCTTCCCAATGTGTATATTTTTTTTACTTTATTTATTTTTAATTGAAGGATAACTGCTGTACAGAATTTTGTTTTCTGTCAACAACAACATGAATCAGCCACAGGTGTACATATGTCCCTCCCTCTTGAGCCTCTGTTCCATCTCCTTCACTATCCCACCCCTCTAGGCTGATACAGAGCCCCTGTTTGAGTTCCCTGAGACATATAGCACAGTTTGTACATGTTTAATTTCCTTTTCTTGTCATCATATTAGCTAGGTCCTTCAGTAAGATGTTGAAGAGAAGTAGTGAGAGGGAACATCTCAGAGAGAAACCATCTATTAGTAGTATTTCACTGTTAAGTATGATATTAGCTGTAGGTTTTTGGTGAATGTGCTTTATCAGTAAGATGAGGAAGTTCCTCTCTACTCCTAGTTTGCTGACAATTTTTATCTTTGAATGAGTGTTGGATTTTGTCACATTTTTTCTGCTTCTATTGATAAGAGAATATGATTTTTAAACAGTTGATTACGGAATGTTGAACTAGCATTGTGTACATGGAATAAATTCCACTTGGTTGTGGTGTATACTTCTTATTATACAATTGTTGGATGCCATATATTCTAATTTATTGAAAAATTTGCAGCTATAGTTCATGAGAGACATTTGTTTGCCTTTCCTGCAATGACTTCGTCAGGTTTGGGTATTAAAATAATGCTGGGTCCATAGACTGAGTTATTCATAGGAAGTAGGCCCTCTGCTATTTTCAGGAAAAATAGTAAAAGAAAAAAAAATGGTGTAATTTCTCCCTTAAATGCTTGCTGGAATTCCTCAGTGAATTCATCTGGGATTTTGCTATTTTGGAATGTTATTTGTTTTATATTTAAATTCTTTTGTTGAATAGATTGCTTAATCTTTAATAATAGATACAATCCTATTCATTAACACACATAGGCATAGTCATATTAATTACTTTTTGGGTGAGTTTTGGTAGATTGTGTCTTTCAGAAAGCTTATGCATTTCATGTAGTTTTTCATATTTGTGGGCATAGAGTTGTTCACAACATTCCTTTCTTATCAAATTAACGCCCATGTGATCAGTGGTAATGGTTCCTCTTTTATTTCTGCTATTAGTAATTTGTATCTGCTCTCTAACTAGAGGGGCTTCCCTGGTGGCTCAGACTGTGAAGAACCTGCCTGCAATGCAGGAGACCTGGCTTGATCCCTGGGTGGGGAAGATCTTCTGGAGAAGGGAATGGCCACCCACTCCAGTATTCTTGCCTGGACAGAATTCCATGGATTGAGCAGCAAGTTTATCAACTTTACCGATTTTTTCCCAACAACCAGCTCTCAGTGTCATTGTATTTCTCTATCACTTTACTGTTTTCAATTTCATTGATTTCTGCTCTAATTTTTACTTTCTTCTGGGTTTTTTCTAGTTTTCTAATATTAAATTTAAATTATTGACTTTAGGTTTTCCTAATGTATGTATCAATGCATGTATTTATAAATTGCCAAGCACAGCTTTCACTGCATCCACAAATTGTGATAACATGCATTTTCATTTAACTTGAAATATTTTACAATTACTCTTGACACTTTTTTTTGACCCATACATTATTTAGAAATGTGTTGGTTAACTCTAAGTATTTTGTTGTTTTCCATCTATCTTTCCACTACTGGTATCTTGTTTAATCCCATTGTGGTCTGGGAATATTTCATATAATTTCCATTAAAATTGTTTTAAATTTGTTAAGGTGTATTTTGTGGCCCCGAATGTTTTCTTTCTTAGTGTGTTCCATGGGAATTTGAGGAGAAGGTATATTCTGCTGCTATTGGATGAAGCAGTTTATGATATCAATTAAATCCAGAGGATTAATGGCACTCTTTGGTTCAGTTATGTTCTTACTGATTTTCCGTCTGTTAGATCTGTCAATAAATGACAGAGGTGTGCTGAAGACTACAACTATAATGGTGTATTTGTCTATTTCTCCTTGTAGTTCTATCAGTTTTTGTCACATATTTTGATGCTACTGTGCACACACATTAAGGATTGCTATGTCTTCATGAATAATTGATCTCTTTATCATTACATAATGTTGCTCCTCATCTCTGATAATTTTCCTTGATCTGGAGCTGGCTTTGCCGGAAATTAATACAGCTACTCATTGACTACACTAAAGCTTTTGACAGTGGTTCACAATGAACTGTGGAAAATTCCTGAAGAGATGGGAATACCAGACCACCTGACCTGCCTCCTGAGAAGCCTGTATGGAGGTCAAGAAGCCACAGTTAAAACCAAACATGGAATATGGACTGGATCAAAATTGGGAAAGCAGTACATCAAGGCTGTATATTGTCACCTGCTTATTTAATTATATGCAGAGTACATCATGTGAAATTCTAGAATCAAGATTTCTGGGAGGAACATCAACAACCTCAGTTATGCAGATGACACCATCCTTATGGAAGAAAGTGAAGAGGAACTAAAGAGCCTCTTGATGAAAGTGAAAGAGAAGAGTGAAAAAGTTAGCTTAAAATTCAACATTCAAAAGCCAAAGATAATGGCGTCTGACCCCATCACTTCATGGCAAACAGATGGGGAAACAAGGGAAACAGTGAGACTTTATTTTCTTGGGCTCTAAAATCACTGCACCCAGTGACCACAGCCATGAAATTAAAAGACACTTGCTCCTTGGAAGAAAAGCTATGACAAACCTAGAGAGCATATTAAAAAACAAAGATATCACTTTCCCTACAAAAGTCTGTACAGTCAAAGCTATGGTTTTTCAAGTAGTCATGTATGGGTGTGAGATTTGGACCATGAAGAAGGCTGAGTGCCAAAGAAATGATGCCTTTGAACGGTTGGAGAAGACTCTTGAGAGTCCCTTGGATGGTAAGGAAATTAAACCAGTCAATCCTAAAGGAAATCAATCCTGAATATTCATTGGAAGGACTGATGCTGAAGCTGAAGCTCCAATACTTTGGCCACCTGATGAGAAGAGCCGACTCACTGGGAAAGCCCCAGAAGTTGAGAAAGACTGAAGGTGGGGAAAGGGGATAACAGAGGACAAGATGGTTGGATGACATCACCGACCCAATGGACATGAGTTTGAGCAAGTTCCAGGAGATGTTGAAAGACAGGGAAGCTTGGCATGCTGCAGTTCATGGGGTTGAAAAGAATCAGACACAGCTGAGCAGCTGAACAACAATAACAACTCCACCTATCTTTTTGACTAGTGTTAACATCCCTTTACTTTCTCCATTACTTTACTTTACTTTTAATCTGTACCTCTGTCTTTATACTTAACATGAGCTTCTTAATACATAATTAGGTCTTTGTTTTCATTCACTCTGACACTCCCTTTTAATTGGTGTATTTAGGCCTCCACTGTTTAAAGAGATAGTAATATAGCTGGATTAATATTTGCCATATTTTTTTCACAGTTTTCTATTTGTTGCCATTGCTCTGATTCTTTTCCTTTTCATTATTTTTTCTCTTTTTCTACCTTCTATGTTACCCATTGAGAATTTTTACTATTCCTTTTTTTCACCTTTCTTAACATACTAATTCTATTTTATTTTAAACTTTCCTTTCGGTTTGCAATATATATTTACATCTAATCAGACTCCTCTTTCAAATAACACTATACTACTCCATTCAATTACCTTATAATAGATTATTCCCAATGCCTTCTCCTTTCTGTACCTTTAAACTGCTTTTACTGATTCCACGTACCCTTAATCTATAATCATAGAACACACTGCCGCTGTTACCATTTGAATGATAATTAAAAATAAAAAAATAGATCTGAGTTTCTGATCTATACCATTTCCTTCCTTCTGAAGATTTTCTACATTTCTTTCAAGTTTCCTGATGACAAAGTTCCTCAATTTTTGTTTATCTGAGACAGTGTCCATTTCTCCTGTGCTTATAAAGGATCAGTTTGCTGGATAGAATTCTAAAGTTGTTTTTTTTTTTTCCTTCTTTCAACACAAAATATTTCACTCTGCTTTCTTGCTTATATGACTTCTAAAGAAAAGTCTGATGCAATTGCTAATCTCTGTGTAAAGTTCCTCCCTGTGTAAAGTGCTTTTTTTCCTCTGGCTTCTTTGAAGATTTTCACTTTGTTTCCACTTTCTGTAATTTGAATGCTTTATGACTAGGTTTAGATGTTTTGATATTTACTCTGGTTGGTGTTCTCTGAGCTTCCTGGTTCTCAGTTAGCTATTAATTTTCAGAAATGACGGGTCATCACTGCTTCAAATATTTCTTCTCTTCTTGCTCTCTTCTTTGTCTTTCTGGTATTCCTATCATATGTATGTGACCCCTTTAGTAATTATTTCACAGCTCTTGTCTTTTTCATTCTTTTCTCTTGGCAGTTGGGCTTTGGAAATTTCTATTGACATTTTTTCAAGCTCACTGATTATTTGCTTGGCCATGTCCAGTCTATTTATGAGTGTATCAAATGCACTCTTCATTTAATGTTAAGGCATTTTTTACTCTAACATTTTCTTCTGACTCTTAGACTCTTCGAGTTTCTAGATTTCTGCTTATACCTCTATTCTTTATTCCTTTATGTTGCTCATTTCCTCCATGAGAAGCCTTAGCACAGTTTTCATATTTGTTTCAAATCCTTGGTTTGCTAATTTCAACATCTCTGCCATATTTGAGTTTGATTCTGATGCTTAATGTTGCTCTTTGAGCTGCTTTTTTTTTTTTTTTTCTGTTATTCTATGTGCAATTTTCTGTTGAAGCCAGACATCATGTATTGAGTAAAAGGCCCTGAGGTAAACAGGGGTTTATTGTATGGTTTTATGCATGTCTAGCTAGAGGTTAAGCTGTATTTACTGCTTTCTTTTGTTATATCGGAGAATTAACTTTCCTCTGCTTTCCTTGTTTTTGTCTCGCTAGCTGTCTTCAGGTTTCCCTTAGGCTTTTAAAACACAACATTATTTATTTATTTTTGGTTGTGCTGGGCCTTCATTGCTGCAAGGGCTTTTCTCTAATGTGGCAAGTGGCGAGGGTTGGGGGCTACTCTTTGTCAAGGTGCACAGGCCTCTCATTGCAGTGGCTTCTCTAGGGCTCCTGGGCTTTAGTAGTTGCAGCTCCTGGGCTCTAGCGCACAGGCTTAATAGCTGTGGCACACAGGATTGGCATGAGGGCTCTTCCTGACCAGGGATCAAACACACGTCTCCTGCACTGGCAGGTGGATTCTTGTCCACTGAGCCACCAGGGAAGCCCTCCATTAGGCTTGCTAAATAAGGATTGAGATGTGCAGTTTTTTCCTTTGCAGTTCCCTCTTGTTTAGACTATTAATATTGTGGTTGGTTCAGAGGGAGTGGGAGCATTACTGTGGTTCTAGGATTAGATGCCATTCTTTTCATGAGCCTGTGCTCTGGGGCTGTAACCTTTACAAATTCCTCTCCAAATTTTTTTTTTTTTCCTCACTTGGGTGAGACTAGGATTAGAATTTGGTATTTCCTTTTCTTTGTGTTGGTGAGGTTCCTGTATAACTCTGATCAGTTTCTCTTAAAGGCAGCTTTTCTTAGGAGGATGAAAATGTTCTGAGAGTATTTGAAAATAGTTCCTTTTTCCCTTCCCTTGAGAGATGTATAAAGGGATTTCTCTTCGAACTTCACTGTGAGAATCTGGTAGAATTGGCGGTAAAACTCACAAGTGTGTGGTGTCCCCTCAAGACCGGGCTCCCTTTGAATCTTAACTTTCGAAAAGTTTGTCTTCTCTGAACCTCCAGCAATTTGTCAATTACAGGTTAAGTTTCTTACCCAGTATTGGTTCCTTGGAGGTTTCTGCTCTTGGGTTTCTAGTAGGTTGTGATTCTCTGTATTCACCTCTCTGTCTCTCTAGTTTTGGGGACTCACAGCATCTTGCCTAGTGACCTCATTCTGAGATGAATGTAAGAAAAATTGTTGATTTTCAGTTTATTCAGCTCTTTTTCGTATTGTGAGATTGTGAGTGACAATTTCCAAGATCTGTCAATGCTGGACTGGAAGTCTTGATTCAGTTTTTAAAACTATTATTGATTTTTCTTACTGTATATGTAAACACATTAAATTTTAATTTTAAAACAGATTAACATAAAAAGATAAAATCAACAGAATTTCAGCATTCATAAATAAACTACTGTTGATATTCATGTATATATCTTTCAGTCTTCTCCCTACACATCTGCCTGTCCTTCTGTCTTATCTATCTATCTAGCTACATATCTATCCATCCACCTACCTATCTATTTATTTATGCGTCTTGCAACAACCAAAGAATTAAAATGGACCTTTGGACCTAAGAATGTAAGATTGTATGCAAATATGTGGTCATATTACCTTTTAAAAATTGTTTGAAAACTTAATGGGTAAAAATATAAATGTTTCCCATTACATTTTTTACTTCTTTGATATTTTCTCACTGATGTATGAGTTCTACATATAAATAAGATTACTCCTTTTTTATATGTGATAACATATAATATCATTCACTTTGTTTCTCTATTTTATTTTGAGGTCTGCATTGCTTTTGAACCTAAATTAAAGAGACTGAGTTGATGGTTTTGTGTGATAAATGAAAGTCTGGAGTAACTTAAGTTGAATCATGAATATAACAAGTTAGTGAAAATAATAAATTGAAAATCAAAATTATGGATAAAATAATAGAGTGTTAATACTATGGAAGTTAATTTAGCATCACTATATAATGAAACCCTCTACTGTCATGTAACAGAATACTAATACAGTAATGAGGATAAACAAATTACAACTATATACAATAATATGAAAGACTCTCAAAAGAAGATGTTTGAATATGAAAAGAGTGACATTAATAATTCCATTTATATAAAGACAAAAATAAGCAAACATATCCATGGTATGAGAAGGTACCACTGACCGAGGCAGCAGTGACTGGAATGGTCCCTGGTAGGGCTCTGGGATCTTGGTGTCTTTGTTGTTGTTCAGTCACTCAGTTGTGTCTGACTCTTTGTGACCCCATGGACTGCAGCATGCCAGACTTCCTTGCCCTTCACCATGTCCTAGAGCTTGCTCAAACTCATGTCCATTGAGTCGATGATGCCATCCCACCATCTCATCCTCTGTTGTCCCCTTCTTCTCTTGCCTTCAATTGTTTCTAGCATCAAGGACTTTTCCAATGAGTTGGCTCTTCTCATCAGGTGGCAAAAATATTGGAGCTTCAGCATCAGTCCTTCCAATGAATATTCAGGGTTGATTTCCTTTAGGATTGACTGGTATGATCTTCTTGCAGTCCAAGGGACTCTCAAGAGTCTTCTCCAGCACCATAGTTTGAAGGCATCAATTCTTTGGTGCTAGGCCTTTTTTTATTGTCCAGCTCTCACATTTGTATATGACTACTGGAAAAACCATAATTTTGACTAAATGGACTTTTGTAGGCAAGATAATATTTCCGCTTTTTAATATGCTGTCTAGGTTTGTCATTGCTTTGCCAGTCAAGGCTGGTGAACTGGTTCTGTTCAATTCATGAAAATTCATTGTGCACTTAAACTTCGTGCAATTATCTGTATGTAGGCCATCCTTTAGAAAATTATTATTGAGATATAATTGACATATAACATTATATTCACTTCAGGTGTACAACATAATGATTCAATATGTGTATATATTGCAAAATGATATTACAATATACGTATATATTGCAAAACCAGATAATAAGTCTATTTAACATTCATCACCACACAGTTTAAACTTCTTTCCTCATGATGAGTATTTTTAAAATCTACTGTCTTAGCAACTTTTCAATATACACCTTGGTATTAGTGACTAAATATGATTCTACACATAAGTGAAATGATATTGGTCATTCTCTAGCTTATTTCACATGCTCATGCTGTCTCAAATGGCAAGATTTCATTCTTTTCAAGACTGAATTATAAATGTGTTTGTGTATATACATATGTGTACACACTTACATATGTACACACATAAGGGACACTCATTTTATCACACATTTTATTGTTCTTAACAGATGTCATGTGCATGTCAGTGCCTAGTCATGTCCCACTCTTTATGCAGCCCCATGTATCACAGCTCACCAGGCTCCTCTGTCCATGGGACTTGCCAGGCAAGAATAGAATACTGGAGTGGGTTGCCATTTCCTCCTCCAGGGAACCTTCCTGACCCAGGGATTGAACCCACATACTTCTCTTGCATCTCTTGCATTGGCAGGCAGATTCTTTACCACTGTGCCAGCTGGGGAGCTACAGATACTACATCATTGTATGAACTGAAGGGGTTTGTGTCAGCCCTGTGTCAAGCAAACCTATCAGCACCATTATTCCCGCAGTACTTCTGCATTCTGTGTCTTTGAGTCACAGTTTGGTAATTCTCACAATATTTTAAACTTTTTCATTATTGTTATATTTGTTACGGTGGTCTGTGATCTTTGACATTACTACTATGACTTGCTGAAGGCTCAGATGATGGCTAGCATTTTTGAGCAGAAAGTAGTTTTCAATGAAGGAATGGAAATTAGTTTTTAGACATAATGCTATTGCACAGTTAATAGATCACCATATCATGTAAACATGACTTTTATAAACACTGGTAAAGCAAACATTCTGTATGATTTGTTTATCATGGTGCTCTAGAACTAAACCTACACTATTCCTGAGGTACGCCTGTGTCCCACATTTTCTTTATTCACTCACCCATCAATGAACACTGGGGTTGCATCTATTGTAAATAATGCTGCATTGAACATGAGGGTGCTTTTTTAAGTTCATGTTTTCATTTACTTTGGATAAATACCCAAAAGTGGAACTGCTGGATCATACTGCAGTTTTATTTTTAATGTTTTGAGTAACCTCCTTACTGTTTCCATAGTGGTTGCACCAATTTACATTCCCACCAAGACAATGCACAGAATTACTTTTGCTCACCAACACTCATTATCTCATCTTTTTAGAGCTGCCATTCTAACTGGTATGAGGTGCTATTTCATTGCGGATTTGGTATGCATTTCTAGTATGTATGGTATACTTCAATACACATTTTTTAAAAATATCTGTATCTTAACCTAATACCAGGTTCCCCCCTACCCTCCACAACAAAAATGTGCCAAGGGGATGCCTGCCATAGTATATCTGCAAGAATATTTATAATTGTGGTCTTGTGCTTTATAGTTTGGGGTATAAATAATGTTCACCCACAGTACTGTCTCAAAGTATAACCCTAGAGCTCCCACAGGTCACTATGGATTTCCAATGTGAGAGAAGAGGTGATTCACTCTATATGGCTGACTCTACCTTGCACATATGAATATGCCCAGAATTAAACTGGCCCAGGTTCCCTACACTCCATCTCTTTAGATCAAATTTCAAAGTCATGCTTAACTAACTTGATGGCAGGAGTCCTTTCACAAAGAACACACATATAAAATCATCATATTGTACACTTTAAGTATCTTACAATTTAGTTTGTTAAGTACACCTCCATGAAGATGAAAAAATGTAACTAACAAACAAAAAACCAAAGTCAGTGCTAAGGATATAAAATGGCACCACAGTAGGGCCGTGAGGAACAAGTTTGGTTCCAGATATCAACACCATTCTACTTTGAAAGGCCAGTTTACTAGACTTTTTTTCCCTCCATGATAGTTGTATTTCCTTAGAATCACTTAGCTCTAATTCAGTAGGTTATAAAAACTTTGAATCTTATTGAACTTCTTAAACTTCTTATGCAAATCTATAACCTCTTCTTGAGACACTTTTAAACCCCAAATTTTAATGGGCTTTGTGCATACACACACATACTCCACCGGACTTCTCCACACTAATTTATGCAAAGAAAAAAAAAGATTTACAGGAAATGCATACAAAATTTCAGACAAACTCTCTGATCTTCAAGAAATTATAATCTGAAAATATTAAAACAAGTACTAGGAAGTTAGTGTCAATGAAACTCTTCAGCACTGTGACAAACAGAATTTTTACTTCAATTTAACTAGTCGCTCAGTGGAGAAAGAAATGGCAACCCACTCCAGGATTCTTGCCTTGAGAATATCATGGATGGAGGAGCCTGGTGGAGTATAGTCCAGGGGTGCAAACAGTCGGACACAAATGAGCAACTTGGCACCCAATTAGTTGCTCGAACTCAGTTAATATAGACTAAGATGGTTAGATCATTGCCGACTCAATGGACATGAATTTGAACAAACTCTGGGAGACAGTGGAGGAGAGAGGAGCCTTCTGTGCTGCAGTCCATGGGGTTGCAGAGAGCTGGACACGACTTAGTGACTGAACAACAACAAGAATCCATTAGCCCTTGAAGGGGCTTTATAAAAGTATCAAAACACTAAATACACAAGTCAACCCAAATCCCAAATTATCTTTGACATTTGTTACAATTTGGTCTATTTCCCCTACTATTATCTTGAGTACAGTAAGTCCCCTACATATAAATGAGTTCCATTCCAAGAACACTTTGGGAAGTCTAATTTTTTTCATTAAGTCCAACATTTTTAGCCTATGTACCCAGCTAACACCACTGGCTATCTAGTACTGCACTGTAACAGGTTTACAACACTTTGCACACAAATAATACATAAAAACAAATAAAAAAATAAAGAAAACATTTTTAATCTTACAATACAGTATCTTGAAAGGTACAGTAGAACAGTACAACAACTGGCATATAGGGCTGGTATCAAGTGAACAGGTAAGAAGAGGTACTGACTGGAGGAGAGAGAGGAAGTGGGAGATGGTACAGCTGAAGGACTGTCAGCAATAAGAGATGGTGGGCAAGCTGAAATTTCATTCATGCCTAAAATTGATGGCAAAAATTCTGGTTCCTTGCTGGATTCAATTCTATCTTCTTGAAAAAATGATCCAGGGATGTCTGGGTAGTAGCTCATTTTTCTCATCATATATGACATGGTAGCACTGGATTTCATTCTGAACGGCTGCTGCAGCCTTCATATACCATTCTGTGTTTGGGTCCTGTGCCTCAAAAGCTAACCGTGCCTTCTCAAATAAAGAAAATCCCCCGTGCCATTTCCTGTGTTGTAGATCTCTTGTTCATTAGTTACTTCTTCTTTCTCTTGTCCCTTTGTCCTTTCTCTGGGCTCCAATTCCATCAGGTTTTCATCAGTAACCGCCCTGTGCTGCGCAGCAAGGAGTTCAATGAAGTTGCCATCTTGTAGATCAATTAATAGCTTGAAATAAATATACTGTACTAATGTACTCTATACATTACTGTACACGAAAGCACACAAAATTGCAACCACTTGTAGAGGATGCGTGCACGTGACAATGTACGCCAGACGAGTGAACTAACTTACATGTTCAGACATGAGTGCGCATATTCTCAAGTTTGCAACTTGAAGGTTCATATGTAGGGACTTACTGTAGTTAGTGTTTGACAATTCTGTCTGGAGTCCTTAATAACTGAAGAGTCCTTCTCAGTGTTATGACTTTTTATTTTTTTCGGGAGTAAACATGGATGTACTTAGGGAAGCTAAATTTATTTCAAAAAGGTATTAAATGCAATAAATGAGCATATTGTGTTAAGTGACTTCATTTTTAAAAAATCACATTACATATATTTTCTACATCTCTAAGTATAAACTCATAATATTTTATAATATTATAAGTATACTTTAAAGATTCTGAGCTTCTTTTTGAGATTTCCCCTTCCTGACTATATTTCTGACTAATTGTTTCCAACCTATTTTAATTAAATAAATGGCAGCATCAAACCAGATCAAATCAAAGCAAACCAAACAAAATGCAATATAGTATATCACCTTGACTTAAACCAGTAAAAGCTTTATAAGGATTAATTGTTCTCTGCTAAGGTTTAACAGTAGGATTATGCAAGAGGAAATAAAATTTAAAAAATCAACAAATAGTACTGCTAGGATAACTCCATTTTTTTTAAACAAAGATACTTAAAATATTCATAAATCTAAAGCAGTACAGGAAAAATATAATTATATAGCTTAAAAGTATTTTAATTAAATTGTGTTATAAATCTGTGAAATTTGAATAGTCTTTTATTCCAATGGGAATATTAATTTCTATACTTTAAAAACATGCAGTAGTGTGTTCACAATTTTGTAATAAGGCTTTTTCAAAACCAAAATAAAAATAACGACATTTTTGGAGGTATAGTTATATTTATCTTAGAAAGTTCTTCTTCTTATTGTTTAATTAACACTACAGTCAGTGAATAGAAATATAGCTTGTGTATTTTGCTGGGGAAAGAGTCATGAAAAGCTCTTTTAGGAGTGTCTTGCTTAACAATCCTGCCGGCATCACCTCTGTCAATTAATGCTCAGTAAGCACTCAGAATTCTAAAATCCAGACAAAAGACAGGACCTGTGTGACTGATACAGCATCCAGACAAGTGTCATCACTTCACATGTACCTGGAACCACTTCAAAAACATTTCTTTAATGGGATACAAAGTTGTAATATAAAAAATAAATAACTGAAGGCAGGGTTGGATTAGGTGCATTCCATTCTCAGAAACATGCAGATAACCCAAAGCTCTATTTTTTTTTCCCTTTAGGAAATAAACAGTAACCAAGAATTGCATAACATGTTCATTTTAAGAGATATAAAGCTCCGTAGAAGCATCCACAAATTGAATAAGGGAAATGGAACTAACAGCTTCAGGATGGTTTCTGCCTCTGGGTGCTCTTTGGGAGGACTTTCTAACTGAACATATAGTGAGGGGTACAGCAGGGGCCCCCTGGGGAACATTCATATGTGCCTTGCTCTGTGGAGAAACAGGACTGGAGCCTACTAACAGTGGTTACAGGGCGCATAGAAGGCATGGGACTGGCTGAGTATTTCCTGGGCGACTGAACTGGCAAGTGTGTTGAGGTGGGATCAGTTTACATGATCTGAGAGCATGAGTTTTTGCTGTGAAATAGATGTGGGCAGAGAACGGGATCTGACATGGAGCAAGTCCTCTTGAGTTGCCAAGAGTCATCAGATTCAAACTAGGCTAGAGATGGGCCGTCAGATGTCCAGGAGCATAAAGTGTACGAACATGAGGACATAACTTATTAACCAGTTTCTAGAGATGGCTTAAAACAAGCAAAAATCCTACTTTATATCCTTGCAATACTTATGCATGTGACCTCACAATTCTTTTTACACCATGAGCAATAAAACTCAAGCTGAATTTTGAGACAGTTAAGTCTCAATTGTATTTTTTGTGAATTCAAAAAAATTCCATATGAAATCTGACAGTTGGATTAATATCTAGAATTTAAATATATATAAAATTTAAATTTTAATCATATATATATATAGACATATGTATACAAACCTTTGGAAAACAGACCTATTCTGGCCAGTTCCCACAGGTAGTTGAGAGGAAAATTTTAAGATATTCTCAAATAATCTTGATTCATCTCTTGCTGTGATCCTGTTATTTAATAATACTATATAAATATCATTCTCTAGGTCTGTGTTTAAAGATATATGCTCATAACCATTGTTTAACTCCTTACACAAAGATTTCTGGTATTAATCAAGGTTGTTTGCTATTTGTTACTCTGGTTTATATGGTTTAACATTACTATTACTATAACATTACTATATAAGAAAACCAGCTAAGTTATTGTATGTATATTCAATGACCAGTTACATCAATAGAAGTATGAGCTGAGCTGAAGCAGAGCCACCTAAAATGTTTCCATTAAAGCTGAGACTCAAGGCAGGCTATTAGTAGGTTTTAAAAAAGAAAAATTAGTGGAGGAATAACATTTTAACTCATCCTTTTACTATAAATTCAGAAAAAATGTAGATTGGAAGCCATGCAGAACTATTTTGTTGCAGAATTCTTTCCTTCAAGTGTATGAAAGTATCAAGCACCTCAGAAGCAAAAAGTGAGTATGCAAGTAATGTCATGTTGGAAAAATGCAGTCTTATAAATTAAATACTATACTATTGAACTCTAGTCACTTTATATAAAACTGGCACTCTTCTTCTAAACTCACCAAGGCTTCCAGAAATAAAAAACAAAAAAACAAAAAACGGAATGATTACATTCTCCCTCTACTTTCCAAAGGCTGAAATTATGAATTCAGACAATGTTGGTGCATGTGATGCTCACCACAGGTCTGTGGACATCCCAGAACGCTCTCTCTTGACTATCAAGGATCTTCCTTTCAATCTTGTCTCTCTTCTTGTCCACTCTGTTAACATCACAACAATGAACAGTAAGCAGTGTTAATCACAGTGCCTCTGTGGACAAAAGGCCACGAGGTGAACAAATCTTCCAAAGACTCACAAGGACTCACTTTGCTTGTGCTTCTGCTTGCATAAAAATGAACTCCCACTTCCGGGCAAATGCTCTCTGTAGCCTGGCCAAGCTCTCCTGTAAAATATACCATGGAGAAGACATTCTGGAGTTCAGCCTTACTATGCCCCCTTCTAGTTTATCTACTACATGTGAAAAGTGAAAGTGGAAATCACTCAGTCGTGCCCAGCTCTGCGACCCTATGGACTACACAGTCCATGGAATTCTCCAGACCAGAATATTGGTGTGGGCAGCCTTTCCCTTCTCCAGGAACTCTTCCCAATCCAGGGATCGAACCCAGGTCTCCTGCATTGCAGGCGGATTCTTTACGAGCAGAGCCACAGGGAAGCCCAAAAGCTATCTGTTTCTGCCTGGTTGTGCCATATGTACTTACCAAGAAAACAAATCAAAATTTCTTGGAGTAAGTGTACTTGGAATGATAAGTCATGCTCACTAAATGCAGCTAATCCTCAATTAACAGTCACAGAGGACATAGGAAAGCCTATTAAAAACATCAATATTAGTGAATATAACTAAAAACCCAAAATACTAAACTTACATTAAAAAGCGCTCAAGAGTAATCCATTGGATTTTTCTCTGCCCATTTTACTGAACAAGAAATCAGTATATTTCTACTACTGATTCAATAAGTTTATCTGGTTTTTGAGAAAAATGTAAACCTTTGTCCCCCTACTACCCATTTACAGATAGTGCTTTAAGTTTAGTAAATCAGAAGATAGCAATCATCTAAACAGATTACATGAGGTCAATTTAATGTACTGATGGTGACCAACCTAAAGATTTTCCAAAAACCAGTTTCCCAGTGTAAACACTCTTTAATTCTCAAAGTTTGGATATCTCCATTATACATAGTATATGTATGTATACATACACACACACACACACATATATCATATACATATGTATATGTATACACATAAAGATTTTGGGCTTCCTGGTGGCTCAGGGGCAAAGAATCTGCCTGCCAACGCAGGAGATGTGGGTTCGATCTCTGGGTCAGGAAAATCCCCTGAAGAAGGAAATGGAAACCCACTCCAGTATCCTTGCCTGGCATAAATCCCATGGACAGAGAACCCTGGAGGGCTACAATCATGGAGTCACAAAGAGACACGACTTAGTGACTAAAAACAAATGACAACATACATAAAACTTTTACATTAAAGTCAATTTTAGCAAATAATATATACTTCCTACTTATTCTCTGAATTTGTGTATTTAGAATTTCATCATCATCACTGTGAATGATGAGA
The DNA here is from genome assembly GCF_963930625.1 of Muntiacus reevesi. Classification (NCBI taxonomy): domain Eukaryota; kingdom Metazoa; phylum Chordata; class Mammalia; order Artiodactyla; family Cervidae; genus Muntiacus; species Muntiacus reevesi. The sequence goes on along the minus strand of NC_089253.1, from coordinate 82,301,737 downwards.
AGTAAGCAAGTAAGGGATATAGTAATTATGCTGTCCCTCCCTGGAAATATGATCTCTAAGATTCATGAATGTAGAAAGTTCAGAGTGCCCAGAAATGACCACAGGCCTTATTCTTGCTCATCTTACACCTTTCTTTGCCAGGAAGTCCTTGGTACTTACAGCTTCATAGTCGGCCAGCTCCAGCCTTGCTTTGTTTTGCATTGTTCTTTTGCAGAGGTAAACCGCTGAAAGGGGGAAAAAAACACAATCATTTCTTGCCTGCTTATTTACACTGAGGCACTAAAAATAAAAAATAGAGCATTATAAACCAAAGCATATTGGTCTTTGTCATTTTTCCGCAAGTTGTAAATTTCTGATTTTATCATTTTTTTGGACAAAACAAATAATCTGTAACATCATTACTGAAATTCAAGTGAAGAGAAAGTGTTAGTCGCTCAGTGGTGTCCAACTCTGTGTGACCCCAAAGACTGTATCCTACTAGGCTCCTCTGTCCATGGAATTCTACAGACAAGAATACTGGAGTGGGTTGCTATTCCCTTCTCCAGGGGAATCTTCCCAACCCAGGAATTGAACCCAGGTCTCCTGGAATACAGACAGATTCTTTACTGTCTGAGCCACTCAAACACAGTGGCAATTTAAAAAGGTGTTATAAGAAAATAGACACGTTTAGAATCTTGGTAACCATTTCATATATCATTAAAAGTTCTCTCAGGGTACTGTCCTAGCCTCTAGACAGGATTTAACCTCCAAAAAGCACTCAGCAAGTGCTCAGTCATGTTCCAGTGATTCCATTCTATGAAATTCCTCTTGACACATTTTAACTCCAAGGCATTTCATCTGGTGGTTTGAACTGAACAGTCAGTCAGCTGGGCAGAAGAATTCTAGGTCCTTTCTTTAAACTAAGCAGAGATGCTGTTCTTCCCCAGCTGGTAAACTATATCTAAAAGAGAAAGGTTTATGATGGCTTTCAATTCTGGTCCTTTGCCTCCCATTCCAGGAAATCAGCCTGAGGAATAGTACTGGAGCTTGACAAACAACATGGTGATTTGGGGAGGACAGTGTGTTATCACTTACTTTTATGATAACAGCTGCCCAAAGCGTCACAGAGAATCTAAGGAGTAACAGCAGGAGACTGAGCAGCCTTGGAATAATATTTCTAGGCTTGAAGAGAAACTTCTTTAACAAGAACCTGACACCTTAGACTTAGCATGAAAGCATAGCTCAGGTCAGTCACAGAAAACTTATCTTGCCAGGATTTGTTCTATAACAATGATAGAAATGCAAAGGCACAGCACATTTGTTTTTATTTTGTTGTCGTTGTTCAGTGCTAAGGCATGTCCGACTTTTTGCAGTTCCAAAGACTGTAGCCCATCAGGTTCCTCTGTCCATGGGATTTCCCAGAGAACACTGGAGTGGGTTGCCATTTCTATCTCTGGGGGACCTTTTTGACCCAGGGATGAAACCTGTGTCTCCTGCATTGCAGGTGAATTCTTTACCACTTAGCCACCAAGGAAGCCCCGCAACTGGTGTGTGTTGTGTTTTAGTCACTAAGTCGAGTCTGACTCTTGCAACCCCACAGACTGTAGCCTGCCAGGCTCCTCTGTCCACGGGATTCACCAGGCAAGAATACTGGAGTGGGTTTCCATTTCCTTCTCCAGGGGATCTTCCTGACCCAGGAATTGAACCCAGGTCTCCTGCATTGCAGGCAGATTCTTTGCCAACTGAGCTACAAAGGAAGCCCCACATTTGGTATATGTCTTTAATAGCTGAGAAAAGTAGCAGCTATTCAATATATTATTGAAAGTCTTTACTGAATGCTCTGCTAAGTTAGATATCAGCAATATTCCTCATCTTTAGCTGAAATGGTCAAATTGGATGACCCCTCAGGTTCCCTACAGCTCTGAAATTCCATTACTGGATAAAGTCATGATTTCACACTGACATGGATATTCTGAGTCAAGGAAGAGTTGAAGGGCATGCAATTGGTATGCGAAAAGAAAATTTGGATCCTTGCCAGGTGTTCAAGTTTACTCTCTGACTTCACATTTCTTCAGGGTTCCCAGAAGAGCTTTTGTCTAGTGTGATTTAAAACAATCTAAATCTCCTTCAAAGGGGACGACAGAGGATGAGATGATTGGATGGCATCACTGACTCAATGGACATGAGTTTGAGCAAGCTCCAGAAAATGGTGAAGGACAGGGAAGCCTAGCGTGCTGCAATCCATGGGGTTGCAGAGTCAGACACGACTAAGCAACTGAACAACAAAAAAATCTCCTTTCTGTTAAGAGAATGTAGAAACAAAATACTAAAGTCCCCACAACCTCTCCTTGCTCAAGGAAAATGTGAAATCAGACATTCAAATTTCTTGTTAATCAGGTTTTAATTAAAAGAAAATTTTTTTGGCAAATCACTTGGACTTAGAAGTATTCTTATTTCAGCTCTATGCCACAAAAAATTTCTATTATCTATCCAGATAATAGATAATATCCTAGGGTATGAAGTTTCTGTCTCTTAACTTCCCAGGTTGAGAAAATTTCAAAGAACAAAAACTGGCTGAACAATAGTCTGCACCTTACCAGCTACTCTATAGTAAAACAATGAAAAATAATGCCTCTGTTGCTGATTTGTGTATTCACTAAGATTCTTTTTCAGCTTTAATTACTAGACTTGAGAAAATCGAGTCTTCATGAAATAGTATTGCTAATTCATAGATGGACTGCAGCATGCCAGGCTTCCCTGTCCTTCACCATCTCCCGGAGCTTGCTCAAGCTCATGTCCATTGAGTCAGTGATGCCATGATCTTACTTTTTTGAATGTTGAGTTTTAAGCCAGCTTTTTCATTCTCCTCCTTCACCTTCATCAAGAGGCTCTTTACCTCCTCTTCACTTTCTGCTATTAGGGTAGTGTTATCTGCATATCTGAGGTTATTGATAGTTGATAGAGCAATCAAATATCTTCATTCCAGCTTGTGTTTCTTCCAGCCTGGCATTTCTCATGATGTAATCTGCATATAAGTTAAATAAGCAGGGTGACAATATATAGCCTTGATGTACTTCTTCCCCAATTTTGAACCAGTTTGCTTTTCCACGTCTGGTTCTAACTGTTGCTTCTTGACCTGCATACAGGTTTCTAAGGAGGCAGGTAAGGTTTGCCTATTAGTACTTATATTCCAGCTAATTGTAAAAGACCCTGATGCTGTGAAAGATTGAGTGCAGGAGTAGAAGAGGGAGACAGAGGAGGTGATGGTTGAAGAGTGTCACTGACTCAATGGACATGAGTTTGAGCAAACTCTGGGAAATAGTGGACAGGGAAGTCTGGCATGCTACAGTCTAGGGGGTCACAAAGAGCTGGACATGATTTAGCAACTGAACAACAATATTATAAATGATCTCATTTATATGAGATCATTTTTTTTAATTTTTAAATTTTCCCTTTCATTCTTTGATCATCAAAATGTCTACATAAGGATTGTAAGCAGTCTTTTATTTTCATGGTCACCACAATTAACTATTTTTCTTTAGTAAAACTTTAAATGAAATAAATGTGCTTCCTGTAGTTATTAAGCCTAAGCAAAATGGGAAGTTTGGTTGTACACTGACATTGTCAAAGCCCTTTCTATTGTTGTTATTTAGTTGCTACTTTGTGTCCAAACATTTTACAACCCAGTGGACTGTAGCCTGCCAGGGTCCTCTATCGAGGGATTCTCCAGGCAAGAATACTGGAGTGGGTTGCCACTTTTTCCACCAGGGGATCTTCTCCGCCAGGGATCAAACTCGCCTCTCTTATGTCTCTTGCATTGGCAGGTAGTTTCTTTACCACTGAGCCACCTGGGAAGTCCCAGAGCCTTTCTATATAGGCTAAAGGTCCTCAAAACATCCCAGAGGAAATAGAACATTGGCTGAATATTTCGGGGCACAACCCATCATTATGCAAGATAACGCAAGTTCTGGACACTTCTCATTGTTAAATTGTTAAAAGCTCCTTATGTTGAGAACATGCCTGCCTTTCTGCAGTTGGCATACATTGGTCTCAGTTGCCCCTAGGATGAGATGGGTGAGGCATTTGCCTACAGGGTAAGTCTGCTGCTGCTGCTAAGTCACTTCAGTCGTGTCTGACTCTGTGCGACCCCATAGACGGCAGCCCACGGCTCCCCTGTCCCTGGGATTCTCCAGGCAAGAATGCTGGAGTGGGTTGCCATTTCCTTCTCCAATGCATAAAAGTGAAAAATGAAAGTGAAGTCGCTCAGTTGTGTCTGACTCTTCGCGACCCCATGGACTGCAGCCTACCAGGCTCCTCCGTTCATGGGATTTTCCAAGCAAGAGTACTGGAGTGGGGTGCCATTGCCTGCTCCGCAGGGTAAGTCTAGAGAGTGCCAAAAAACCCACTAATCAAGAAAAAAAAAATAATACTTTAATGTAACATATGCAAAAACAAAACTTCAAAAATTCTACAATGAACAAAATATAAAAGCATTCAATAAGGACATGCTCCAACAGGGCCAGGATTTGGGTGAAGTGAATGAGGTGAGTCATAAAAGTTTAGCATCAGCTCCTGTCTTTACAGGGAATTTCAATTTCTTGAGGTCCAAATCCTATTTGAACACTGGAGATTGCACCCTTAAAAGGAGCCAGATGAAAGATGTTGGTTGATGTGTGTTCATCTGCAGGAATTTCAATGTGCATTGTTTGCTTATAATATCAGTGAACTTCCCATCTCTTGCTTCTGTTTGAGTTTTCTACCACCACTACGGCCTCTACTTCTTACCACAGTTCTCTTAAAAACTTCCTTGTGTCTTGGCCTCCAGCTCTCATTGCAATCCTTTTATACTAGATGATTCTTAATGTAAATACATGGGAAATTCATTCCCGACTCCATTTTAATTGGATTGGATTATTTTTTTGTACTTGGTGAAAAAAATCAGAAGTCTCACACAATTATCAAAGAATGGTGTTTTTTTCATAAACCTTTAGTTCATATTGGCTTGTCTTAGTAACTAAATACAATCAACATATTCTACAAAACCAAGGTAACCATGGAAAAGTTTCTCCATATAAACTGGTCTGTAGAAGTTTATGTTCTGCGGAGGCTTTCCAGTAAGTTTAAATTGGTGATGAAAACAGACATTAGATATTGACAGAAAATAAGAAGCCATTCTTTAAATCTTCTTTAATCAGTAAGTTACTGTCTGTCCCAAGCTGTCTCAGAAAAAACAGCTAAGTAATCCTATTATTTCTGTTGGGCCTTCCAACCCAACTACAGCATCAACATCCTCTTTATAAGAAAGTGTTCATGCTTTATAAATGTTCTTTAAACAATCAGTGGTGGGAAATTCAAAGTTGTATAATTTGAATTGCTTCTATACTTGTACATAAAAAGAAAAATCACAGAAAACAAAGCATCATTACCTATAGGAGTGGTATAGTGTCTGAGATCATTATCATTTCACTTTCTTTGTCTTTAACCTTTTATTGAATATTTCATTGTTCACTTGTATAATAATACACTTGCATATTAATCTTCACTTGTATAATAATCCAAGCAAATGAGACATAAACAGGTATATGTTTATTCAGGGAGAAAAAACAAACAGAATAATAAAGACTATGACTACTTTTAGTTAAAAATTAAATGCTCTCCAGGTTTGAGAGAAAGTTTAGATGATGACTCTCATTAAATAGAATCTGACAAGAGCTAATGTTACTGAATGACATTAATAATTTTGAGATGACTGACTTTGAGAGATGTTCCATAAATTATTTTCTGTGTAAGCCATGCCATTTCCTCATGTTTAGCACTAAAACATTAATCTATTGTGAAGTGTTGAAATATGAACCACAATTGTAAACACTAACATATTTATGAAAAACACAAAAGATGTATTGAGAGAACATTAAGAATTAGAATTGCTTTTATGCAAGAAACAGGGAAAGTGTATCTGTCAGTAAATAATGATGACAAGCGAAAACAATTTTGATCTATTAAGTATGAGAGGAACAATACCAGTTTTCTTAGGCATATTAATTTCGGTTCATTCAACAGTTCTAGAGAGTCAGTATTATTATTATTTTTTTCTTGAAAAGCAAGCAGACAGGCTCAGAGATGTAACAAGCCTTGCCCAAAGTCACACAGTTGGTATGTCATACCAACTGAGTTCAGGTCTGTCTGCCTCTATCACCTGGGTTTTTCTCCATGAGCTCCTTCTTGGATGTCCGGGTGTTTTGTTCACTAGTATGCCATACTCTTTGGTGAAATAATTCCCAGGCACCATCCCAGGTTAGAACTAGATGTGGAACAACAGACTGGTTCCAAATAGGGAAAGGAGTACGTCAAGGAGGTACATTGTCACCTTGTTTATGTAACTTATATGCAGAGTATATCATAAGAAATGCTGAACTGTATGAAGCACAAGCTGGAATCAAGACTGCTGGGAGAAATATCAATAACCTCAGACATGCAGATGACACCACCCTTATGGCAGAAAGCAAAAAACTTTCACTCTTGATGAAAGTGAAAGAAGAGAGTGAAAAAGTTAGCATAAAACTCAACATTCCGAAAACTAAAATCATGGCATCTGGTCCTATCACTTCATGGCAAATAGATGGGGAAACTGGAAACAGTGACAAACTTTATTTTGGGGGGCTCCAAAGTCACTGAAGATGGTGATTGCAGCCATGAAATTAAAAGATGCTTGCTCCTTGGAAGAAAAGTTATGACCAACCTAGACAGCATATTAAAAAGCAGAGATATTACTTTACCAACAAAAGTTCATCTAGTCAAAGCTATGGTTTTTCCAGTAGTCATATATGGATGTGGGAGTTGGACTATAAAGAAATCTGAGTGCTTAAGATTTGATGCTTTTGAGCTGTGGTGTTGGAGAAGACTCTTGAGAGTCCCTTGGACTGCAAGGATATCCAACCAGTCCATCCTAAAGGAAATCAGTCCTGAATATTCATTGGAAGGACTGATGCTGAAGCTGAAACTCCAATACTTTGGCCACCTGATGCAAAGAAATGACTCATTTGAAAAGGCCCTGATGCTGGGAAAGATTGAAGGAAGGAGAAGGGAATGACAGAGGTTGAGATGGTTGGATGGCATCACCAACTCAATGGACATGAGTTTGAGTAAACTCCAGGAGTTCATGATGAACAGGGAGGCCTGGAGTGCTGCAGTCGTAAAGAGTCAGACACGACTGAGCGACTGAACTGAACTGAACAATCCCAGGATGGACAAAATACTCCACAAAGTTCTCTAACTCAGATATACCAATCAGAAAGTTTTGTTTTGTGTTTTAGTAACTTCTTTCTTCCAGTGTCTCAATTTGAAGAATGTGTACCCTGAAACTGTTAGTCGCTCAGTCGTGTCCCAGTCTTTGCAATCCCTTGGACTATAGCCTGCCAGGCTTCTCCATCCATGGGGTTTTCCAGGCAAGAACACTGGAGTGTGTTGCCATTTCCTTCTCCGGGTGATCTTCCAGACCCAAGAATTGAACCTGGGTCTCCTACATTGAGAGCAGACTCTTTACCGTCCGAGCCACTAGGGAAGTATACCCTATTGTGTACCCTGGATGAAGAAAAGCAACATTCCCACCATTAGAAAAGCATCTATTCTATTAATTGTTAAGGACTCTGGTTTTTAGATTGTTTTCCGTAAGTTATGTTAGTTTGAATTTTTGGTTGGCACATGACCACGTGCATGAACTATGAAATCCTAGTTCGACAAAAATGAGGGATGACTTCATTGGTTTTTTATGGACTTTCCTATGGTTTTCTTACCAGATGTCTTTCCAGGAGGCAAAGAAAGCCAGATTGCTGTTAAGTTTCTGTCCTTGAATATGCTGGCCCTTCTCTGCCTCAAATGCCTTCTCTGCCTTGTTTTCTGAAAAAGTTCCCCTCTTTTAAAACCCACCTCAAATGCTCTCAGTACTTTTGTGAGATCACTCTGGAAACCCTCAAAGTAATTCTTTTATTCTTACAAACTTCCATCTATTTTACATACACCACTATTAACATTCACTAGGCACTTCACAGCAACTTCTTTTGTGTAATTCTCTTTTCTCGTCTAGCCTATGAGTTACTCAATAGTGTAGATAAGGTCAGAGTCTCCTTCTTATCCCAGCACCTACTATGGCTCTTGGCATTGGAACAAATCCTCAATAAATATTCGTAAAAATTATATTTAAAAACCATACAATATTATGTTTGAAAACTGTAGCCTTCAGGAAAATGTAAGGAGCAGCACTTATTAGGAGCCTGTTTCCTTGAAGAGTTTAATTAAAATCATGGTTGCTGAACTGAGTTCATTTGAAGTAGACTGAGGTTGATTCACTATGATTGAATTTCCTACTGTATCTTTTCTCTTGTTTGCTTTTGGCCTTTCATGTTTAACAAAACCTTCTGCTAATAGAATCACAAGATCCCTCAAATAACAGTGAGAAAAGTACAGTCTGGAAGGCAAGGGACTTACTACAAATCATAGCTAAATAGAAGAGGTGAAAAAAATGCTGGCTCTCTGGGCCCCTTTGTTACTCTTTCCAGTAGACCAACATGGTGCAGAAAAATAATGATAATAATAGTCCTTTTAGGTTTATTTACAGCTCTTTAATCTATTCAGAGGAAAAGTATTTTCTTAATAGTCACAGGAGACACTATAACATGGAATGAGGTGCCACCAGATTTAGTGACTTTCCAAACAAGGTCATTTATAAATTCAATGTTAGAAATATTACTCCCATACTGAAATTTTTAGTATTCTTTTCTCAGTGACAAATAATAAAATGCAAGCATGTGTTCATCCATACATAATGGTATTGTCAACAATAAAATGAGGAGATATTGCACTGACCATAGTCTGTGTTTTCCGGCTCCCAACAATTTGATGGCCAAAAATAGGGTGTCTGTGGAATGAAAAGAAGTGGAACTTAGGTTAAACACATAAAGAATTAGTGGGGCTCCTGGTTTATGAGCTGTGTTTATCTCCAGCAATCATCTAGAACAGTTTGCTAACAATATGTTTTATTATCTAGAAGAAAATACTCAGAGAGGTACTGTAAGGTTTTCCTTTTAAATTTACTTTGCTAATCTATTGTTCAGCCTCTAAATAAGTACAGCATGTATATAAAACAGTGTACCTATGCTACAATTGTATGTCATCTGACATAAAAGTAAAAGGACTGATTGCATTATTTATATAGAAGTGTTAATCCACAAAGACTGAAAGCAAAGTATTATATTCACTAAAATTCATGATGAATAAGTTTATACTTAGCAAATTATTCTTGTTGATTCACGTATTTCATCATTGCTCTCCATAGATCCAAAAGCCCAACCATCAGAATCTTTCCTTAAGATGGGCAACCATTTGCCTGGCTCTATTAATTATATAATGCAGTTCTCAACATTATCGAGCTAGATTAAAACAATTTTTCACCTTCACTTTAAAAAATATTTCTTCATAGAAACACTTAGTGCTCTAAATTTTTAAACTGCACAAGTCAGAGATCATTTTTTAAACTAATATCTTAGTTGACTGCTTAACAATAGACATATATGATTCTGTGAAATTCTAGAAACTGACTGATGAAATTATAAAGAAGATGTCTGATCAGGAAAACCAATTATCATCATCAGCAGGTTATATTTTCTGATAGGGCTTTTCTAGCCCTGATGGCTGGACACGCTGAGCAAACTCCATGACTATCGTCTGCTCTTTCAAATTGTTCCTTGGATGATGATGGCCCTGGGATTCAATGGAACAGTCTCTGCAGATATCAGACTTATGGATTTGATTATATTTATTTGTCAATTACATTAACAATCAGATTAACAATCTGTGTGTAGCAAGCATATTTGGTGTAATCTCTGATTGCATGCATGCATGCTCAGTCGCTCAGTCATGTCTAATTCTTTGCAACCCTATGGACTGTAGCCAGCCAGGCTCCTCTGTCCATAGAATTTTCCAGGCAAGAATACTGGAGTGGGTTGCCATTTCCTTCTTCAGATGATCTTTTCAACCCAGGAATCGAACCCCGTCTCCTACATCTCTTGCATTAGCAAGTGGATTCTTTGCCATTGCGCCACCTGGGAAGCCCAATCTTTGATTACTGGTTTGATAATTCTGCTTCCTAGAAGAGGGATTCTCAAGGAGGGGAAAAGGGTAATTGGGAGAACTTTTTGAATCTCTGAGAGAGCGTCCTTCCAAACTGTTCAGGACTCCCAGGGAATTTGATTCACCCTCTATACTTTCTTTTGAACTCATTTGAAAATGATTTTCAATTTTTGACTCATTTAACTCATTTGAAAAGACCCTGACGCTGGGAAAGACTGAGGGCAGGAGGAGAAGGGGATGACAGAGGATGAGATGGTTGGATGGCATCACTGACTCGATGGACATGGGTTTGGGTGGACTCCGGGAGTTGGTGATGGACAGGGAGGCCTGGCGTGCTGTGGTTTATGGGATCGCAAAGAGTCAGACACGACTGAGCAACTGAACTGAACTGAACTGAACTGAACTATACTTTCTTGGAAATTGCTCCAGCATCATAAAGAAGGCTACTAATACTAATTCTGTATATAGGTGAGCACAGTGATAAGTTTAGAGGGTAAAAAGGTTGAAGCACTAGATTAAGGGGGATATCAAGGCTTTATACAGCACTCCCTCATTGGCAAATAAATTCACTTAACCCAATTTGAGGGTAAAATTGGGTCACTATTTTAGGGGAAGCATAGAGAAACAAAATAGAAAAAATCTTCTTTTCATGCGGGCTGCTAGTTTCTGAGATACTTCTCAGAGAATGCATTATTCCTTCTGGGTTGCTTCTTTAGTTTGGGGGATGTGTGTGTGTGTGTGTGCGCGCGCATATTTATTTAATTTAAAAAATATACACTCTAGTTAGACTGGTCAGACACATACTTTTTTTCTCAAAACTACAAGGAATGTTTTCACCAGTATTCTTACAATTTTTATTTATTTTTCTATCATTTATTTAGTGAAAACTCCCTGACCGTAAAAATAAATAAATGAAACTATTTTATCCTGTGATATTATGTGGAAAGATGTTTTCAAGTCTTCCAAGGATATCAAACCAGTCAATACCAAAGGAAATCAACCCTGAATGTTCATTAGAAGGACTGATGCTGAAGCTGAAGCTCCAATACTGTGGCCACCTGATGCAAAGAACTGACTCATTAGAAAAGACCCTGATGCTGAGAAAGACTGAAGGCAAGAGAAGGGAGTGCCAGGGGATGAGATGGCATCACTCAGGGGGTGTGTGGCATCACTGACAACAACGGACGTGAATTTGAGCAGGTTCCAGGAGATGGTGAAAGACAAGGAAGACTGGTGTGCTGCAGTCCATGGGGTCACAAAGAGTCGGACGTGACTGAGCAACTGAACAACAACATTAAGTGGAAAAGGTATAAAACTAACTCTTTACTAATACTGCAATATTTTTTTCTAGGAAACATATTTTGACTTAAAGTAAAAGACAATTTCTTCCCCAGATGGCTCTAGTGGTAAAGAGCCTGCCTGCCAATATAGGAGATGTAAGAGACATGGGTTTGATCCCTGGGTCAGGAAGATCCCCTGGAGGAGGAGATGGCAAGTCACTCCAGTATTCTTGCCTGGAGAATCCCATGGACAGAGGAGCTTAGTGGGTTACAGTTCATAGGGTCACAAAGAGTCAGACACGACTGAAGTGACTTGCACAGCACACAGCACAAGAGACAATTTAAAGAAAAACAAACCTTATAGTTTGCTGGAATTTAAAAATTTACTTTCACAGTTCAACTAGACTTTAGGACACTTTAGTGTATGAGTTTCTTTGTTTTTCCGAGTTGGGTTCTTTAGCTGTGATTAAACAGATCCAAAACTGTCTAGCCATCACTCAGTAATCTTTGGCTCATATACTAATGTGGTGAAAGTCATGAAAGTGACCTGGATAACCATGTCAGATCTCAATTTCAATTAGCCAAGGAGAATAATTAGACAATTACAAGTTTACAGTACATACAAAAATTACATGATTGAAAAATTAAGACAAATTTACATACTATAGCATACCAGTGCAACTGTTTGTTTCAAACTTATGCCCCAAAGCTTCTTCAGATTTCTAATGATGGCCAGAATCTCAATCATTTCCTGGAGCAATTATAAACACAACATTGCAAGCTTCCTAGTTTAATTCATGAATTTCAAAATCCTTCCATGGAGTTGAATTTCAATTTAATGTAATAAAGAACTTAATGCTGTCTGGAACCAATGCAAAAATGGAAGCATATACCTTGAACAATAATGTGTTTTCTATTTCTAGAGCTGTTGAAGTATAGACTAATTATTGCCTTGGTAGACACTGTAGCAGGAATTAAATTATCCCTGACTTTGGTGGGGTTTCTTTTGTTTGCCTTTAAAACTTTTGTTTTAAGATTGCATGGTTATTTGATTTACAAATATGTCATATTTATATCATATTTTGAATGTGTGTATATGTCATTAAAGTATCTAACATTAATTCATGTAATTTAAAAGATTATCTATCATCTATTGGAAGGACTGATGTTGAAGCTGAAACTCCAGTACTTTGGCCACCTGATGCGAAGAGCTGACTCATTTGAAAAGACCCTGATGCTGGGAAAGATTGAAGGCAGGAAGAGAAGCGGGCAACAGAGGATGAGATGGTTGGATGGCATCACCGACTCGATGGATATGAACTTGAGTAAGCTCCAGAACTTGGTGATGGACAGGGAGGCCTGGCGTGCTGCAGTCCATGGGGTCGCAAAGAGTCAGACATGACTGAGCAACTGAACTGAACTGATCATCTATTTAGGTATATCAAACTGGGCAATCTTCTGCCTGTACCTAGAAGTAATGTAATACGTTTATCATTTGCACCCATTCTTTTGCTCTGTTGTAAAGCTCTTTAAAAACTGTCTCTCCTTTTCTCCAGAATGTGGTATGGTCCATTCTCAACTTTGCTCATCTCTGCCCATGAACATGACATTAAAGCTTTTTCTGCCTACTAACTTTAGTCTGAGAATGACAAGAGCAGAACTCTGCTCTTGATTACAAATTATACTAACAGCTCAGTTCGTAAAGAATCCGCTTGCAATGCAGGAGAACCCGGTTCAATTCCTGGGTCGAGAAGATCCCCTGGAGAAGGGAAAGGCTACCCACTCCAGTATTCTGGCCTGGAGAATTCCATGGACTGTATAGTCTATGGGGTCACAAAGAGTCAGACACGACTGAGCGACTTTCATTTTCACTTTCACTTTCAAGACATCATTACTAATTTTCAGCCATGCCTCAGCTAGTTTGTTTTGAGGGAAATTTTTGAATTTGATAATTGTCAAGAGACAGATTATATTCAGGGCTTCCCAGGTGGCACTAGTGATAAAGAACCAAGTTGCCAATGCAGGAGACATAAGAGACTGGGGTTCAATTCCTGGGTTGGGAAGCATCCTTGGAGGAGGGCATGGCAACCCACTCCAGTATTCTTTCCTGGAGAATCCCATGGACAGAGGAACCTGGTGGGTTACAGTCCATAGGAGAGCAAAGAGACAGACATGACTGAAGTGACCTACCACGCACACATACAGATTATATTCAGTGCCTCCCTTACAGATATATTAATCTTATACATAGATGATTTTACCTGTAAATTGCCAGTGAAGATGGATAAAAGTTGGTATTTTATCAAAAATATCTTTCATTTAGAATTTGTAAGAAAAAAATTTTAGGCCTAATGTTTACTTTATAGTCTGTATATGAAAAATTCATATAAAAAGTAAGATTTTATGGAATATATAACCCTGCAATACCAAAGTAACTCCTTTAAAAAATCAAAAAGTATTAGTAGCACATACAAAATTTCTTTTCTAATAATTTTTATTCATTAAAATGCTAACCTTAGGGCCACAAGTTATTCTAACCTAATAATAAGCTATTTTAAGCTAGTATTACTTTAAATTTAACTGTTCTAAGGATAAAGCTTCATTATTTTAAAGACTTCTATAATTAAGTGATCCAACTTATTTTAATTGCCTGAGTACTTAGGTCAGTATCACAATTTCAGGAGATTGCATTATTTCCTAGCTATTCAGTGTAAAATTCAATGCTTATTTCCTTAGATAGAAGTGTTCTGTAGCAGTGAGAATATTCTAGGAAGACAAGGACCTTTGAGAACAACTTTTTTCAAAACATGTTCCGTCTGTTCTCAGTTTCCCCAAGCAAGTCCTTAGGCACTGAAGTCACTTAATCAATAACTCAGAGCTAGTGAGAAGAATGCGCCAAAGTCTAAAAGTGGGGCAATGGGAAGAACCCTCTGAAAGTACCTAGAGCTACAGTTTAAACTCTGGCATTATATGTGCCTTAATTTTACAGACTGGAATCCATTAGTCAGTTACTAATGAACCATAATGTCTAATGAAATACATAATACACTTCAGGTAAATCATCGCAACTCATGTCAACTGTAGACCTATGACCAAAATTGGAGTCCACACTCATTTCCTGAAAATTTATTCTTTATAGGTATCTCATTTGAAAATGACCTAGAATAACTCTTGTCAGTTCATAAGTTATCTAAGATGGCCTCCTGAGTATACACATGCAAAGCATCATGCATGTCCTTCACAGACTTTTTCAGTCACCAAGTCATTCCCAACTCTTTGTGATCCCATAGACTGCAGCATCTAGGCTTTTCTGTCCTTCATTATCTCCTGGAGTTTGCTCAAACTCTGGTCCATTGAGTAGGTGATGTCATCCAACATCTCATTCTCTGTTGCCCCTTTCTCCACAGACTTATAGAAGGTCTCAGACATGCAGGGGATATGTATTTATTGGTTAATTCTATCCTGGAGCTTCAAGCATTCCCATGACCGTTTGCTTGGACTGTAGACGGCTCTGGATGACACAGGGTCCAGAGTATAAAAAATTTAGTTACCATATCTCAACTTCCTTCCTAGCAAATAAATATAATTTACAGATGACTCTCTCATCTTCCTGAAATCCACTGTCACTCTGAATTTTTCTCAAACTTTTTATATAAAATATAACTTCAATCATCACACAACTTAGCTTTCACAAATAATTAATTAGATTCTAACTCAAGTCAAAGTAAAATAAGTCAAGTCTCAAAATTTTTGCAAAAACAATGAAAATGCAGACATATTTTTACTTTTAAATAATACTTTTAATAAACTTACTTGGAACCGGTAAAAGGTGCCATCATCCTTGAGTGTGAGGACATGATCCGAGATTGGAAAGAAGTAGCCATGGGCAGCCATTAGTGTTCCCAAATGGAGTGCCTCCACTAGTTCATGAAAACAAATGGAAAAACACACATATAACTCTTTAAAACTGTTCATTTATAGGCACGTAGGATTTTATCTTGTTTCTTTTGAGCACATTCCTACATTGGTATACTCAGCATCCCAGAAAAGCCTGTCTTTGTACTTCTTTCAGCTCTTTCACATAAGGTACCAAGATGGTTCTGCTTTCTGATAGTGATCACAATGACCAATGCATGTGACCAGACCATGAGAACATAAAGCTAAGGAATGTTGAAACTGAAGGTCTTTCTGTAATCAAATCTGCTTCCTTCATTTTATAGATGGGACATGTTCTGCTATGTGTTAATAATCTTCCACAAATATATTCGGCATTTACATAGCACTTTAAACTTCTAAAAGTTCTAATTTGCATCATTCCCTGCCCTGTAATATGAATATCCAATACTATTAGCAATTTTTCTAATGACATGGATCATTACTAGATAATGTTAATAGGCAATGTAAGGCATCTAGAACAATTTATACTGCACTAAGTGAGCCTGCAGTCTGTGGTTGGCTAGACTGCTCTAGCTTTTACTACTCTATATACAATATTCTAGACATGGACTATGTAGAGGTTTATATAACAGTGAAAACATTATATCTTCCCAGTAGTCTGAGAAATAGTTGGAACATAATACTATAATACTCACACTCCTTCTATAGCAGTCAATGGTTTCTCCCAACCAAAGGGATAATAAAATTTGATCACTAGGATTATTACTGTATTTGTGCAGGGACAACATAAAGTTTTCTAACTTGAAGCTTAGAAACTATGGAACTATTCAAGATAGCTTTTAAGTCCAACATAAACATATATGTATATAGAAAATAAAAAAGTTAGATTTATTGATTTGTTTGTGTATCTTTATGTGCAATTTTCTGGTGGCTCATATGGTCAAGAATCTGCCAGCAATGCAGAAGACCTGGATTCAATCCCTGGGTCAGGAAGCTCCCCTGGAGAAGGGAACAGCTATCCACTCCAGTATTCTTGCCTGGGTAATTCCATGGACAGGAGAGCCTGGTGGCCTACAGTCCATGGGGTTGCAAAGAGTCGGACACGACTGAGCAACTGACACTTTTTTACATTTTAATGTGCAATTTATAGATTTAGTTCTATTTTTAGATAAACAACTAAAATGATTCTTTAACTCTAGGATTCTAACAGAATTTCCAGGACTATGTGTATCTCTATCTCCATCTGTTAATCACAGGCAATTTTCACACTTCAGCTAGTACTGAGTCCCTAAACTGCTTGCTATGGCCCACCTACCTAAGCATAACAATCTCTTCCTACCCCTTTCCCATGTCTATACTGGTTAATAATGAAATAATTGTTAAATTTATTTAACCTGTAGTTGGGTACTATAGTGCCCATTTTAATTTTATCTAGCATCTTGCAAAATTTTAAGTGGTAACTTCTACCTCTGGCCTCCACTCTACTGTTCTTGTCAATAAGAAAGAACAACTGCTGACCATCCTCTTTACCATGGGTCTGGAAGTCTGTTATTAAATGACCCAGTTATCTTGTTTACACACCCAATCAATTACACACCTCCTTCCATAGAGTGTTCTTTTTCTACAAAGGAGGATATTTCATCCTTTATGCATCCTTTTAGTTCAAAATCAAGATCTTCTTGCCTGGAATATTCCATAGACAGAGGAGCCTGGCAGGCTGTGGTCCAAGGGCTTGCAAAGAATTGTACACAACTGAGCACAGAGCACATTGTGCTTCATTATTTACCCACCAAATGATTTTTACTTTTCTCCAAAGTACTTTTAGGAAATCCACTTCCATAATTCGTTTTTAACTAGGCTGAGTGAGAGGATCTGGCATTCCTAAATAGCATCAGCCAGTCACATCTTCTTTTTGTGTGTTATTTATAAAACTAAAATGGCAAGCATATCTGTGAGGCATGCTGGCTTATAATAATAAGCAGGTGCCTACAGCCTTGGTCATGTTCAGAATCCCTGGTTGCTCACATTGGCAGCACCAGAAAGAACAATTTATTATATTTGTTTGAGGATTTCAAAGTCAGATGGCCTACTATCTTCTGGGTAGGTATTACCTATATTGTCACAACCATCTTTATTAATTTTATTCCAACAGTCTGTGGCCTAGGAAAATATTATTAGTGCTATTTTCCAGAAAGATAAATTGAGTTATGGCACATGAGGAAAATTTCAGAATATAGATACAAAAAGGAGAACTGAGATGTCCAGAAAGATTAATAGTAAAGGGCTTCTGAACTAAACATAGGAAAGAGTATGACTAAAATGAAATAAAGAAACACCAAAAAAAAAAAAAAAAAAACAGATGCTAACATGCTGACGAGGATTAGAAAAACACAGTGAAAGTAAATACAGGGAAGCTGAAGAAAAGAAAATCAGAAGAAAATGAACAAGTTCTTACAATAGTTACTAATTATATGATAAATCAAACATTTCTAGAGAGCAAGATGAATGTCTGCAGGCTTTCTTCACTATCATAATTAGGCCTGCATAAATGCTTGCTAGAAAGAATAATAGTGAATTAGCAAGCAATCTCAGCCTCCTGCTTTTGAGGTACAAATACTCCATTTTATTGGGTTTAATCATATATATTCTCATTTTACAACCCTCTAAGAGATTCTCAGGCTCATAATTTTATTAATAAGGAAAATTGTTTTTGATAGGTTTTTTAAATGCCCTGAATTCAACATATACACATTTGTGGGAGTATTATTAAGATCAAAATTCAGTTTCTATGTGGCCCACACAAAGTTCAATGCAGAGGTCAAGTCAAACTATTTAACTTAATATTTAAGAGGGCTGAATTTCTAACAAACCATTTAAAATGATTTCCATTTCACTGGTCAAATAGTAACCTGGAAAGTTTGAGATTACAGAAGTTATAATGCTCTGTCACAGGACCTCCAGGGAACATGACTCTAGGACAAGATGAATGCTAAGATAAAAATCAGGCCATCATGGTGAATTTTGTTTCATTTAAGACTAAAACCTTGCATTCAGCACAGCAAAAACAAAAGTAGCTATTGAATAGATGTTTGCTGAATGAGTGAATAAGCAAATTTATGAATAAATGGTATACGGAATATGAAAAACATAGTATTTCACAAAAAATATGAGCTATTGTGTGCCTGATGATGAGGAGCTTGTTAAGCTCTGCCAAGATAAAGTAGATGTTCAAAATATCTTTTCAAAATACTTTTAAAGCTTTTGAAGTGGGGTTGTTGTAGGTATGTTATATGGGAAAAGATAACAGTGATATAAATGGCAGAAATCCCACTAAAAGATCTTAAGAATGGGCTTGAGATGGTTTTCTCAAGGTTGAATTACTGGTAGTAACAATATGGAGACATTTTTCCACATGGTCCAGCTGCTCCTAAATCTCCACAATAGCCTTAATTTAATGAGAATCTGGAGGACTACTGGCAGTCTTGGATCTAAGTGTTAAAAGAATTTAGTGGGTAATCTATAAGGATCACCCTCCCAATAATGGCACAGCAGATGGCTCCACAACATTATGCTTCTCAGCAAAATAATTAATCATCTTGTACATGTGTTATCCACATCACCCACACAGCTAAATAAAGTTCAACAACAAATTTACTGTAAGATTCCAGTTTATTTTTCATTTGGATATTCAAGCATGAACAAACTCAGGAGTAAAAGTACATCTCTAAACAACTGTTACTATGTGAACAGTGTAATGTGGCTTTGTTAAGCCAGATGTACTAATTTCATTACTTCACCTCGAATCTTTAAATAACAGAATTATCAAAATTCTTTAAAAGCAAAAGGAATTTTACATGGTGTAATTTGCTTTGGAACCATAACTACTTCAGAAAGTCAAAAGGATAAAAAGTATACTATAAAAGAGGTTTGTGTTGTTCAGTTCTATATTTCCATATGTAGAAATATATACATATATTTCCATATTAAATTTGTAATTATAACACATTTTCAGAACTCAGTATATTTTCTTTATCCAGCAGTCCCACTGCTGGCAGTCTCAGTCCCTCCCAGATATACCATATATTTTGACACTGATACAATAATGCCTCTGAGTCAAGAAAATAATAATAAAAATTTTCACTAAAAATTACATTTTTATTCCTGTTATGCATTTTTACTTTTATTTTAATGGGTATATAAATCAGCAAATGTGATTCATTTATCAACACATTTATCAACACATACATGATGTAGCAAATATGATTAGTGTATGGGGTGAAGTATTTTAGAAGGATATCCACTCAAGACAGAAAAAAAAGACAGTGGAAAATATGACATTAAGGCAAGAAAAGGTAAAGAGTAGTCACAGGTAAGTTATTAAATGGCATTAATAAAATAACAGACATTCATCACCATTATGCCTGAGTCATAAAGGAAAGATTTTGTTAACCTTGTTATTCTCTAAGAAGACAGGGAAGTGGTTATAGAAATATTTTAAAATACTATACTCTTTTAGAATAGGCATTTGCAAGGTAAGATGAATCATGTGGAAAAATCACACATGCAGATTTTTTCTCCAACAAGGTCAAATAAAAGTGAAATAATGACAATAGTTAGGGACTTCTGAGGTAAGTCTATCTTCTCAATAGTAAGAGTTAGTGAAAGCAGTAAGTATTTGGGCTTTCCTCTTTTTTTTAAAAAAAACATCATTTTCACATAGGAAAATGAAGTGCCACTTGCTTTTTAGTACTCACAAACCAGGGTTTCTAAGTGTATAATATGGTATACAGATTAGATAAAAAGATTTTACTTGGGAGAAATAAAAACAAGCTTAATTCATACCAACTGTGAAGATGACACTAGGTAATTAAAACAGGTAAATAATATTTCCAAGCAAAGGAGCACAGTATGGAGTGAAGCAACTAGAATATGCAAGCCAGCTGCTCGGGTTCAAACCCTGACTCCCTCATGTGCTGGCTGTAAAACTGGGGCAGAAGATACATTCTCTGGACCTTAGAGTCCTCATTTGTAGAAAGAAGGCAATAATAAAACACTGATGTTAAAAGTTTGTCATGAGGATCAATTGAGATAAATGCACTTAAAATAAGGCCAGTCACATAGAAGAGCTCCAAAAATGTGTTATTAGAGTTGGCTAATATTAATGAAAGAACCCATTTGGTAGCACTTAGTGCAAAAGTCAGTGGGGAACCTAGTAGCTGGTATTGATCCAGGCTTCCAGATCATGTTGAACACTCCCAACTGAACACTCTTTAAAGTCCTCCAGGTGATCCAACTGGAATTTTTAGTGTATAGATGATGAATCTGCTCTGGAATACACTTACATTATTCCTAGGAAGCAAAGAACACTATCCAAATTCTAAAGATTTGGTATCACAGTTATAGGAAAAATTTTCCAAAGGTAACATATTCTGCACACTGGATTTACAATCTGAAACACAAAAATGCAAAAGATCAGTGAGAATTCCCCCAGTTCAAGGGAGGGTGGGGAAGACTAATACAAGGGCACAGAACCTGGCAATGCTGAAGAACAACAGTGACAGAGGGAGCGCAGCGCCAGCAGGTAGAATGGAGGTGCTTTCTTAAGGAAGCATAATATTTTCCCAGGACTCAAAAAAAAAAAAAAAATTAACTCGTTAAAAAATTAGTACTGAAAGTAACAGGATCATACATCAATGGCCCTTATCACACACACAGGGTAGAGTAGTCTAGTTGCTTCATATGGCTAAGTACAAAAGCTTAGGAAATTATTTCAATATGAAGAACAGCACAGAAATATTTTAAAAGAGAAAGATATCACACAGGTGATACCTTTGTGATATCGGTGTGGAGGACTGGTTTAAGATCCATGGTATCTGGTAACTATATTATATCAGGATGTTCATTTCACTGATACAGTATATCCTTTTGTAAAAATGGTAGGTGCATCATTGTATAAAATGAGCTGCACTTCAACAAGATTCTGTTTTATTTATATGTGTGATTAGGTTGCTAGAACAGTATTCAGAGGAGAGAAAAATCACACTTTTATTCAAGAACAGTGTAAGGAAAGTGTAAGAATCACAAGAGCCAAGGCAATAATAAATTACAGTGTAAAGCAACATTCCTTCTAATGTTCAATATACATTCTGCAAAATTTCCATTTTCATCTAAAAAATATTTATTTATTTGCCAGCACTGGATCTTAGTTGTGGCATGCCGGATCTTCAGGTATATGTAGACTCTTAGTTGTGGTATGTAGTTAGTTGTGGCATGTAGAAGTTCCCTGATCAGGTATCAAATCTGGGCTCCCTGCATTGGGAGCAGAGTCTTAGCCACTGGACCACCAGGGATTTTCTTCTATTGCCATTTTCTTCATTGTTTTGGGTTCATTTTTACAGGTCTTTTTTCTTCCCTTCCTCTTTGTTCTCTTGTTGATGATCATCTTTAGTGTTCATTTGGGATGCTTCTTCTTTTTTCGCTTGTGTATATACTATAGTTCTTTGGTTTGCATTCCCCATAAGTTTTTTGTTTAGCAGTCTATATATGTAGAAAGTTGTTTTAAGTTGCTGGTCTCTTTTCCACCTAGAGAAGTTACTTTAGCAATTCCTGTAAAGATGGTTTGGTACTGCTCAATTCTCTTAGCTTTTCTCCCTGTAAAGATTTTTATTTATCTGATGAATATGAATGAGAGCCTTGCTGGGTAGAGTATTCTTGGTTGTAGGTTTTTCCATTTCCTCACTTTAAAGATATCATACCACTCCCTTCTGACCTGCAGAGTTTCTGCTAAAAGATCATCTGAAAATTTTATGAGGATGCCCTCATATATTACTTGCTGCCTTTCCTTTGTTGCATTTACTACTTTTTCTTTATATTTAATTCTTACTATTTTGATTAGCATGGGTCTTGACATGTTCCTCCTTGTTTTATCCTGTGTGGGACTCTCTGCACTTCCTGGACTTAGGGGACTCTTTCATTTTCCAGGTTAAAGAAGTTTCCGTTTGTTGCCCTGCATGTAGGATTGTTGGTACCATCTTTCTAAATTCCATATATATGTATTAATATACAGTATTTGTCTTCTTCTTTCTGACTTACTTCACTCTGATATGATATGATAGTGGGTCTAACCACGGCTCTGCAAATGAAATTGTTTCATTCCTTTTAATGGCTTTTGTTTTTATTTTTATTGTCTTCCTACAATTTATGTAAGAATGTTTAATTTATGTTCTTTTCTAGAGTTTTACGATGTCAAGTCTTATGTTGATATTTAAACCTTCAAGCCATTTTGAGTTTATTTTTGTGTATGATGTATATGTGTGTTGTAAATTCACTGATTAACATGCAGCTATCCAGCTTTCCCAACACCACCTGCCAAAGAGACTGTGTTTTCTCCATTATATACTCTTGCTTCCTTTGTCAAAGATTATTTGACCATAGGTGTGTGAGTTTATCTCTACATGCTCTACTCTGTTCCATTGATCCATATGTCTCTTTTTGTACAAATACCATGCTGTTGTGGGTACTATAGCTTTGCAGTACTATCTGAAATCTGGGAGGATTTTGCGTCCAGCTCTGTTCTTCTTCCTCAAGATTGCTTTGACACTTCTGAGTCTTTTATTGTTCCATATAAATTTTTGGATTATTTGTTCTACTTCTGTGAAAAATGTCATGGGTAATTTAATAGGGATCACAATAAATTTGTAGACTGCTTTGGATAGTATGCACATATTAACAATATTAATTCTTCCAGTCTAAGAGCACAGTATATCTTTCCATTTCTTTGAATCATTTCCTTTATCAACGTTTTATAGTTCTCAGCGTGTAAATCTTTCAACTTTTTGGTCAGGTTTATTCCTAAGTATTTTATTTTCTGATGCGATTTTAAAAAGTACTGTTTTTTTACTCCCTTTCTGATATGTTAATGTTAGTATAAAGAAATGAAACCAATTTCTGTATTTTAATATTGGATCTTGCTACCTTGCTGAATTCATCATTGATAATTTTGAGGTTAATAAACAAATTTGCATTGTTTGATAACTATTAGCTTGTAAATTTTAAAAGGTTTCTTTACCTTAATTAACTTAAAGGAATGGGCCAATGAACCTATAAAATATGCTTTCTTTAAAAAACTATGAAAGTGAAAGTAGCTTAGTCATGTCTGACTCTTTGCAACCCCATGGACTATACAGCTCATGGAATTCTCCTGGCCAGAATACTGGAGAGGGTAGCCTGTCCCTTCTTCAGGGGATCTTCCCAACCCAGGGATCGAACCAGGGCCTTCTGTATTGCAGGTGGATTCTTTATCAGTTGAGCTACCAGGGGATCTCTCCTCCCTCCCCACAAAAACTATAGTAGATATATTAATTTCAGACAAAGCAAACTTTATAACAGGGGGATTGTCAAGGCTAATGTAGGATGATGAATAATCATAAAGAGGTCAAATCTCTAGAAGACAGAACAAGCTAGAGGTCTATAAATTTAACAGAGTGTCAAAATATATAAGGCAAACAGTGATAGGACTGAAAGGAGAAATATACAAATCCATTATTATACTTGTAAACTTCAGCACCAGTCTTTTAGTAATAGATACATAAAACAGAAAAAAAGATCAATAAGACTTAGATGAACCTGAAGAACACTATCCATCACTTGATGTAATTGATGTGTATATAATATTCTATCCAACAATAGTAGAGTTATTTTGTAGCACATATGAAATATTCATCAATGTTCAAAGAGATGAATCACATTCTGGGCCACAAAACAAACCTTAAAATATTTAAAAGAATAAAAATCATACAAAGTATGATTATAATAGAATTATATATATTATTAAGTTAAACTAAATATCAGTAAAATAAGGATAGCTGATAAATACCCAAATGTTGGAAATTAAATAATACACATCTTAGTAATTCATATGTCAAAGAAAAATCCTAGAGAGAAATTAAAAATTACAATGAGCTGAATGAATATATAATTTATCAAAACTTGTATTCTATAGCAAAGGCAGTGCTTAGAGGGAAATTTATAGTGTTGAATGCATCAATAACCTAAGGTGGGGCTTTAGTATCACAGAAACTAGAGGACGAAGGGTGATTTATTTATTTATTTATTTCTCATTGCCTCTTTGTTCAGGTCTTCATTCAAAATTAGCTGTTCGAAATGATTTGGCATTTACGGAATAAACAAGTTTAAGCTTATGCTGCAGCCTTCTTTTCCTCTGAGGTGGGTTTCTTTTCTGTGGGTTTCTTTTCAGCTGCTGGTTTCGTGGTCCCTGCAGCCTTTTTTCCCACCACAGGCTTCTTCAGCTTTTTAACACCAACAGCTTTCTTTTCTTTGTTTCCCACCACAGGCTTCTTGCCCTGAACCCCCTTCTGATCTGATTTGGCTTCTAGTGCTGCTGCTGCCTTATCCATGCAGATTTTGTGGTTCTTGGCCCGTTGAAGAATGGTGTTCCGGCACAAGGTCTTTGTGTGTGGGTTAAGCTTCAACATGATTCTCAGGTTTTTCAGTGGATGCTTCCTCAGGACTCTGTGATGAATCTTCTTGCATTGTGCTCGGAGTTCTCTTTGGATTTCTGGGCTTTTCAAGATTCTGCTGAGGTCTGTATTGAGCATCTTGTGCATGGGGAGGTTGTAGTTACTCTTGAGGGAGGCTGCTTTAGGCCAAGTGCCGTACAGCTCATCTAACTTTGGGAAAGCACTTCCAGTCCAAATGCAGAAACGTCCCACATGACCACCAGGGGCAAGTTTCAAAATGTTCAGCTTGCTTACATTAAGCAGAGTAATTCCAGGGATGTTTCTGAAGGCCTTGATGATACCATTGTCCTCATTATAGATGATGCAGGGTCCCCTGCGCTGGATACGGTGACGGTTTCTCATTTTGCCTTTGCCAGCTCTCATTCGCTGAGAGGCATAGACCTTTTTGATATCATTCCAGGCCTTAAGTTTCTTCAGAAGCAAAACAGCCTCCTTGGTCTTCTTGTAGCCTTCAAGTTTATCTTCAACCACCAAAGGAAGTTCAGGAACTTCCTCTATGCGATGACCTTTAGACATGACCCTCGCTGGTAAGGCTGAGGCAGCCAGTGCAGAGCAGACGGCATATCGCTTCTGCATTGTATCCACTCTGCGGTGCCAACGTTGCCAGGTCTTGGTTGGTGCAAACATGCGGCCCCCACGACACGTATTTCCAAAAGCACCCTGACCAGAACGGTGAGTCCTGCCACCTCGAACCCTGGGAATTCGAGCCACAGCTCTGCCGGTCCCCAAGACTCAGCACTGGTTTGGTGACCTGCTAATTCACTGACAGCATAGGGCTGTCTGCTGTTTTTGCGCAAGTTGGTGTGAACAAAGTTAACAATATCGGGTCGAATGGGAGCCTTGAACACAGCAGGCAAAGTGACATTTTTGCCAGAGGACTCCCCCTTTTTGGAGTACACTGATATCAGTGGACGAGCACACACCATGGCAGGGAGAGGAGAAGGCCATGCTCCTCTCAACTCGGCAGCTCCCACAGGAAAAGAGAAGGGTGATTTAAAGCTAGAGAAAGGATAAAATTACAGAAGCAACCAGGAAACAATAGAGAAAGATCAATGAAACTGATAGACTTCCAGCCAGGCTAACTAGGAAAAGAAGAAAGAAAAAACAAATTGTCAATATCAGAAAAGAGAGGGGAGATACTGTGGATCATTACTACTGACCTATGAATATTAAAAAGATAATAAAATAACACTATCAACAGCACTGTGCTCACAAATTTGATAACTTAAGTAATCAACTACTTGAAAGATATAAACCAAAACATACAAAAGAGGCAAAAGGAAACCTGAATAGCTCTATTATTTCAAAGAGAGGAATCAATAGTTAGTTACCTCCCTTCAAAAAAAGCAATAGTTCTAGAAAGTTTTGCTGGTAAATTCTACCAAATATTTAGGGAAGAAGTGCTACCAGTTGTTCTTCCAGAAAATTACAAGCAGAGAGAACAGTTCCTAACACTTTCTATAAGATTAGTATTACCTAAATAGTAAACTCAGAGAAAGACATTACAAGAAGGAAAAGGACAGACCATTTTCTCTTACTAAGATAGAAACAAAAATCCTCAATGAAATATTATCAAATAAAATTCAACAATCAATAAAAAAGGATTCCACCACAATCAATCTTCTTCCTTGTCTTTCTTTTCCAAAACTTTGTGAGGAAGTATAAAAAACCCAGAGGTTCATGCGGATATAAATAAGTGACTGAATAAGTGGAGGATATAGACAAAGTTCCCCATTCAAAAAAAAATTGGAGTAATTTATGTATACATTTCACCCTGAATGAGTTGAAGCATAAATTCTTATTCCTTTAGTTTGAGCTACATTTAGGAATCTCTTTCCAAAGTGTATGAAAAAGGTGGGGAAAATGTCACTTTACAATGAGATTTATATCATCAACATAAAGTACAAATCTAGGTTCACTGTTTTTTAAAAAACATAGCAATTTGTTATGTAAAACAATTTCTTAAAAGCTGAAAAGAATCCTTTTCTTCTATTAAATATCCTTTACACTTTTGTCTAAGGTCAGATGACTATATTTGTGTGGGTCTATTTCTGGGCTGTTCCACTGATCTATTTGTCTGCTCTTTCCCCAATAGGACAATAATACTTAATTTATTTTGTTGCAAAATGTTTTCCATCTTTCCAGTGGGAACTCTCTCGATTGGCTTCTGTGTCCATTTGGCATACCTCCAACATTCTGTGTACCCTTATTAAATTCATATTATTAACTGAAAGAAGGCAGTCTAAAAAGATTATAGACTGACACCATCTATATGACATTCTGAAAAAGGAATAATAGAGATAGTAAACGATCAGCAAGCTATGACAAAACTAGACAGCGTATTAAAAAGCAAAGACATCACTTTGCCAACAAAGATCCATATAGTCAAAGCTTTGAATTTTTTTCAGTAGTCATGTACAGATGTGAGAATTGGACCATAAAGAAACCGGAGCATTGAAGAATTGATGCTTTTGAACTGTGGTGCTGGAGAAGACTCTTTAGAGTCCCTTGGAGAGCAAGGAGATCAAACCAGTCAATACTAAAGAAATCAACCCTGAATATTCATTGGAAGGACTGATGCTGAAGCTGAAGCTCCAATACTTTGGCTACCTGATGTGAAGAGCCAACCCACTGGAAACAATTCTGAGGCTGGGAAAGACTGAAGGCAAAAGGAGAATGGGGTCAGCAGAGGATGAGATAGTTAGATAGCATCACCAACTCAATGGACATGAGTCTGAGCAAACTCCGGGAGATGGTGAAGGACAGGGACGTCTGGAGTGCTGCAGCCCATGGGGTCGCAAAGAGTCGGACACGACTTAGTGACTGAATAACAACAAAACAGACCAATGGCTGTCTGGTGTGATGAAAAGAACACTTATCTCTGTGGTCTTCCTCCCTCAAACCTAAAACCCCAGAGAAATCATCAAAAAAAAAAAAAAAAAATCAAACAAATCCTAGTTCAGGGAGATTTTATAAAACACCTGACTAGTACTCCTCAAAACTGTCAAGGTCATCAAAAACAAGGAAAGTCTGAGAAACTCACAGTTTAGAGATAGTTACCAAGACACGACAGGCTTCCCTGGTGGGTCAGTGGTAAAGAATCCGCCTGCAATGCAGAAGACGCAGGAGATGTGGGTTTGATCCCTGGGTTGGGAAGATCCTCTGAAGGAGGACATGACAACCTACTCCAGTATTCTTGCCTGGAGAATCCCATGGACAGAAAATTCTGGCGAGCTACAGTCCATATGGTCGCAAAGAGTTGGACATGACCAAAGCAACTGAGCATGCATGAACCAAGACATGACAACTAAATATAACAAGACATGATAACTAAATGTAACCTGGATGAGAGTGCAGTACATAAAAAGGACGTTAGGTAAAAACAAAGAAAATGTCAATAAAGTATGGGCTTCAGTTAGTAATGTACCACTATTGGCTCATTAGTTTTGACTAATGTATCATACAAATGTAAGCCATTAAAACAACAAGGGAAACCGAAAGTGGGAGAGTGTGTGGACAGCAACCAATGTGAATGGTATTCAATAATGTGGGAGAGTTGAAATTGTTTCCAAGTACACAGAATAAAAGGAAAAAAAGATGAAATATGCATGAGTCACCTCCCCAGGGGGCTCCTAATCTGGTTGCCTTCTAATATATTCTCCACAGTATCTTTCAAAGGACAAACTCTAACCTTGTGTTTGCTGGAAGGATCAAAGATAATGCAGCTAAAATATCTAACTGTATCTGGAACATAGTAGAAAAAACAAATGTGGACATGACTTTTCTATTTTCCAAGTTAAATCTATTCAAAGTTCCACCTTCTGCCCATCACCCAATTCACTCCTTAATGATGTGCTACAGAACATCTTTTATCCCGCCTCTATAAGGAAGTGGTTCCCCAGAACTCATTATGGCCAAACCTTGCCTGTATACTACATTCATACATTCATTCTTCTAGACAAACTGGATCACTTAGTGATCTGGAGAAGATAATTCTCTCCTCTGTGCCATTATTGCCAGAAAAGCCTCCTTGCTATCAAGTAGAATTCTATGCAATTCCCTGAATCTACTCAAATATAGCCCCCCTCATGAAGCCTTTTCTGATTCCTTTAGGATCAAGCTCACCCTCCAATGAGCCCCCAGTACCTGATGTCATTTACTGTAACTAATTGTGTTCTGGTATTAGTCTTTCCTATTATTTCTTTAACATTCTGAAATACAGGAACTCTGCTTAAACTCTTTTTTTCCCCCCCGGGCCAAACAATTCACAAATGTAAAGTGGAATAATATATCATTTGTATTTAAAATAAAGCAAGGAAAAGAAATTTAATTTCTAAAGAAAATACTTTTGAGTGTGTCTTTAATACTCATATATACACATTGCTTTGATACCAGATATGATTAAAAGCCTGCATTTTAGGAGGTGATATATTACCTCTGCAGGACTAAATTAAAAGAGTCACAATGTCTTGAAACAAGCGGCACATCTAATGCTTGCTCTAAGAATATGAAGAAAATATGTAATTTATATGTAAGAATTTTATACTTTGTTACTTTGTTGTTACTTTGCATCTAAAAATCACACATTACCAGAAGAAGTTTTGAGAATTTGTTCAATTTCTAAAACAGAATAGAGGGTAACAAACTTCAAATGCCATCTTCCCTGTTTTTAATTAACACCTAGTATGAATGAAGAAATTATTTTAACCCCAAGTCCATGTTTTGAAATTCAAGTACATGCTTCGATACATTTGGAACAGAAAATGGCTAAAAGATCCTTTTATATTTCTTCCATACATCTTGAACTCAGCTTGAAAAATTCAATAAAAAACTCAGTAAATTAATGGTAGCTGAGGCAAAACTCATGGAACTTGAGACCTTACCCATTCACGGATGACATAAACTAACCTATTCAGAGTCCCTTAATTTTGCCCATGGGAAGTGATGCTGCATTTTCTGACAGCTGAAAACACATTTTAAGAAGAACCTAACTGAAACAAATACTGGATGTGAAAATTTTCTTTATAAGAGCAACACAGCTTGAGACTTAACTATGGTAAAAATGCAAATACCTTTTATTCACATGAAAAATTATGATCAATGAACTTCAGTCTAATTACAAAAATGTCTGACTGGAATGACTTACGAAGTACAGTTATGAATAAAGATACATTTAATGGCAGAATCAATTTTAATTACATTAATACTTTAGTACATTTATAATTTGAATTTGAATGCTGAGAGAAATTTTGAAAGTAGTATAAAAAAAGAAAAAAGCCATTAATAACAAATGGTTGACTCCAGAAAATTTTATTTGACAAGTAGCATGCTATCTATTGGCATACTCTAATTTTAAATTTGTAACATCCCCTGTCTACAATGAGAGTATATAATGAAGTCCACCTAAATGGGGCCAAAGAGCATTTGGTATTAAATTTGCATCTTTCTGAGGATAACAGTTTATAGGGGGAGGAACATTTTTCAAGGGCATTAAACTATTTTAAGAGTTCTGAAACTTAAAGAGTTTGAAGTCTTTATCCATCCTAATTCTGATATTTCACATTCTATCTTTAATTGATCAATATATTGTTCAAAACTTTGCACTTTACTCAAGCTCAGATATCAAGGTTGTTTCTCTAAATCTATGCTTGTATTTATCTGATACTTTGCTGAAAATACAGGATTCGGATGACTTGAAATCCATTAATTATTATTTTTCAAACACACACTGAATGTTATCCTTGCACTAAATCTCTCTTTTCATAAATGGGGCATTTATCTTACTTTCCAAGACTGTCTCACTCTGCACTCCTAATCCAGTTCTCTTCACTAATATCAGGGCTTTGCTCACTCAACAGTTTCAGAGACTTTGTCAAGTAAACCTTTCTTTGCTGAGTCGTCACATTTCTCATTTAGTTTCCTTCTCATAAGTACTATAAGTATACTCAAAGAATTATTCTTATTAGAGAAAAAAGAAGCAAGAAGAGGAGAAAGAAGGAAGTAAGAAAAGGGAAAGAAGGAAGGTGAGGGAAGTCAAAGGAAAGAGGAGAGGGAGGGAAAGAGGAAGGGAGGGGAGGAGGGAGGCAAGAAGGAAGGAAGGAAGAGGGGAGGGAAGGAGAGAATCTGTTCTTGGTTTTGCTACTCCCAAGTACCAGCCTATCACCTTGGTCCCCTTTCTTTTGAGGTCTCTTTTCCTAAAAGAGTACTGTGCACATATCCCTCACT
Organism: Muntiacus reevesi; assembly: GCF_963930625.1. Classification (NCBI taxonomy): domain Eukaryota; kingdom Metazoa; phylum Chordata; class Mammalia; order Artiodactyla; family Cervidae; genus Muntiacus; species Muntiacus reevesi. Next base: position 82,270,692 of record NC_089253.1, on the reverse strand, counting down.
TCCTGCTCTCAACATCTTCCTTAGCTTCCTGCATCCTGCCTTCTGAATCTAAAGCTTTACTAAATTTGCTCTCTCAAAGGGTCACCAGTGACTTCCCAGTGCAAAATTCCTACAATTTCCTCCCACTCCCTCACTCTTTTTTGCTCAACAAGCTACTGATGGATTTCTTCCAGGGACCCCCTGTTTGACTTCCATCACACTCTATCTACCTTAGTGTTATTCCCTCTGACTCCTGACCTCTTCTTCCCTTTTTCCTCCCAAACCACGGTAAGGAGGTACTTTGAAATTTGTCTTTGCAATGGCTCCCATTTTCCTTTACTCTTTCTGTATTCTTTCTTCTTTGGCAAGCTCCTCTAATTTCATAGCTTTTACTACCAAATGTAGATAGCTCATACATGGGAAAATGTACTAAACAAAGTGCCAGCCCAACCTTTAATAAATATGGGGTGTATAAATAGGCATGCAAACATACTTTGTGATAAAAATGTCAATGAGGCAAGTGCAGTGTATTCTGGAAACACATTAAATGGACATCCAGTGAAATCTTTGGAGGTCAAGAACCTTCCTGGAGGAGCTGATACATACAAGTTCTAATGAAAAAGAAGAACTAGAAAGGAAGTAGGAGGTTCCAAGCAAAGAAAGCAGCCTATTCCTCCAATTAAAAATAAAAAATAAATTTAAAAGGAGTTTTATAAAAAAATCAGCATATTCAAAGGCTTGTAATTAGGAGTACAATGTCACTTAACAGACATCAATTTGCTGACTAGAAAGAACAGTGGAGGGGGCACAAAAAGTTGTCATCTGAATAAATGCCATGATAAATAGGGCTATATCAAAAAGCGTTTTACATTCAATCTTAAAAGTTTGGACTTTATCCTGAGGACACTGGGGGATCTATTGAACCTTAGAACAGACATACTTAGGTCTGCATTTTGGAAAGATCATCTTAGATGCACTGAAATGAATATATGAGTATGGGACAAGGAAAGAGGGGATATGAGTTAGAAGATAATGGTAGTTCCCAGTGAGATGTGACTGTATAGGAAATAAGAAAAGATGCAGAGATGATGGAGATAAGTAGGCAAATGTGAGAGATATTTAGAAGGGAAAGTCTATGCAGATTTGGGAACAAAATGTTGAAGTAAATTTTAATTTTTTGCATACATTAGATGCCTGATAAAAATCCAAGTGGAAATCTCTATTAGTTGGATTTGTAGGTCAGGGACTCAGAAGGGATTTTATGTGTATTCACAGCAATAGTGGATAAAATAAGGAAGTATATGGACTCTATAGAGCCAATAAATAGGAAAAAAAAGATACTTGGGTCTCAAAAACCCTGAGTTTTTGATACAAGCAGAGAAATCTGGGAACAACACTAAGTTGAAGGATGAGAAAATGATGGCACAAACTAGAGAATGGAGCAAGGAAATACAGAAAAGAGTGAAAAACACTGCAAGGATGTCAATTCAGGACTGAGAGTTGATTACCAAATTTAGCAAGAAGAAGAGGATCACTCAGTACACTGAATAAAAGTTTCAGTTTATAAGTGGAGGACACAAGCAAGATTTCATGAATTCAGAAATTGGAGAGAGAAGAATTAGAGATAGCAAGCGGAAATGAATTTGTAACAATAGGAGAGATAATAGAAGAGTAGGTAGAGTGTATCACAGGTCAACATGGTGTTTATGACGGGAGAGAACTGTGGTGAGTAAACCAATAAATATATGGTAGTCTAAAACAGAAAATAGAAATGTGAAGGGTGCAACAAGAACCCTGGGGCAGTATAACTCAGGAGAGGAGGTAAGAACAAGTATACACATGGTTACATTTCTAGGAGGGAGGAAGAGTTAGAAAGTTGAGAAAGCTACTCTATTATTTTCTCTGAAAGGTCCTAGTCAATGCTGAGGATGACTGAGAATGAATATGACAGGGAACTTTAGGAAAATGAAGGTTATAAACAATCACTCCCACTGGATAAGTCATTTTTTATGATTAAAATCTATAATTGCCAGGAAATCTTGAAGGCATGATTGGGATCTGAAGCCATGGCATCCAAGTATTGATCAGCCATGGCACTGAATGATTTTTCAATAGCACATGCACTATTTGATCTGAAACACAGGAAAACAATGAGAGTGAGCCAGGATTAAGCATTCTGTCGGGAAATCTGTTGGAAGGACACGCTGAGGGGAAATTCAGAGCATCTGCGAGTTGAAGAGGCTAATTGCTATGCTGCTGGTATAATGACTTCTCCAATGTCCGTCTTGCCGGTGAGAGGGGAATTATGTACACACTGATCATTACTGCGTTTCCACTGCAGGACGGATGCATTTTGCATGCATGGAATTAATAAATGTATGAATGGTTCTCTCTGAAATCCTGGTTTATCTTGTTATTATTTTATCACAGCATCATACCACAGAGAATTTTCAGATTGTTTAGTTTACGGCAGACAGAAAGGTTATTTTACTCTAACTGGAGATAAAACATTATTCAATTTACCTTCAGAATACCAGAGATAAAGGGACAAAGTCTATTTCTAAAGGGTTCTTCAAAAGAATATCCCTTTGCCTTGCTTGAACCCACTGATTTTAAATAATTTTCCCTTTCATATACTTATTGTCTCATGTATTGCATAAAGCTTGGCTGTGTCTGCATGAACATGTGGCTTGGTCACCATCAGAACACTTCAGAGTTGAAAAGATTCATGCATTAAATTGTCTACTTTACTTTTGCATCTCCCAGTAAAATATTTTAGCCCTATTCTATTGTTCTCTTAAGTTTATTTTCTAACTCTTTAATAACCTCTGTACTTCACAATGAACTCTCTCCCACATTTCTACTGTTCTCATTACAGGTTATATTCTACAGAGGTCCTGTTTAAGATGGGAAAGTTCCCAGCAATACCACTCTTGGGCATACACACTAAGGAAACCAGATCTGAAAGAGACATGTGCACCCCAGTGTTCATCGCAGCACTGTTAATAATAGCCAGGAAATGGAAGCAACCTAGATGCCCATCAGCAGATGAATGGATAAGGAAGCTGTGGTACGTATACACCATGGAATATTACTCAGCCATTAAAACGAATTCATTTGAATCAGTTCTAATGAGATGGATGAAACTGGAGCCCATTATACAGAGTGAAGTAAGCCAGAAATATAAAGATCATTACAGCATACTAACACATATATGGAATTTAGAAAGATGGTAATGATAACCCTATATGCAAAACAGAAAAAGAGACACAGATGTACAGAACAGACTTTTGGACTCTGTAGGAGAAGGCGAGGGTGGGATGTTTCGAGAGAACAGCATGTATATTATTTATGGTGAAACAGATCACCAGCCCAGGTGGGATGCATAAGACAAGTGCTCGGGCCTGGTGCACTGGGAGGACCCAGAGGAATCGGGTGGGGGGGGGGGGATCGGGATGGGGAATACATGTAACTCCATGGCTGATTCATGTCAGTGTATGACAAAACCTACTGACTGTTGCGAAGTAACTAGCCTCCAACTAATAAAAATAATTGAAAAAAAAATAAAGAAAAGATTACCATTTTTATAAAAAAAAATAAGACGGGAAAGTTTTGCATCATTTGTATGACATAATTTATGCAAACAGCTATATTTCTACTCTATTCTTTATTTTTAAACTATCCACATTACTGTCAATTTGCTTGCATTTTTTTTCTGTGACATGATATGCCTGGGATGGATTATGTGCTAAGATGTTTCAATTATCAGTTACAGAGGTGTTCCCAACTGCACAGCTTTATTTAAATTCTGGTGGCAGCTTCTGCAAGTCATGGCCCTAGGATTTCCCTACAGTGAATGAACATGCAAAGTGAAAGGCAGAATTGGCAGAAGGTACAAAAAGACAATGAGCACAGGCCTGAGAGGCAGCTACCATGACCCCCTTCCTCTCAATACCACCACTGAGGAGGGGCCCCAAGTTTCCAGACACTTACGCTCAACTGTTTGCAATAAGTTTTCTTGTAAAGGACTGAGTGGAACAGTGGGGATGTGATGAAAGGCAAGTTAAGGCACTAGATTAAGAAGTCTTTCCTACTTGCAATAATTTATTCCTTTATGATACTGCATCTTTATTGGGTTGTCATTGCACATCTGTTAGTAACTTGGGGAGGTGGTTTAGTTTCTAAGTCGTGTCCGACTTCTGAAACCCCATGGAGAGTATCCCACCAGGCTCCTCTATTTGTGGGACTTCCCAGGCAAGTATACTGGAATAGGTTGCATTTCCTTCTCTAGGAGATCTTTCCAACCCAGGGATCGAACTGGCGTCTCCTGCATTGGAGGTGCTATCCTTCATTGCAGGCAGATTCTTTACCGCTGAGCCACCAGGGAAGCCCTTTAGTAAATTAGGTGTATTTATTAAATTTAGTAGGCTAGTTGGGAGCTTTGTTGTTCAGTCGCTCAGTCATGTCTGACTCTTTGTGACTCCATGGACTGCAGCACCCTAGGCTTCCCTTTCCTTCACCATCTCCCAGAGTTTGCTCAAACTCATGTTCATTGAGTCGGTGATGTCATCCAACCACCTCATCCTCTGTCATCACCTTCTCCTCCTGCCTTCAACCTTTTCCAGCATGAGGGTCTTTTCCAATGAGTTGGCTCCTGGCATCAGGTCGACAAAGTACTAGAGCTTCAGCATCAGCCCTTCCAATGAATATTCAGGGTTGATTTCCTTTAGTATTGACTGGTTTGATCTCGTTGCTGTTCAAGGGACTCTCAAGAGTCTTCTCCAGCACCACAGCTTGAAGGCATCAGTTCTTTTTTTTTTTTTTCATTTATTTTTATTAGTTGGAGGCTAATTACTTTACAATATTGTAGTGGTTTTTGCCATACATTGACATGACTCAGCCATGGATTTACATGTGTTCCCCATCCTGATCCCCCCTCCCACCTCCCTCCCTATCCCATCCCTCTGGGTCTTCCCAGTGCATCAGTTCTTTGGTGCTTAGTTTTTTTTATTGTCCAGCTCTCACATCCATACATGACTACTGGAAAAACCATAGTTATGACTATACGGACCTTTGTAGGCAAAGTAATGTCTCTGTTTTTTAATAGGCTGTCTAGATTTGTCATAGCTTTTTTTTTCCAAGGAGCAAGCGTCTTTTAATTTCAGGGCTGCAGTGACATTAAAGGGCTGGTATTCTCATTTCTTCTGTGTATTCTTGCCTTCTCTTCTTAATATCTTCTTTTAATTTCACCATCCACAGTGATTCTGGAGCCCCCAAAAATAAAGTATGTCACTGTTTCCATTGTTTCCTGAAATATTTGCCATGAAGTGATGGGACCAGATGCCATGATCTTTGTTTTTTGAATGTTGAGTTTTAAGCCAGACTTTTCACTCTCCTCTTTCACTTTAGACTTTTCACTCTCCTCTTTCACTTTCACCAAGAGGCCCTTTGGGTTCTCTTTGCTTTCTCCTATAAGGGTGGTATCATCTGCATATCTGAGATTATTGATATTTCTCAGGGCAATCTTAATTCCAGCTTGTGCTTCATCCAGCATTTCACATGATGTACTCTGCATATAAGTTAAATAAGCAAAGTGCCTTGACATACTCCTTTCTCAATTTGGAACCAGTCCATTGTTCCATGTATGGTTCTAACTGTTGCTTCTTGACCTGCATACAGGTTTCACAGGAGGCAGGTAAGGTGGTCTGTTATTCCCATCTCTGTAAGATTTTCTACAGTTTGTTGTGATCTACAGAGTAAAAGGCTTTAATGTAGTCAATGAAGCAGAAGTAGAGACTTTTCTGAAAATCTCTAGCTTTTTCTATGATCAACAGATGCTGGCAACTTGCTCTCTGGTTCTTCTGCCTTTTCTAAATTCAGCTGGAACATCTGGAAGTTCATGTACTGTTGAAGCCTCGCTTGAAGGATTTTGAGCATTAATTTGCTAGAGTGTGAGATTAGTGCAATTGTGTGGTAGTTTATCTGGCATTGCCCTTCTTTGCAATTGGAATGAAAACTGACCTTTTCCAGTTCTGTGGCAACTGTTGAGTTTTCCTAATTTGCTGGCATATTGAGTGCAGGACGTTGTCAGCAACACCTTGTAGGATCTGAAATAGTTCAGCTGGAATTCCATCACCTCCACTAGCTTTGTTCATAGTGAAGCTTCCTAAGGCTCACTTGACTTGGCTCTAGGTGAGTGATCACATGGTTGTGGTTATCTGGGTCATTAAGATCTGTTTTGTATAATTCTTCTATTGTGCTCATCTTTGCATGAAATGTTCCCTTGATATCTCTAAATTTCTTGAAGAGATCTTTCCCATTCTATTGTTTTCCTCTATTTCTTTGCATCGCTCACTTTAAAAAGCTTTCTTATTTCTCCATGCTATTCTTTGTAATTCTGCATTCTCCTGAGTACATCCTGCCGTTTCTCTTTTGCCTTTCACGTCTCTTCTTTTCACAGCTATTTGTAAGGCCTCCTCAGACAGCCTTTTTGCCTTTCTTTTTCTTGGCGATGGTTTTGATAACACCTTCTGCACAATGTTACGTAGCTCTCTCCATAGTTCTTCAGGCACTCTGCCTATCAGATCTAGTCCCTTCAATCAATTTGTTACTTCCATTGTGTAACGGTAAGGGATTTGACTTAGGTCACACCTGAATGGTCTAGTGGTTTTCTCTACTTTCTTCAATTTAAGTCTGAATTTGGCAATAAGGAGTTCATGAACTGAGCCACAGTCAGCTCCCATTCTTGTTTTTGCTGACTGTATAGAGCTTCTTCATCTTTGGTTGCAAAGACTATAATCAATCTCATTTCAGTATTGACCATCTGGTGATGTCCATGTGTAGAGTCTTCTCTTGTGTTGTTGGAAAAGGGTGTTTGCTATAACCAGCCTATTCTCTTGGCAAAACTCTGTTACCCTTTGTCTTGCTCCAAGGTCAAACTTGCCTGTTACTTCAGGTATCTCCTGACTTCCTACTTCTGCATTCCAGCTCCCTACGATGAAAAGGACATCTTCTAGTTGAGAACTAGAAGACATTAATAAATCTAAGAGTGCAAGTTTGTAAAAAAGTGAGGGAATGGGAATTTGCCTACTATATAGGGACATGGTATTCTCCTTCCTTCATAGCTTGTTCACTACACGCCAGTTGAGTAGAAAGATCCCAGAAGAGTAAGTAGTTCAGTAGCCGTGTGTTCCAACCTGCAATATCATTTTATCTTACAATACTTGCTGGTATAAATGTGTCATTCCAGACAGGGTGATCCACTCTCTCTCCTGAACTGTACAGAAAAGAAATGTCTTCGACTGCTACTTTCCTAAGCTGGATGCAAGTGGTCAGACTTGAATCATGTTAAAAAAAAGAATTCCTGATGGATTTCAGGATACTTTCTAATGGCCTTGTATTTTTTTGAAAAGGTTCTCAGAAAAATAATTAAATCATAACCTAAAACAGCTATTTCACTTAATATGACATTATTTGAGGCCTAAAGGTAAACTTCCAAACTATGTTGCCTTTTTAATGATTTTTTGAGACTCTCATTATGTCCCTACTATGCTTTTGCTTTGGGTTTTCCAGAGTGCTACAATATTTCAATCAGTAAATCATGTTTTATTTCTAACAGGAACTACCACTTGCCCATAAAACTCATACTTCCATACTTCCAGGAAATAAAAACAACTTCCTTAGGCAGCCTCAGAACATTTAGAATACTTTCCTACAATTGGATAACATTTATTCTTGCCTTTACTTAGAGAAAAATATATGATATGAAACCTATGGATTGATAAGCCCAGGATATTTCATTTTATGTCCTACAATTAAACCCTTTGTGTCATGTAGGGTAACTGGAACATAGGTCTTATACTTTGAGATAAACTTCTATCTAGAGCTTGAGTAATAAATATGAAAATGCCCTCTATATAATGTTAAGTGAAATATTAAAATAACAGTCTTTTTATATTAATGCTCTCTTTGTTTAAAATGTTTAAAATTAAATAATATTTAAACATCTAATATGTATGAGAACCACAGTAAAGATGCCAGATATGGAGCAAAGAACAAAACAAAGTCTTTCTACTTACAAAGTTCACAGTCTAGTGAAAATTTGCCTCAGACTTTGGGAAATGTCCTGAAATTAGACCATCATGTGACAACGGAAGGGCATCCCAGGCCTCTGTCCACAGGGGTGGTGTTACGTCAACATGCTCTTGAGAGGTCAATCCTAAATATATCCTTAGCAAAGGTCAGTTCTCCGATGTCCTTGGGAAAGCTCAATCCTAGAGTCAGCAATGAGAATTTAGAAACTGTGGCTAAGAGTAGAATGAAGGCAAATTCTATCCTTTTCTCATTGACTAGGAGCTAACTGAGCCCAGATACTGGACCTGAACATACCCGAAAGACTGTCCGTGTTGGGGATGTTGGTCAGTGTCAGTAGACATGAGAAGGGCAAGAGGGAATCAGCTTCTAAGGGACCCAGTGACAAACCTTGACTATGAAGGGGTGAGAGCTACACTTGTTGATGTATTTTCCTACGACTCCCCATCATGGGAGTGGGCCTTGGGAAGTGGAAGACTCAAGAAACTCTTGCGAAGAGTTAAAGTCTGAGAGACGAAAGTGGAAATTGGGAAGAAGCACAGACTTCATAGCTTCTAGGTAGGAATGGTGCCCCTAGCTGGGATCAAACAATGGTGGCAGGGGGTCATCGTGCTGGGACACAGCAACCTTATAAGGACAACTGAAGCTGTGGCAAGGATGCGGGCCTCACAAACTGATGGGGGCAAAGGGACGTGAGATACTGGCTCCTGAGTGGCCCAGGAAAACTCCCATACATGGGGGAGGAAAGATACTGAGTGAGACAAATTCCAGTAAAAAAAAAAAAAAAGAATCAGAAAGGACTTAGGCCATCAAAAAGACTGAAAAAAAATGTGCCAGAATTTTAGTGGTGATTACCTGACTGCTTTTTGTGAGAACTTTTTATTCTCCTCTTCATATTTTTTCACATTTCCTAAATTATTTATGGTAGATCTATATTGCTTTTTAATAGTTTAGACTATTTTAAGAAAAATGTATACAACTAAAGTACTACATGTGACAACTGACATCTATCCTCCCAAAAGATATATTGAACCACCCACCAAACAGAGCAGAAGGTACACTTGAGGAAATATCTACGGAAAACCTGGCAGATCATTTAATGAAAGGTCATAGCAAATGCCTTCTTCCAACAACACAAGAGAAGACTCTACACACAGACATCACCAGATAGTCAATACTGAAATCAGATTGATTATATTCTCTGCAGCCAAAGATGGAGAAGCTCTATACAGTCAGCAAAAACAAGACCAGGAGCTGACTGTGGCTTAGAGCATGAACTCCTTATTGCCAAATTCAGACTTAAATTGAAGAAAGTAGGGAAAACCACTAGACCATTTAGGTATGACCTAAACCAAATCCCTTACAATCATACAGTGGAAGTGAGGAATGGATTCAAGGGATTAGATCTAATAGATAGACTGCCTGAAGAACTATGGATGGAGGTTCGTGACACTGTACAGGAAGCAGAGATCAAGACCATCACCAAGAAAAATGTAAAAAGCCAAAATGGTTGTCTGAGGAGGCCTTAAAAATTGCTGTGAAAAGAAGAAATGAGAGGCAAAGGAGAAAAGGAAAGATATTCCCATTTGAATGTAGAGTTCCAAAGAATAGCAAGGAGAGATAAGAAAGCCTTCCTCAGAGATCAATGCAAAGAAATAGAGGAAAACAATAGAAAGGGAAAGACTAGAGATCTCTTCAAGAAAATTAGAGATACCAAGAACATTTCATGCAAAGATGGGCTCAGTAAAGGACAGAAATTGTATGGACCTAACAGAAGCAGGAGATATTAAGAAGAGGTAGCAAGGATACACAGAAGAACTATACAAAAAAGATTTTCATGACTAGATAATCACGATGGTGTGATCACTCACCTAGATCCAGACATCCTGGAATGTGAAGTCAAGTGGGCCTTAGGAAGAAGCATCACTACAAAAAAAGCTAGTGGAGGTGATGGAAGTCCAGTTGAGATATTTCAAATCCTACAAGATGATGCTGTGAAAGTGCTTCATGCAATATGCCAGCAAATTTGGAAAACTCAGCAGTGGCCACAGGACTGGAAAAAGGTCAGTTATCATTAAAATCCCAAAGAAAAGCAATGCCAAAGAATGCTCAAAGCACTGTACAATTGCACTTATCTCACATGCTGGTAAAGTAATGCTCAAAAGTCTCCAAGCCAGGCTTCAACAGTATGTGAGCCATGAACTTCCAGATGTTCAAGCTGGATTTAGAAAAGGCAGAGGAACAAGAGGTCAAATTGTCAACATCCATCAGATCATCGAAAAAGCAAGAGAGTTCCAGAAAAACATCTATTTGTGCTTTATTGACTATGCTAAAGCCTTTGACTGTGTGGATCACAACAAACTGTGAAAAATTCTTAAAGAGATGGGAATACGAGAACACCTTACCTGCCTCCTGAGAAACACGTATGCAGGTCAGGAAGTAACAGTTAGAAGTGAACATGGAACAACAGACTGGCTCCAAATAGGAAAAGGGGTATGTCAAGGCTACTATTGTCACCCTGCATATTTAACTTCTATGCAGAGTACATCATGAGAAATGCTGGGCTGGATGAAGCACAAGCTGGAATCAAGATTGCTGAGAGAAATATCAATAACCTCAGACGTGCAGATGACACCACCCTTATGGAAGAAGGTGAAGAAGAACTAAAGAGCCTCTTGATGAAAGTAAAAGAGGAGAATGAAAAAAGTTGGCTTAAAATTCAATATTTAGAAAACTAAGATCATGGCATCCTGTCCCATCACTTCATGACAAATAGATGTGGAAACCATGGAAACTGTGACAAACTTATTTTGGGGGGCTCCAAAATCACTGCAGATGGTGACTGCAACCATGAAATTGAAAGACGCTTGCTCCTTGCAAGAAAAGTTATGACCAAACTAGACAGCCTATTAAAAAGCAGAGACATTACTGTGCCAACAAAGGTCCATCTAGTCAAGGCTATGATTTTTCCAGTAGTCATGTATGGATGTGAGAGTTGGACTATAAAGAAAGCTGAGTGCTGAAGAATTGGTGCTTTTGAACTGTGCTGTTAGAGAAGACTCTTGAGAGTCCCTTGGACTGCAAGGAGATCCAACCAGTCCATCCTAAAGGAGATCAGTCCTGGGTGTTCCTTGGAAGGACTGATGTTGAAGCTGAAACTCCAACACTTTGGCCACCTGATGCGAACAACTGACTCATCTGAAAAGACCCTGATGCTGTGAAAGATTGAGGGCAGGAGAAGAAGGGGACGACAGAGGATGAGATGGTTGGATGGCATCACCGTCTCAATGTACATGGGTTTGGGTGGACTCTGGGAGTCGGTGATGGACAGGGAGGCCTGGCGTGCTGCAGTTCATGGGGTTGCAAAGAGTCGGACATGACTGAGCAACTGAACTGAACTGAGTAGTTCCACGATCTGAGACCTAGTTTTCTGGTCTACCACCTACTGTAAGAAATTTCTCTTTTTATTTCTTTGAAATTGAATAACATACTGTTGACACTTGAACAATGTGGAGCTTCCGGGCACTGACCCACCACACAATTGAAAATATAAGTATAATTTTACAGTCAATCCTCCATATCCAGGGTTCCACATCATCAGATTCAAAACTTCAGATTTTATAGTACTGCAGTATTTGCTATTGAAAAACTCTACAAATTAGTGGAACTATGTAGTTCAAAGCTGTGTTGTTTAAGGGTCAACTGTATACCAAGTTTTCAACAGGTACTTGGCACATAGTTGATATTCAGTACATGTGAATTTTTTTGTCTCCTTCCTATTCATATGATTTAAATAGGAAGAAAACATACAGCATGGTACCTGGCGGCACCTGATTAATTAATGCTAATGTATTACAATTATTTTCTGTTATTGCAATATAGCAATCGAGGTGGGAGATGAAGACAGCCAGAAGCCAAAACCAGAAAAAGCCTCTATCAGCAGGAAAGATGGCCTGCTCATGGGTACACCATGGCAGACATGCTGGCAGTTACAGCCTGTATTCTGACAATCATAACTTTGATTTATGGACTTCTGAAGATTTTTCAGTACATTCTGGGCTTTGAGTTTTAATTATGTAGAGTAACTGCATGATTATACTAATAAAATGACACTAGCACTTACTTGTTTCATTATGAAATATGGTATTTAAATGCAAATGCAAAATACAGATAAATGGGGAAGAGGAAGAGACCAACATGTAGCTAGGATATAAGTTAAAGAGTTGAGGCCAGTAGCCTAGATATGACTGAAATTTACTTGCTGGCTTTGATTATTTTAACTGGAAGATACCATAGAGTAAACATTTGCAGACTTCTTACTTTCTGCCATGCTAAAGCATTCCCAAGGGGACAAAGCCCACCAAAAGAGAGGTTCCTGATTATATTCAATATAAAGATATTAATACCATATTTGTATTTTAAATATTTAAGTATTTTTAAACCTGGGGTTCCAGCAGAGTACATGAAAAAAAAAAAAAAAGAAAAGCTGATAAGACACTAAAATGAAAGCATAATGGAAACTATGGTTCTTGCTCATCTCACATGAAAATAATTAGAACAACGTATAGCATTCCCTGTGTACATAACTGGGCTTCCCTGGTGGCTCAGATGGTAAAGAATCTGCCTGCCGGAGACCTGGGTTTGATTCCTGGGTCAGGAAGATCCTCTGGAGAAGGGAATTGCTACCCACTCCAGTATTCTTGCCTGGACAATTCCATGGACAGAGGAGTCTGGTGGGCTATAATGTACATAATTATGAAGCTCTGGCTACAGGAGAAGGGACATGGGTTGGGAGCAAGTAATCAAAGAATATGAGGAATTTACTAGTATTTTCTTTAAGCATTACTTGTAACAGAAAATGCAAATTTGCAAGATGCATGCTTGAGTAATATCTATCACTCTGCACAATGTTAAACTAATCAGTCTTGTTAGAGGTGTGTATGTGATGGCTCCAGTCTATGATTTCTTGAATATTATCAGCAGAATTTAAAATTACGCCTTAGATGGAGAAGGAAATGGCAACCCACTCCAGTAATCTTGCCTGGGAAACCCATGGACAGAGGGGCCTGGTGGGCTGTGGTCCATGTGGTAAGAGTTGGACGTGACTGAGCACATACACACGATGGTACTATTAGTTTCTTTATTTTGGGCCACACCACATGGCATATGGGATCTTAACTCACCAACCAGGGATCAAACCCATGCCTCCTGCTTTGGAAGCATTGGAAATGCAAGGTCTTAACCACTAAACCACCAGGGATGTCCCTGTTTTTTTGTTTTTTTTGTTTGTTTTTAATTGTTATTATTAAATTCAAAACCATGAGAGCTTTAAAAAAAATAAAAAAATAAAATAAAATAAAATTACGCCTTAGAAACACAGAATATTTTCTTATAATGGTTCTTAAGCACTGAAATAATAATTAATAAAGGGGTCACTTTAATTTATTTCACATTGACATGATAACTTGTCAACTGGACAATAAAATATGTATTTTTATAGGTTCAGAGTGTTTTAAATGCTTCTACTTTCCACTATCCAAGTAAGACTATTGTTTGAAACAAGAGTATACAG